>NC_081409.1:9377804-9717796 GCF_030272615.1 Cryptomeria japonica
GCAATCAAGCATGTCTTTTCATTGTTATTCAAATGAAGGATATTACCTCTAGTTTGATTACCGGTTACAATTTCCAAACCAGTTCTGTTCATAATTTTGCATTTTCCATTCTAGAATTGTAATTGAAATCCTTTTTCAACTAATTGACCAACACTCAAAAGATTATGCTTTAAACCTTCAACATAGTAAACATTGTCAGTATTATGCTTACCATCAAGAGACAGAACCTTGTCCTTTGATCAAACAAGCTTTATCATCTCCAAATCTTACCACACCTCCATTATATTCCTGAAAGTTCAAGATTTTACTTTTGTCACCAGTCATATGATGTGAGCATCCTTAATCAATGATCTATTCATCCTTAGCTTCAATTTTAGCTGCCAAGGCCTGCTCTACCAGTTGAACAGTAGGTGCCGGTTGATCTTCTGTTATAGCAACAAAGACCCATCCAATATCTGTCGGATCCTCATCAGAATCATCAGTGACTCCTTCATCTGCAAGATAACAAGATTTGTCTTTATTCTTCTAAAATCTGTATCTCTGATATTCAGGTTAGGCTTGTATGTTCTTCTAGCTTCTTCTTTTAGTCTAGCATGTCTATCAGGGCATCTTGAAGCCATATGACCAATCTTGTTACAGTTAAAACATTTAAATGGTGCTTTACCTTCATACTTACTTCCAACTGGACCTTTAGGCATTTTTCTTGCAAATAGTGCTTCAAGTTCTTCGAGTTCTTCATTTTCTCTTCTTCTTTCTTTAAGTTCTCTTGCATAAAAGGCTTTCCAATCAGATTTGTCAAATGATGGTGTAGATGATGTTGATGCCTTAAAAGCTAAATCTGTCTTTATAGTAGTTGTAGACACCCAAAATTGTTCAGTCTAATTAAATAAATATTTTATTTATTTAATTACTTTAGCCTAATTCTTCTATTAATTAAATAAATCTTTATTTATTTAATTAATTCATTTATCCTCTTTTAGCCTTATTTCTCATTTAAATAAATACATTTATTTAAATTATCCTTTTCCTAAATTAAATAAATATCTTATTTATTTAATTGATCTCACTTCTTCTATTAATTAAATAAATCTTTATTTATTTAATTAATTCATTAACCTTTTCTACCCATGACACATGTCATTCATCTCTTAATTCCTACACTACCTACCTGTTTCATTATTGTATTATTTCTTTTACCTACCCTCTAATCATAGCCGACCTCCTTTTACACCTCTCAATCTTATCCCTCCATTTCTTATAGTGTCTTCTATATAAGGTGATGCTTCCTTCATTATCAAACCCTAATCATTCATTCTAATCAATCATTCTAACTACTTGATCAATTGACTATACTACGATCCTACTTGCAACCACATTCCATTCTTTGTTGAGCTCTTGTGCACATAAAATCTGAGAGCAAATATATCAAGCAAGATCAATGGAGATAGGAAGAATGGAGATCCAAACCCTATTGGACATGTGATGGTATAATCTTTGTGATTTCATTTGATTTGCATTGTCTTAGGTAATCTTCATATGTTATGGTGGATCTTTGTTGTTGTTAGGCTAGGGTTTTGTGGTTGAATTCATTTAGCCTTTCAATATCGTTATTAGTGTTATCCATTTTCACCATATACATTTTGGCACGCCCGGTGGGACCCTTGTCCCTTTTGTATTTAACATCCTTGTTGCAGATTTTGTATTTTGAAGTTGCAGATCTAACGTTTTCGGCAACATTTTGATATTCCCGCGTCTGCGCACTATCGGATCGCGTTTTTGTTTTTCTGGTTCGTCTGCGACATCTGGAATCGCGTCTGTGTTACTGGCAGTATTTTATTTGTAGGTTCCGGGAAAGCGCGTTTGTGTTATTAAGTCGCGTCTGCGTTGTTTTTAGCCGCATCTATGTCTAGAAGTTGCGTCTGTGTTCTGTAGCCGCGTCTGTGTCACGAAGTCGCGTCTTTGTTGAGGGTAAACGTGTCTGTGCTCATCGGTTTCAAATTTTAGGTTTTATCAATTCAGTTTTGGAATTTTGCATTTAGGGTTTCAGATCTGGTTTATTTTGCACTAACATTTTCAGATCTAGCTAACGAAATTGGTGTAGCTTGTCTTGAAAGCAAAATCGTTTGGTTGAAGACCTGTATTTTCACAAAGTCTTTTGGGTTTAAAATTTACCTAACTTGTGTGCTTGCAGGAAGGGGTGATTATTTGAAACAATCCAAACTACTAACAACTCTTTGGTGCAGGTCCTTGGCAAGGGTTTTTGGATTTTTATTGTGTGCCTTGTTTTCATAGAATAGCAAAGACTTCAATTGGTGCACTAAAATTGAATCATTGTCTTTTGTGTCTTGAGCAATAGGCTCTTTTTGTTTAATCTTTAGAGGGCCTGTCTTCCTGTGTGGTCATTAGGACTACTAGTGAGAAGAGAACGACCCAAGTGGTAGCGAGGAAAACCCACCTCTTTCGAACCACTATAAACAACTGTATTCATGGTGAAAACTATGGATAACGTGTGCTGATTAGTTCATACCAACACTATGTCTCCCCATAAACCCATTTGATCAAATTTATTTGATCAGTTGTAGGGCGTAACCCCTACCGGTTGGGAGCTTTTTGTATTTACAGAGCTAAAAGTGTCGCATGTATGGCCACACGAGCAGATGCCCTTACTAGCACCTTTTTGTTTTAGAAGCCCAAATCCTTCTAGTTGTTGGGGTAGGAGGTCAGACATCTGGTAGCGGCCCACACACATATGGTGGAGCCAGTGAGGTCAAGCATCTAAGTATCCACTTTGAATAGCATAGCCTCGGGGGTAAAACCCCATGTGGGATCAACAACTATTGTCTTGGCCAACCATAAGAACTGTGCTTGACTTATTTTAAACATTCAAACATTCAAGACCAAACAGCAAAACATTGTGTCTTTTGTGTCTTCAAGTGTATGCAAAACATTTTTTTTACATCAAACAACACACTTTTCTTGGAGTCATTTTGAGTCTAGACACTTACAAACATTGAGTCCTCATTAACACTGTGTCCTCTTATCACGAAAAACAGTCAAACAGTCAGATTTGGTCACAACAAAACAACTTCACAGACTGGAAAAAATTGCACAAATTTTACAGAAACGCGTCTGTGTCTGACATAATAGCATCTGTGTTGCAAAACCACGTCGGTGAAGGGCAAAAACACATCTATGTTCCCAAAATCAACATAGAAATTTGCACAAAATCTTAGAGGCACGTCTGTGTTGAACAGAGCCACGTCTGTGTCGAGAAACCGCGTCTGTGAAGTATACAGGCACGTCTGTGTTTAGAATTGAAAAAACTGTTACAGTCCAGCAAACAAACACAGTCAGTTTCAGAATTCTTGAGCTTCCTAGGTCATTTCTCCAGGGTTTCATTTAGTAGTCAACCTGTCCTTGGGTCTCACAAAATCCATCATTGCTTTACACCTTACATTACATTCACAATTGTCTAAACTTGAGTCAAAAGGTCACTTGCTTGTCCTCACTATACTTTGTCAACATACTACATACAACAACACTTTGCTAAGTGGTCCCTCATCAAGGTCTATCACCTTTGGGTCTCATTTGGTCTTACTTAGAGTCAAGGTCAACTTACCTCATCAAGAGAAACTGTCCTCTCTTTGGAAGTCGCACCTACTCTACTACATACATACTTGGTCTTACACTTTGGACATTGCAAGTACACTTCAGATTCATTTACATTCCATCCAACTCTTGGTCTTCCATACTTTTTCCATTTTTCATCTAGTCTCACACATCTCGGTCAATACCTAGTTCATGGTTGAAACCCATCTTCAAAAATCTAGGAGAGAAACTAAAGAGGCTCAAGAGTCTGCAAACATGAGTTCTTATGAGTATGACAATGATATCTTTTTCAATTCTGATCATACTACATTACCTGACATGGATGCCTATAGAAACATTCCAAATGTTGAGAACATGGACACTACAAACAACAATGCTACACACAATGACAATATGGACAACTTTTCCGTACATTCAGCAGATGTGGAAGAATCCATTATGAATCCCCATTTCAATCGATTGGTTGAAGAAATAATGAGAAGGGATAGACAATACTTCTTACAAATGATGGCACAAAGTGGAGCCAAGATACCTCATGATTTTGACATGTCTCAAATAATGGAACATAGACCTTTGCAACAACCTCACTCCAACATGGATCAAAGGAGACCTAATAGTGGAGGCAATAGAGGACCACATATGGTATTTGAATCACCATCATCTTTGTTTCAAAAACCCGAGGTCCCATACACACATGGTCAAGCATATGATACTCACCTTCGCAGACCATTATGGAAGTCTTATGGAGAGAAATATGCTCAATCACATATCAATGCTAAGGATCAACCACCACAGCAGTTGGATATTCAAAGGCATGCTCAAAATTTGGACACAAGGAAACCCCGTGTCAAATTTGGGGGCAACACATTAGAACATGACATGCCTGTAGAGTATGGTATACATGCACAAAATAGATATGGTGTTCCTCAACATGAATCTATACCAAGTGGTCCATATACGCAGCATCACTATAGACCTCCTCCATATGAACATGTGTATGATCAATATCATCCATATATGCAACATGCTCCTCCTCCAATTGGTGCCTCAAACATGGGGTATGGTCCAAGAAGTCGATCTCCACCTAAGAGTAATTTGGAGCAACAAATTAGGGACTTACAAAAGAAAATAGAGGACATAAATACACCAAAGCCAACATACACAATGAGAGACATATGTCCCTATCCATTTGACAAGAGCATTCCAATGCCTCCTTTTCCTACACACTTTGTGACACCTAAATTTGATAAGTATAGAGGAAAAGGGGATCCTAAGGCACACATAAGACATTTTTTCACAGCTTGCATTGAGGTAGCTTCAGAAGAGACATATTTGATGAGATTATTCCCACAAAGCTTAGGTGATCAAGCTATGGAATGGTTCTCCCAACTTCCACCTGGCATTAAGTCATGGGGTGACTTAGCAGAGGCATTTATTCAACATTTCTCCTACAATATAGAGACAGACATATCAGTCACTACCTTGTGCAACACCAAGAAAAAAGAGGGAGAGTCTTTTGCATCATTTTTACAAAGATGGAGGAATTTAGCCAGCAGATGCTCTTGTGAAATTCCACAAAAACAAATGGTAGAGATGTTCACACAAAATGTTAACAAAGACATTGGGTATGACTTAAGAAAAGCTTGTTTGTCCACCTTCAAGGACGTCATTGAAAAAGGCTTAGCGACAAAAAAGGTCCTAATTGAACAAGGAGTCATTAAGATATTCAAGGAAAAGAAAGATGACTTTAAGGGAAAAGACAAGCCAAGATTTTGGAACAAAAACAAGAACATAGTCAATGATGGTGTTGTGGATGCCAACACAGTGCGACCCAAATTCATTTTTTTAGGATCAAGTTCTACAAACAATCAAGTGAATACTCAAACAACTTCCAGATCATGAAGGAAGTACACTCCATTGGGAGAACCACTTGAATCAGTCTTCAAAAAGCTAGTGGCAAACAAGGTAATTACAGTTCCAGATTTTCCTCCATATGAACCAAAGGTTAAACCAAATTGGTGGAACGATGATGGGTATTGTGAATTTCATAAGAGCAAGGGTCACAAGATAGGAAATTGTCATCGACTAAAGAACATCATACAAGATCTTATTGATAGAGGTGACATTGAGATTGAAGGACACTCATCCAATCAAGAACATGAGATGTTTAAGGAACCATTCCCAAAACATGACAAGGGAAAAGCTAAAGTCACAGAGGATCAAACCAACTATACCAGAGCATCCTATAACTATGATTCAACTATCAATCACATCTCGATGGACAATTATGTCTCTACTATTATCATCAAGGACAAAAACCCTGAGAATTCTACCTAGAGACCTAGGATTGTCCTAAAAGGTGTTCGATCTTCTTCTGAACCTACCTCTGAATGTCATGTTACAACCCGCCGAGGTAAAGTCACTTTGCAAGGTGCTCCAAATAAAAACACCACTTCCTCATCACCAAAGCCTGAGTATGACCTTGTAGAACAGTTAGGGAAGACACCCACGCTCATCTCCATGCTTGAGCTATTACGCATATCCCTCACACATAAAGCTATTCTTGACAAAATCTTGAGAGATACTGCCGTTCCTATTGATCTAAACATGGACCAGTTTCAAGCCATGGTGGGATACCTTTCCGTTCCACATTCCCTTACATTCATAGAACCAATGATGCCTCCGTAAGTCAGCCACATAATGCACCATTACACATTGAAGCCTTCATACACAAACATAGAATCAAACGAGTCTTGATAGATGGAGGAACAGGTCTAAACATTTGTACATTGAGTACTATTAAACAATTGGGATATTCTAATAAGGCTATGAATTCTACAAATCAAATCACCATCAAGGCATATGATGATGAAGAACAGTCGTCCAAGGGCACAGTCACCTTGCCTCTCAGAGTTGGGCCAGTTACAAAGGATGTGGTTTGTCAAGTCTTGGATCTAGATCTCACTTATAACATATTACTAGGATGTCCTTGGATTCATGAAATGAGGGCAGTACCATCCACATATCACCAATGCATTAAGTTTCCTCATAATGGAGTGGAAGTAACAGTTAACGGCGATCCTAATCTGTTCATATACTGCAATAACATGAGATCAATGACTGAGACCATCATTCCCAGTAATCGTGAAGCTGTTCCTTCCTCGGCATACATTGATCCTGAGTCATTAAAACCTTCGACTTCAAAACAAGGTGAGCTTAAAGGAAAGTTTCAAGACAAGGGCATGGGGGAATACACTTTAAATCAGACCATGTACTTACGACAAGTCATGAGTTCCCCAAAAGAATATGGAAGACCACATCCTAACAAGCAAGTATCCATCATGATACTCAAATGGGACCCTACTACCTTTCAAAGATGGGGTGAACTAGAAGAGGAAGATTTATATAAAATTCTTTACAAAGACATTGAAGATGACACACAAAACCACATTAGTCTACCATGTGAGAAATATGGCAAAGGCTTCAAAATTCTACAAAAATTCGGGTATGATGGAAAAAGCCCTCTTGGGTTACGAAAGGAAGGCATCATTGAACCTTTACAACCTGAATTGACTTTCAAAAAGAAACGCTCGAAAGGACTTGGTTTCTTGACTTCCAAGGTCCACACTCAAAGGATAGAAGAAGCCTTACAAATCAAAGCTACCAAAATTCAATAAGAGGATCGCTATTCCATAGATTCCAACGAATGGGAATGGGGTTCAGATAAGTCCTCCAGTGACTACACACTCACCGAGACATTCAGAGAGCCAGATGAACCCATAGAAGAGGAATTCTATAACAAGTTTAGAGTTGGTCAAGAAACAACCCATGAGGATTCCGCACAGTCCTTGTCTCAAGGTCCAAGGTTAAAATCACATAGGATGAGAACACCTATCCCAGAATGCGCTACTAGTGATGATAATTTGGATTCGTTCGCGATCGAGACTGATGAGGAGAGTGCCATTGATGACCTCGATAATTACCTTGACATACCTGAATATAACTACATCTTCACTCTTAGCCCCGCTAACTTCCAAGACATTAACGGCCTTCCCCTTGTTCACCACCAACTCATTGACTGGGATCATGAAGGACCTGCACAGTTTGACACATTCCAAAATGATGAAGCTTTTATTGACTATCTTGGCATACGAGATGATCTTCCTCCTGGGGACCATAAGGCGGGATACACTATAGAACTCAATAGCGTGGCATATTTTGGTGAGGGTGTCGAACCTTCCAGTCACAAAAATGTGAAAATGAGAACAAATCAAGGGTCTTATGGCGAAAACCACACTATGGTGCTATCTGACCCCAAAAAAGTAAAAGGAAAGGACGTATCTGAGGGCAAAAACCTCTCTAAGGCACTCAAAGATGGAAGGCTCGGCATTCTCCCAGAATCATATGAGGAAAAGTCATCCATGTTGGTAGAGGAGACTATCAAGACAAACATTGGTACAGAAGAGGTTCCACACAACATATTCCTAGCTCAATCGTTGACAGAGTCAGAAAGGTCAAAATTCATAAGTTTCTTCAAAGAATGACAAATCAACTTTGCCTGGTCATATGCTGATATGCCTGGATTAGACCCGAATTCGGTAATGCATCATTTGACAGTTAAACCGGGGGCAAAACCAGTGAAACAAAAATTAAGAAAGATGCATCCACAAGTGGCATTACTAGTCAAAGCAGAACTTGAGAAATTATTGGATGTCGGATTCATACGCCCAATTGACTGTCCTGAATGGATCTCTAACTTAGTGCCTGTTAGTAAACCAGATCGCAGCATCAGAATTTGTACAGATTTCAGAGACATCAACAAAGCTTGTCCAAAAGATGACTTCCCATTACCAAATATTGACTTGATTGTTGATCTCACAGCAGGTCATGAAATGTTATCATTAATGGATGGATTCTCTGGTTATAATCAAATAAGGATCGTGCCCGAGGATCAACATAAAACATCATTCACTTGTCTTTGGGGAACTTTCTACTGAAATGTCATGCCCTTCGGGCTAAAGAATGCAGGTGCTACATATCAAAGAGCCATGACTACTATCTTTCATGATCTCATGCACGTAACCATGGAAGATTATGTTGACGACCTCTTGGGCAAATCAATAGACAAAAATACACATTTGGACATACTTTAAGTTGTCTTTGATCGGTTGGAAAAATACAAAGTAAGATTAAACCCCAAGAAATGTGTCTTTGGAGTAACCTCCGGGAAGCTCCTAGGATTCATTGTATCCAAAAGAGGAATTGAAGCTGATCTAGCAAAATTCAAGGCCATCTTGGAGATGCAACCACCAAGAAATATCAGTCAACTTTGCTCCTTACAAGACAGACTCCAGTCCATCTGACGATTCATAGCACAACGTGCAGATAAGTGTAATCCTTTTTAGCACCTGCTACATAAAAACATCAAATTCAAATGGGATGATAACTGTCAACAAGCTTTCCAGATGCTCAAAGATTATCTTCTAAATCTGCCAGTTCTGATGCCACCAGTTCTAGATCAACCTCTGTTACTATACATATCAGCTACTCCAACAGCACTGGGGGCACTTTTAGCACAACAAATTGCTAAGGGTAGAGAAAAAGCAGTATACTATATCAATCGCACATTAGTAGTATATGAGCTAAACTACACACCAATTGAGCATGCATGTCTCGCCGCAGTCTTTGCTTCGCAGAAATTACGACATTACATGCTCACTCATAAGACTAAGTTAGTTGCAAGGATTGATCCATTGAAATATCTTCTCAATAAAGCAACACTTACTGGGCGACTGGCCAAATGGGTAATGATCCTGAGTGAATTCGACATCGAATATGTGGACAGAAAAGAAATAAAAGGACAAGCCATCATAGATCAATTAGCAGATGCCCCCATGATAGATGATGTTCCTCTAAGTTCAGAATTTCCAGATGAATCCATTTTAACAATGTCACATGCAAAGCCATGGCAACTGTACTTCGACGGCTCATATACACAGCATGGGGCAGGAGCTGGCATCCTCTTTATAACTCCTCAAGGGGATTCTATACCAAAATCATACCGCTTATCATTCCCTTGCACTAACAATATTGCAGAATATGAGGCATTAACAACAGGATTATGAATTGCAGTTCAATGGAAGATCCAGGAACTTTGTGTTTTTGGGGACTCTCAACTTGTCATCCATCAAGCAACTGATGATTACCAAACAAAAGATGAAAAATTAATGCCTTATAAACAAATGGTGGATGATCTGAAACAAAACTTCACAAAGATAGACTTTGAGCAGATACCAAGAGAGCAGAATCGTGTCGTAGATGCCATGGCTACAATTGCTTCACTGATTGATCTACCTCCAAATGAGACTCGCTATGAATTCTTGGTGGATAACCTTTTGGTTCCTTCATATGAGATCATACCTACGGAGACGATATGCATCGTCGGTCCCAAGTCCCAGTTATATGGTTCCATTTTCACATACCTACGTGACAATATCCTACCTCCTGATCTATCAAATAACCAACGTCACACTTTTATTCGCCAATCCTCTTGATATGTCATTTTAGCTGATATCCTATACCGGTGAGGTCTAGATGGCACTCTTCTTAGATGTTTAGAAAGCAACGAAGCTCAGATTGTGTTACGTGAAGTACATGAAGGGATATGTGGTTCACATACTAGTGGTCCTACCTTAGCCAAGAAACTCATCAGGACTGGATATTACTAGTCCAATATGGAAAAAGATTCATATCAGTTTGTCAAGAAGTGTAAGCAATGTCAAATTCATGGAGACCTCATACATGCGCCAGCACAAGAACTTCAACCAATTGCATCTCCTTGGCCCTTTTGTCAGTGGGGACTCGATCTCATAGGCAAGATTCACCCTCCTTCCAATGGTCATAAATTCATTATCACTGCCACAGAGTATTTTACAAAATGGATTGAAGTCGTGCCTCTCACACAGGTCACAGGAAAATAAATTGCTACATTCATCCTCAACTATATCATTTGCCGATACGGTATTCCTGTTTCCATTATCACTGATAACGGGCGTCCCTTCAAAAATCAGGATGTTCATGAACTCTGTGATCGCTTCTGTATTTCCCATCATTTCTCCACACCATATTATCCCCAAGGTAATGGCCAAGTTGAGGCATCTAATAAAACAATCCTTAAAATCCTAAAGAAGACAATCGACGATGCTGGCCGTAATTGGCATATCCAACTTAATCCTGCACTTTGGGCTTACTGCACAAGTGTCCGCACACCTATAGGAGCTACACCCTATTCACTTGTCTATGGCGCTGCAGTCATCTTGCCTATTGAGGTCGAGCTACCCTCTTTACGGGTCTCTTTGCAAAACATCATCAGTGATGAAGACTATAGGGTCTCCTGCTTACAAGAGCTGGAACTACTGGATGAACGAGGACAAACTGCTTTTAATCATCTCAAGGCTTACCAACAACGAATGAGTCGCAGCTACAATCACAAGGTCAAGCCTCACACATTTGAGGTAGGTGATTTGGTTCTCAAAGAAAACCCCAAAAATCAGTAAGACAGAGAGAAGAAGGGTAAGTTCGAACCAAATTGGCTCGGTCCTTATATCATCACAGCAGCATATGGATATGGTGCATATCAGCTCTCAACTACAGAAGGTGAACCTTTGGAGGATCCTATCAACAACATGCACCTTCGCAGGTTCTACACATAGCTCTTCAGAGTATCCTAATTCAAAAAATACAAAAAAAAAAAAAAAATTCAAAAATACAAAAAAAAAAAAAAAAAAAATACAAAAAAAATTATAAAACAAAAAAATTGTTACTTGGTGAAAACCTGGCAAATAGGCGCCTTGTGACACAGAAAAAAAACATTGAAAAATTGAAAAAAGTAAAGAGAAATAATTTTGTTCAACGGTGAAAACCACTTCGGTGGTGCCCTGGGCAAGTACCATGGTGAAAACTGGGTCACCAACGCCATGCGTAGAGACATTGCTCCTCCCTCCTTCACGATTCACTTGCATCCTTTCACTTTGCACACACTCACAACCAATTCATCCATAATAAACTTACCCATTCCCATCATGGCTTGTTATTGATCTACCCAAGATTGGTTCGCCATTCATAATAAACATTCCTTTTCATCCCTTTCTATTCATAATAAATCAGATCCTATCTGTGGTTAAGGCAAATCCTACATCTAGTGATGGGTGTGGAACTGAGAACATCACATGTTTCGAGGAGTATAGTTTCTTCCAGTTTTCTTTAGTCTATCCACGCACAATCTATAATAAAGCAACATTTGCATCACAGATCCGCAATAAAGTTCCATCTTCTCCGCAATAAACTATCAGTTTCAGATGAGACAGCACCAACAATGGGCTTCAACAAATCAAATCTTTCAACAGACTCAGAGAACATTATAGTTCAGTGCTATCTATCCATTTTGTGAAAGTAAACATTGTGACCACAATCAAATAAGACTTATACAAGTGACAAGAGACACTAAACTTGAGGACTATAGTGAATGTTCGTGTCGAGTCTTGGTTTTCTTTTGATTTTATCTTTTGGTGACATGTCTTTTAGCTTTTCCAGGATGTCTCTAACTAGAGATTTTATCTCTAGGATGTCTTTGACTAGAAAGGCAAGGATGGGGTATCATCACCTATTTGTATTTGCTATCTGTGGATTGTCTCTTAGTAATGCTATGACTTGTCCAAGGATATGAGGACACTGAGAGTCTAGTGTGAACTCGGGCATTCTTTGTTTGTGACTATCTTATCTCCATGCAAACAGGTACAATGACTTTCTGGGTCGAACATATGCCTCGATTGTCATAACCTATTTTGCCATAATAAATCTCAATGATGATAACGCACAAGAAGCTCTTTCACTTTCATATCTTCTATCTTCCATCCCCCTTTCTTGATTGACTTCCATCATCCTTCTTGAGTCTGCATAGCCTGCTATCACATGACTGAGTATAATGACACACCAAAAACATTTGCATTTCATGTAGTTGCACTTGAATTTTCACATATAAGCATTTCATACATACATATAGATATCACAACTGCATCACATCCTGCACACGACATCTGTTAGCACAATGTACATTTGCATTATCATATTCATCTGCATTACATACATTCACATTTGCATCATGCATACACATATAAAACATAAAAGAACAAAAATATATTGCATTGCATCATATACATATTTGCATCCATAAACATAAAACAAACATCACATAAGAACATCTCATCATATAGGTACACATGCATATAGCTGCCGCAAAGATGAATCATCTCATAAATATAATCATAAAGTGTCATGATACAATGATTTCAAAATCATATGGCTACAAACCACCCGCAGGTATCTACATCATCATACAAAAATGGTACAATACTGATACATAGGGAGCCCTCTACAGCTATGATGAACTCCCTCCCTCGGAGCCGCCTGGCCTCGATGGAATCTGAGCCCCTGAAGGACCCGCCCCAGGATCATCCCTCCTGTCCCCTCTATCTAGTGGTGGTGGAGGACCCATAACCCCACCACTCGATGCCTGTCTCCTCCGGCTCCCTCCCGTAGCTGTCGCTATACGCGATGGTCTATGGAAGCTCCTCGCCCGCTGATCCGCTGGCACTGCATCGTAATAGAGATCCCGCCAATAGGCAATCTCCTCCCCTACCCGCAGGACATAAGCATATCCTACCCCTGTGTCCTCTGCTACCTGTCTCTCGACCCTTAGTGCTATCTCAGCCTCTGTATACCACTGAATAGCCTGATCCCGCTCCCGCTCAGTATCTCTGAGCCTCCTCCTGAGCCGATCCCTCTCCCTCTCCAACTCCTGAATCTCATCTGCATGTCCCTAGCAGATCTCCCTCAGCTCTATCAGCTCATCCTCCTCTGTATCAGCCCCCTCCGGCTCTGCCTGTAGCTCCCCTTGTACGGGTGCTTGCCCCTGTGCCTGTGCTTGTACCTGTACGGGTGCCTGTACTAGTACCTGTCCCTGTATCTGTCCCTGTCCCTGTACTTGTACCTGTCTGGGACCCTGTGCTACTGGCACCTGTAGCGGAAATCCACCACGACCCCTCACCACCCGAGCCTGTCTCTCCTCTCCACCCTCCCTCCATGGTGAAACCCTCCGCTCTCCAACTGCTCCCCTCCTCCTCCGTTGACCTCTGCCCCCATCACCTCCACCATCATCATCATCCCCACTACCGTCTCCATTTAATGGCTCTGCCGGATCCATTAGGCGTGGAAATGGATGCTCCGCCCAGTATGCTATGTACTCGGCATCCATGTCGGCATCCTCAATCTCTAGCCACATGTCCCAAGGTAGTGGCATCATCTCTACCAGCTGCGTAACAGCCTGATCATATGATAACAGGGGCCCAAACTGTGCCTGATCTCTCACAGTCCGTACATACATGCCTGAGCACCGTGGCATCCTCTGGATCCTGCCAAACTGTCTGCCAACCCTGTCCACTAGCTGCCTCTCCAGCACATAGGGCATCCGCCCAATCAAGTACCTGCTCTAAAAGGTGTAGGGAAGCTCAACAGCATCATCCTCCCACTACTCGCATCCCAAATATGGCCTCCAGATGACTACATCAATATCATCTATCACCCACCACCAGTGCTCCAACCTGCCAATCGGGGCTGTGATGTGATCATGTCATATAAGTGCACAAAACTGCGTCTATGACCTCTACCTCTGAAGTGTATTGGCCTCATCACTAGCAGATGCTCATAAGCCCACACCTGCAGTAATGTCACCCCGCAGCCCAATCCCACTGATCCATGATATACAAACTGATGCAGCTCATAATAGAGGAGTGCCAGCACACACGGTCCCTAGGCATATCCGGTGTGCTATGTCACCAGTGTCTCCAGCGCTCCTCCCCAACCCACAGCCAACCCCCATGTCGCTCTATCCGGACATAGGAACCCACTGATCGCTCTTCCTACCATTGCTGGCAGCGCTAGCCCTGTAGTTGTCATAGTGTCCCAAGCCACATGTCCAGCCCTCATCTCTAGTCCTACATCCTGGAACACTCATCTCAGGGCCTCCCTATCTCCATCTTAATCATATGGGATCAGCTCCCCATTGATCGGTATCTATAGGATCCTGTATACATCCTCAAGGGTGACTATCATCTCACCCATCGGCAAATAAAAAGTACATGTCTCGGAGTGCCATCTCTCCGCCAGTGCAGTCAACAGTCCCATGTTCGCCCGAAACTTAGGCACATACAAAACATGTCTCAATCCCATAGCCTCAATAGCTGCTCGGTCCTCGAAGGTCAGCTCAGGTCGCAACCTTTGAGTAGATGGGAATCTCTCCTGTGACTCCAGCATCGGCAAATACTCCTGCAGTCAAGCAAATCAATCATGTCAGTCATAGTGGCATTCCCTGTTTATTACAAAATGCTAATTTTTATCTAAATGCATATGGTTATCTATCCTAGTGACACTCCCTGTTCATCACAAAGTGTTGCTATTTATCCTAGTGGTACTCCCTATTCATCACAAAGTACTACGTGTTTGGCACTCCCTGTTCATCACAAAGTGCTGCTCACATTTGCACTCACTGTTCATCACAAAGTGCTGCTCATATTTTAGTACTCCCAGTTCATTACAAAGTACTCTATCTTGGTACTCACTGTTCATCACAAAGTGCCTTGATCTATCCTAGTCTTCCCTAGAGGACCTATTTGAGTGTATCCTCTCAGCAGCTTATCCAATTGACAGTGTATGTTCATCATAGAACTGCCGATTTGACCTAGAAGACAAAAAAATTCACATTTTTAAACACAAACGCGCTTACCTGACATAAACGCGCTTAAAAATTGCACAGACGCGCCTGAAAAACAAAGACGCGCCTGACCAACACAGACGTGCCTATGCTCTGCACAGACACACCTGGGCTACATAGATGTGCCTTCTTGGCACAGATGTGATTAAACATCACAAACGTGGCCGCATTTGATGCAGACGCGGTTTCAAATGCAGATGTGCCTGGCACAAACACAGACGCGCCTCGCAAGCATAGACGCACCTGGCACCAACGCAGACGCACCTGGACATTTTTGGACATTTTTTGGACCCTATTCTAAGCGCATTTATTGCCCTATCTACCATGCATTAATGACAACAATAAATGCATCAAAGTACGAGGAGGTTTGGTGGTACTTACCGGCTCTCCTGCCTCTACTGGCCTCTGAAATCGGCGAACGTGGTCGAATTTATGAATGAAGGCCATCACTGCTGACTGCTGCTACTCTATTTTCGCTCTGCACTTTGCTCTCGTGGATGTGTAGATGACAATGAGGATGTATTTCCCCCGTGGTCTATCTTATAGACTACCCTACCCCTAGCCCTCGTTTCTCGAGTCAGTCTTCATTATCCCGTGACTTTGTCACTTTATCCAGTCAGTCCATTCTAGCATCTCTTTCTTATCGAGAGATTGTTTGCAATCTTTTTAGACATTTTCATCCAATCTCTCGAGGGGGCATATCATTCCCATCTTCGGGCAACTCTGTATCAGTTCGTCTTATCTTCTTTGAAACAACGCGACAAGCCGCATTGTCTCAAAGAGGGGCAACATGTAGACACCCAAAATTGTTTAGTCTAATTAAATAAATATTTTATTTATTTAATTACTTTAGCCTAATTCTTCTATTAATTAAATAAATTTTTATTTATTTAATTAATTCATTTATCCTCTTCTAGCCTTATTTCTCATTTAAATAAATACATTTATTTAAATTATCCTTTTCCTAAATTAAATAAATATCTTATTTATTTAATTGATCCCACTTCTTCTATTAATTAAATAAATCTTTATTTATTTAATTAATTCATTAACCTTTTCTACCCATGACACATGTCATTCATCTCTTAATTCCTACACTACCTACCTCTTTCATTATTTTATTATTTCTTTTACCTACCCTCTAATCATAGCCGACCTCCTTTTACACCTCTCAATCTTATCCCTCCATTTCTTATAGTGTCTTCTATATAAGGAGATGCTTCCTTCATTATCAAACCCTAATCATTCATTCTAATCAACCATTCTAACTACTTGATCAATTGACTACACTACGATCCTACTTGCAACCACATTCCGTTCTTTGTTGAGCTCTTGTGCACATAAAATCCGAGAGCAAATATATCAAGCAAGATCAATGGAGATAGGAAGAATGGAGATCCAAACCCTATTGGACATGTGATGGTATAATCTTTGTGATTTCATTTGATTTGCATTGTCTTAGGTAATCTTCATATGTTATGGTGGATCTTTGTTGTTGTTAGGCTAGGGTTTTGTGGTTGAATTCATTTAGCCTTTCAATGTCGTTATTATTGTTATCCAATTTCACCATATACAGTAGCAACAAGACCAAATTCCTCAATTTCAAAAGTTGAAAGTTTTCCAATCAATGTGTCCCTAGTTACTAATATATTAGGCATTGTTCTTAACGCATTTATAGCAGTAACATTCATTTTGTATGCTAGTGGCAATCCTCTTAAAACTTTTCAAACAATTTCATCTTCACTTAAGGTTCCTCCACAACATTTAATACCCAAAAGAATTTCATTTACTCTTTCCATAAAAGCAGAAATCCTTTCATCTTCTTCCATTTTCAGATTTTCATACCTGACCTGGAAGCTTTCAAGTTTTGCAATTTTGACTGTGGAATCTCCTTCATTCAATGTTTCCAAATGGTCCCAAATAGCTTTAGCAGTAGATCTATCTGATAATCCCATTATTTGCTGATCTGATAATGTGCTCAAAAGTGCTTCTCTTGCTTTTCAATCATTCTCCTCATCTTTTCCTAAGGTAGGTGGATTAGGTTGACTTTGAGTAGGAGCAATATAGACATTCTTTGTAACATCCCAGATGTGTCTCCATCCTGATCTTCCATATGCCATAGTTGGTTCCATCAAGTTTAGGACTGTCCTTCCTGAAATAGTTAGTAGACTTTGGATCTCCTCAAGTTGTTAAACTTCTGCAAAAAGAGGACTAAGCTTTGATACCAATTGTTAGGTCCTGGAGACAACTGAGAGGAGGGGGGTGAATCAGTTGTCAAATAAATTCAAACCAAAAACAACTTAACCAACCTTAATGCTTAATACCAATAAACCAAACTTTATGTTGGTAGATAGGTTATCAGTTAATTGCAGTATCAGTAAAGATTAATGCATGAAATAGAAAGACAATAACATCCACAACACATAACACCAATATTTGTACGTGGAAACCCTATAAGGGAAAAACCACAGTGGGAAACCTTACCCACAATTAGATGATACTACTGCAGATAGTATGTGTATACAAATGGGGTCTACACATACAGAAAGGCCAATCGCCTAGAGCTCACTGCTCAAACACAAATAGGAGTCACACTGACTACAATTGGATGGTTAAATCCAATAATGATGTACTGCTCAAAATAGCATCTTCATATGCTAGATTCAGTACTGGTTCAGTTCTGATATGCCTTCACAAAAATCTTGCTTCACCTACAAATGATGTCTACATGTATAGCTCTTCTTATTCTCACATATACCTTCTTACAATTCCTTTTCCCAATCACATATCGATCTTACAAATAAGATCTTACATATATACCATAACCTAAGACCAATTTTAGTAGGTCAGCTCTAAAAGATATCACATAAAATCAATTACAAGTAAATCAATAACCGATGCAATATCCGATCCAACATGTTGGCTTAATGCATTTACAATAACAACAAAATCATCTCTGAAGCATGTCATGTTGATCTGGAATAGATAAGTCTGTCAGTGCTTATTCTGGACCTATTTGCCAGTAACAACAAATATGCAAACACGAAAATACCAATGGACAAATCTCCAAGACAAAGTGTCCAAATGATGTCTTTGACACAACCAAGTGTTTTCCATGTCATTCCAAGTGTCGGTGAACAATATATCCTACCTATGTACTAGATACCGCTGATTGTGTATAAGTCACTTGCTTGCCGGTGAACATTGCCAATCCTCCAAAGTGCCAGAGTTGATAAGAGTTCATAGGTGTTGACATCAATGACAAAACCATATCAACATATCCAAAATACCAATAGATTACATAGACACTCCCAACATAGCTCCAGTGTTGAGAACCCAAACTCTTGATATAGATCTTCATTTTGTCCTTTTATATTTTGAAGTTATCTCTATTGAACTTAGGACCTTCCCTCTTCATCGTTAAGCTAGGATCTTTTACCTCAAGCTGTTAAGCTTATATCACCAAGGAATTGGAGTTTCTCTAATACCAGTTGATGAATAATGATGAACAACAGATACCCTAACTAGTACTGAGAGGGGGAGTGAATCGGTACATACAAAAACTTCTCTGCAACTTATCAAGTTAAAACAATGCTAACCGGTTGTCTTCATTACTGAACTTAACCATGGAATACCAGTTAAACACAGTAAGACTTCAAACAACATAAACCGGTAAAACTGAACCCTTCAAATACATTCAATACTTGATTACTACTTCACCCATAAACATATGCATGTGGTTTATCAATAATACCATAACCAGTAGCTCTGCATGCATAATCACTTAAACAAAGAATACTTAATCATCGCATGAAAAATGCACAACTCATGACACACAGATTTTTCATTTGGAAACCCAAATGGGAAAAACCATGGTGGGAATGAATACCCACAAGCTTGTTTTGAACTCTTTTGAAGCTCACTCTGTTAGGAGCCTACTCCGGTTAAAGACTTTCTAAAAAGGTTCTGCTAGGAACCTATCCTATTAAAGATCACCCAGTTAATGGATGGCTATATACCCTATTAAAGGTTACCTTGCTAGAGGATTTAAAGAACTCAATGAACTTGAGTCACCTGGTTAGAGGATTTATAGTAAGCTTGTTAAAGCTACCCAACAAAGGGATTTTTCTTCTGTTGAAATGGTTAGAAGACAACAGGTAAAACTTTGATCTGATAACAATAGTATATGCTAAGATAGATCCTTTTCAGTTCCTCTACTCTGCAATCACACTCTGCAGTTTTCTCTCTTACTGGTCTGGCAAGTATCTCATCACTCAAATACACACACAACATTTGCCAACAACTTACAATTACAAACATCATCGACCTTATAGACAACAAATAGGTCAGTATCATAAACCCTAAACCCTAAGCTTTTAGGTTTACTATTACAGTCGGTCCAATCCTGACCGTCCAAACACTTTTCATAGAGAAATACAATTTCAAACATATCACAAGACAATCTGCATCATCCATTGTTCATCGCTCATGGGAATTAGTAACCCATCATGATCTCTTCTCATACCACTAAGAAGAATTATCATTCCCGAGGTAGACATTTAATGCAATTGATCTTCACATGCAAGATCCTCAAAGAATTTCTTCATGTGCACAAAGATGATGTGGCATCTCAATCTCATCCTCATCTCTTAGGTAACTCATCACAAGATGCCATAGGTTGCATTGCACAAGCTATATTTCCAAACCAGAAACCCTAGAGCTCAAACTACCAACCGGTAGTCACACTTAGTAAAATCCAGACACTGGTTTACTAGAACTCTTCATATCGGTTCACTAACTTCGTTCAATCTGTATACCGGTTCACTTGCACTTATTGACATCAATGACAACATATATTATCATCATATAACCATGTCGATTCATCATATGCCAACAACATCAACATACTCATACTCACTATCAGAAGGATTAAGAGTTGTATTACCATTATGAATAACATTTTCACCCCTTTCTTCATCAATGTTTAAATCAAGAGGAGAAAGAACATGAATAGGAGTAAAACCATCACATATTTTATGCAACTTATGATTTGGAGATGTTGGTTGAACATCTTGATTAGGAGAAAAGGGAATCATGTCAACTGTCGGAGTTTGAGGAGATTGAGTATTTTGAGGGATAGCTTCATGAGTTCGAACACGACATCTTAGTCAACATTCTCTCACACAACGATTCCATGGAATCTTAGTGGAAGACTAAGAAGGAGGAAGAACACTTGAAAAAGTAGGAATGTTTCCCTCCTTGATAGTAGAAGGTTTACGTTGAGGTCTTTTTGGTTGAACAAGAGGGGAAGCAGGCCTCTTCTCTCGATAAGAGGAAGGAGGTGGAACTGCGCCATAGAAAGGAGGAATATTAGGTGTAGGGAGGAGACCAAGTCCATTATGAGGAAGAGGTGTAGGTCTAACCTTAGGAGGAATATTGTTGTTCTCCTTAAGAGATGGTAAATCCGCATCCATAGGAATAGGTGGACAATTTTCCATGGGGGCGAGATTAGTTCTATCCGAGAGGGGAAGAACCTCATCTTGAAGAATAATAGGAATGTCAAGTGTTGGTGATCTAGGTTGACTTAAGGATAATATCATATCTCTCTTCCATTTTTGATAAGATTGAAAAGAGCATTGCTCCTTGATGGAAGAGATTGAAATTGTTTAGGCCAAAAGAGATCAATAGGAACATCGAGGATTCTTTTGGATGGACGAAATAAGCTATGGTTCACAATTATGATTTCTCTATTGTGAGGAAATTTTAGACACTTGTGGATTGGAGAAGCAATAGCCTTCATGGAAGATAGCCAAGGATACCCCAACTTCACACAGAATTGCTCTGAAGAAGGTATGATAACAAAGTCAACATCCATGGATTTAGCATGAAATTTAGCAAGCAGAGTGATAGAACCAATGGTAGGACAAGAGAAGCCAACAAATAACTTCACAAACACATTATAAGAATCATATAATGGTTTATGCAATCATAAATTGAAAAGATACTCTTCAGTTATGGCATTAACCATGCAAGAGGGATCAATCAGGGCACCACGGCAAGGGATGTCCTTAACCTTTGCAACTATGTATAAAGGGCCATCGCATGCTCTAATGGTCTCACTAGGGTCAAATGTAATACAAGGATCCTTAGGTATATCTTTTGTTTCTACCATATTAACCAGGTTTGTAGCCATAGAGGTGAATTCTTCAGAAGTGAGAGAATTAGGCACAATCTCAATAACGTTAGAGGTATGAGATGGCAAGGGATCAGTGAAAATATTAAGATTTAGATTAGGAGGAGAAATTGATTTATTCCCTTTATCATTCACACCTGCCACAGATATAGTATTATTATGAATCAAGTCTTGAACCTTATTTTTTAATGTAAAACATTTCTTAGTATCATGACCAAGTTGACGATGAAATTGGCAAAAGGAATTGTTATCAAAATAAGGAGATGCAAGTTTGGAAGGATCAATTTGTTTTATAGGAGGAAGTTTGATAAAATTTATGTGCAATAAGTAAGACATAATACTATGCAAAGATTCATTCAAAGGAGTCAGCTGCCTTTCTCTTTGGAAAAATTTAGAAATAGAAGGCACGCCTGTTGTAGCATTCACATTATTGTTGTTGATTGTATCATTGAACTTGATAAAACTTTTTGTTGGTTTGAACTTCACAAAGAGTTTTTGAACACTATCCCCCTTATCACTCAGAGCCATAGGAGTGGATTTCTCTATTTGACTTACAACCAGTTGATAATTGTGGAGTGTTGCGCACAACTGCGGAAAGCAAGTAAACTCAGACAAAAGAACTTTTCCCTGATATATTTTTGTAAATTAGAAATGAAAATTCTTTGAATATCATTATCAGGCACATGAAAAGAAATTTGAGCACACAAATTCTTATATCTGCCAATGAAATCAGTTGCTTTTTCTTTAACACCTTGTTTACAATGCATTAAATCAGTCAAAGTGATTTTGGGACCAATGTTTTGAAATTTTGGGATGAAAGCATTTGCTAGTTGTTGAAAGGAAGTGATAGAATAAGAAGGCATAAAGAAATACCATTGTAAGGCTTTATCTCTTCATATTCTTGTAAACAATTTTGCAAACAATCGTTGATCATAAGCAAAATTAGTACACAAGGTTTGAAATGTTTTGACATGCGTAAGAGGATCACCTTCCCATTATAGAGTTCTAATCGAGGAATCTCAACATGTTTAGGTGGCACGACTTTAACAATATCAAGAGAAAGTGGGCTCGCAACATCAAATGTGGGCACACTAAACTTGGATTGACTCATGGAAGCAATTTGTTGTTGTAAGGAAGACACGGTTTGAGAAAGATTGTTAATTATCATTTCGGTAGAAGAATTGATGTTAGAAATAGGTGATTGAGAAGGTGGTGTGGTGTTGTTGAAAGAAGGCATGGACTGAGAATAAGGTGGTGGGACATTATGATAAGTAGGCATTGGTGATGATTGGGTAGGAAAAGGGACATTTAAAGGAGGAATAAAGTTGTTGAAGCAATTGCCTCGTTGTGTCACACTGATTGGTTGAGGAATAATAGGAACACTCATAGAAGACATAGGTATCGATGGAGGATTAAATGAAGAAGAGAGATTGCCCCCATGACCTATCATTGTAGGAATCAAATTTTGAGTTGAAGTAGCCATGATGTTAGATGTGAAAGTAGGAATACTAGTCATAGGATTATTCAAAGGAATAGAAGAATTGACTTGTGTTGAAGGTTGTGAGTAACTTAGGGTTTTGGAACAACTCTTGATAGGCATGAGATTAGAATCAACAATATGTGCAATGCCATGCAATATATCAATTCCACTCTTATCACTTTGAAGCATGTGTTTAAGACCTTCAATTAATGGAAGAGCTTCACTATTAGGGTATTCTTGGGACATCCATTATTGAAAGCTATCAAATTGATTGTCTAATGTAGAAAGTTGATCTAAAGAAACCCTAGTTAAGGCTTCTTCTTCATCATGAGATCCGTCAATAGGCATATGATTAGGATGGGAAGAGTTAGCATGATCCTTATTAAAGAAGTCACCCAGGTTAGGCTCCATCTTCTTGGTAATTAAACCTTGGGAAGCCTTAATTATAATGCTTTGTCTAATAGGGATAGGATAGGTAGGACTAATAGTGGTAAAACTCATGCACTAGAGGGAAAATTTGAATTTTGAATTGTAGAACAAAGCTTACAAAATTGAGTAATGCAAAATTTAAGAAAATAATGATTACACAATTTGAATTTTGTTGGAGGAAGGGAATGACACAATTTCCAAAAATGAAAGAAAATTGGAATTTTAAAATTAGGGCCAAGGGAATATCGCTTAATTTTAAAATTAGAATTTTTAAACTTAGGGCAGACAATAAATAACCTCTTAATTTAAAAAAATTTCTTGAAAGTTGAAATGTTGAATTTTTAAAGTATTTCCAATTCTAGAGGGATAAAAAATTGATAAAATCAGCCAATCTTCTGGATTTAAGCTAGTAAATACAGTTATAACAGTCTCCCAAAATTTTGAGAAAAAAGTCGAGGACTTTGGCGGGAACGCATATGGTCCGACCAACTTTTTTTGAAAGTTTTCAGGGATGGATATTATGATGATTTTAAAGCTAACCCCAAAAAATTGGCAAATTTTACGATCTCTAGATGGGCAAAATGTGAAAATAGGACCCCACTAGGGTTTTCAAGAAAAAGAGGAATTGGATTGTAATTTTGAAAAGGGTCAATCCTAATGGATAGGGACACCTTGGAAAATATTTATAAATCTGAATGTAATTGAAATTGATTTAAAATTCACACAAAATCCAATTAATTTTAAAAATTAGGGTTTGATGACCTAACCACTTAATTTTGAAAAATAGGATTTTAACAAGTACCCTCTTAATTTTGTACATTTTAATTGCAAATTGAACAAGACAATGAGGAAATTGAATTTAACAATCAAAATATTTTAAGATCTAAGATAACCATAAGCAATTTTTACAAATCACAAGTTCAATTTTAATTTTTAAAAACTAGGGTTTTTAATGAATTAACCACCAAGTTTGCAGAAAGTTAAAACTTGTAAATGAAAGATATGCAATGTTGCTCAAAGGAAAGTATGAAAGATGTCAGGTTCACCAAAATGTAATGGTGGGAAAATGGTGAGTGATAGATCAAGAGGAAAACTACCATTTCCCTCAAAGAGAGATGAGAGTTTCACTATTGATTATCCTTCAAGCACTTTTCACCATTACATTAGGAAGGGGGCAGGATAATTCACTAGATTCAATCTCTCCACATGAAGATGGTAGAATGGATTGTGAATGAATTTGGGAATGTTAAGTTGATCCCCTCTTCCTTGTTTGAAATGGAAAGGAATTTGATTGAATTATGTAGTGCAAAAGTGACAAAGAATCTATTAAAACTTGTAATCAGAATATGGGATGAAGCTATGCACCTGGATTTGGCAGTAAAATGTCGAGAGGAAGTCGCCCTGCAAATTTGAGGAAAAGTTGCTTGGATAGTGGCAAGAATGTACATGGTCCTCCGAAAAATCTACGAAACAAAAAGGCTTTTTCTGCCTCTGCAAATGAAGCCCGAATCCGAAAGTACAGTTGCGCACCTACAACCTACACACAGAAAAGAAAGGAAAATAGGTTGGGATTGGGGATGGGAGACAAAAGAATGATAAGAAAAAACTGTATTCTCATCAATATGCAAATGATCAACTGGATTAACCAATATAATGAATATGAGCCTACTTATATAGGTAAGGCCATATGGATATACGAGCACAAAATCATGACATGTGGCTCAATGAGAAACAAGGGTAGGTAAGAAATACTAGGGGTAGGTAGGAGAAATAATATAATATTCCACAAGAGGTGGATGACCCACCGAATGTGGAGTGTAATAGCAAAATAAGACCACAAAAGGTGGAATTTCTCCTACAAGCTATATCGCTATGTGCACACTTCGCTAAGTGTCTCATATCCAAACTACGATGAGATGCATTATCCTAAGTTAACTTAAGTAAAGTCTAATAATATCCATGTTGAATATTTATTTACACCAACACCAGGCCCCTTAAGTGCAACTTAAGGGAATGAAGACTCAAGTCAACAATGCAAGATGGGTCCTGGCTACGAGGCCATGATAGGTACCCATGTACAAAATGAAAATGCAAGAAAAACTATGTAACGCAATATCTCACAAAGGGAGAAAGGGAGAAAACCCAGTGGGAAAAAAATACCCCCACAAAAGAGAGATGAATGTACAAAAGACTTTCAAGGAAGAAGGACAAAACCTCAAAGAGGAAAAAGTCCCCCCCATAAGAGAGGAAGGAGAAGTCGGCTGACCCCCCCTAATGAGACATCCCACACCCCCAAGAGAGCTCACAACTGATGGAGCTTACTCTTGGTGAAAGGTTTGGTAAAGATGTCAGCAACCTGCTCCGCTACAGGACAATATTGCAAATCAATGACCTGCTCCTGAATCAACTCTCGGATATAGTACATATGGATCTTGATGTGTTTGGTCCGCTGGTGCTAGACCGGGTTCTTTGAGATGGCAATAGCACTCTGATTCTTGCAATGTAGAACTATTGATCGTGGAGTGGTTAACCCAAACTCTGTGAGAATCTGTTGAAGCCAAATGGTCTTAGTCACTGCGTTAATAGCTCCTCGATACTCAGCCTCAGTCAAAGAGAGAGCAATAGCATGTTGCTTCTTGCTCTACCAACAAATGGGGCTTGAACCAAGGTGAAAACTGTAATCGGAATTAGACTTACGATCATCAAGATCGCTAGCCTAATTGGAGTCTGTGTAACGAACCAAGCGAAGTCCTATGCCTGCTGTATAGTGAATCCCATAGTGATGTGTACCCTAGATGTAATGAAGTATGCATTTGGTGGCTTTGTAATGAAGCTCATGTGGTTCTTGCATGAAGCGAGAAACCATGCCAACCGCAAATAAAATATTAGGGTGTGTGTGAGTCAAGTAAATGAGACTACCCACAAGCTGACGATACAATGTGGCATCAACTAGTGGAGAAGCACAACAAGCCTCAAGCTTGACTCCTGAAAGAAAGGGAGTCGGTGCAGGATTACAATCAGCCATATGAAATCATGCAACTAGATCAAGAGCATACTTGGGCTACGATAGTGTAATCTTGAAAGCTAACTATGAAATCTCTATCTCGAGAAAGTAGTGCAAAAGACCCAAGTTAGTCATAGAAAATCTGTCATGCAAAGCAGATTTGACCCTGCTAATAATGGATGTGGTGCTCCCTATAATGATCAAATCATCAACATAGAGTACAAGTATCAAGTGGAGTCATCCTGTCACAAAATGTAGACATTCAGATTGGAATGACACCTGGTGAACCCTGCTGAGAGAAGAAAGGAATCCATCTTAGTGTACCAAGCCTTGGGAGCCTGCTTAAGGCCATAGAGAGATTTCCTTAGTCTGTAAACCAAGGAAGAATCCTGGATGAAACCCTATGGCTGCTCCATATAAATCTCCTCATCAAGATCCCCTTGAAGAAAAGCACTCTTTACATCTATTTGATGTACAACCCAACCATGAGCTGCGACAATAGAAAGTGTCAAGCGAATGGAGTTCATCTTGGCTTCGAGCACAAAGGTCTCAGTATAGTCAACACTTGGAACCTGAGAGAAACCTTTCGCAACAAGTCGAGCCTTATACTTATCCACACTACCATTCATGGCAAACTTGGTCTAATAGATCCACTTACATCGAACCATCTTTCTCCCCTTAGGGAGAGGGACTAACTCCCATGTTTTGTTACTCATCAAGGAACTATACTCTTCCTCCATAGCTTGGTCCCACTCAGAAACCCCTGATGCTTCCCAAAATATCTGCGGATCAAAAGTGGTAGCAATGAATGCATGTGGATGTTGTGATTGAGTCTTCCATGTATCTGAAGGATCCTCAACAAGACAACCCATGGACTCAAGTGTTTGTCGAGCCCAATGAGGTCTAGGTGGAGGTGGAGAATGAGGCTCCTCAACTACAAGTGGACCTTGCGGAGGTGTAACCCTGTGAGTCAGAGTTGAAGGAGTCTCATCATCTGAATCACTAGCACCACTATCCACAATGGAGGAAGGTGGAGGAGGTAGTGAGGCTAAGCTAGGAGAGTTTTCCTCAAAATGAACACTCCTCTCAATGAACACCTCATGTGTCTTAGGATCCATCAATTGACATGCCTTAACACCCTCAGGATATCCAACAAAAATACAAGGCCTACTATGAGGTTCCAATGCCTTGCGTTTCTGCAGTGGTATGCGAGCCCATGTTGGACACCTAAAGACTCTAAAATGTCTCACAATCGGTTTCCTACCAGCCCAAGCCTCAAAAGGAGTAATACCTTGCAAAGCTTTTTGAGGAACCTATTTCTGGATGTGATTGGTACAACTGATAGCCTCTACCCGAAAGGCGGAATCAAGAGAATGTGCATGTATCATACAACTAGCCATTTCTTTGAGAGTTCTATTATTGCGCTCTGCAACTTCGTTCTAATGTGGAGTGTATGCAACAGAATGCTAAAGATCAATCCCCTCAAATGTACAAAAATCCTCAAGTCTTTTGTTCACATATTCCCTTCCATTATCTGTACGAAGAATATTGACAACTTTCCCTAATTTCTTCTCCACATGAGTCTTGAAGTTATGAAATCTGTCAAATACTTCACTCTTATGAAAAAGAAAGTAGACCCAAGTGAAGCAGGAGTAGTCATCAATGAAGGTGAGGACATAGTGGGCCTTACTAAATGAAGGTGTTGGAAATGGACTTGCTACATCATTGTGAACAAGTTGAAGAACTTCCAAAGCCCTCCAAGCTTTCCCCTTATCAAACTTCTCCTCAGGATGCTTGCCCATGGAACACCCTGAACATACACCCTCTGAAAAACTGAATCAAGGTAGACCTGTGACCATGTCTTTAGTGCTAAGCTGCTGAAGATAGCAGTAGTTGAGGTGACCAAACCGCTCATGCCATAGCTTACTTTTTGAATTTGAATGAGTAAGCAAGACCCCAGAAGGAGAACTTGGCACAAAGTGGGAGAATGAATAAAGCCTTGAGTTGTCATTAACTTGTCCCACTACTACCAAGGCATCATTATCAAGTTCCTTTACCACAACTGAATTAGGTGTAAACTCAACCTTTTTCCCATTCCCATAGTGAGTGATTTGGTAGATAGAGAGAAGGCTGGTAGACAAGTTAGGAACATAAAGAACATTCTCAAATGTTCCATCATCCATGTCAACTAAACCTTTCCCTTCAACCTCAACTTGTGTATCATCACCTATGTAAATGTGAGGTACCTTTGATGGCTCCAATGAAGAAAACTGCTCCTTTATAGAACCCATGTGATAAGACGCACTAGAGTCAAGTATCCACTACTATGAAGAACTTGTTGTAGCCACAAATGCTTGCCCTTTTCCCTTAGACTGTGAGGAAGAGGAATGAGATGAATCCTTCTTTGTGTAGGCGGATGGCAAGTTGATGTTATTTTTCTTAAGAAGATTTGTCAACTCATCAACTTGCTTGGTGTGGCATCGATGCTCATCATGACCATACTTCTTGCAATATGCACAAGTTGGTTTATCCTTCTTAGGTGGAGTCCCCTTCTTGGAAGAGGATGAAAAATTGCCTTGTGATGGAGAGGATGATTGCCCTTTTTCATGTTGTGGATTTGACTTAGATTGCTTCTTCTTCTTGTTGGAATATTTGCCTTGACTCCCTTGACTCCCTTGATTAGCCACCAAAGTCTTGGACTTTGAAGACTTGAGAAGCCCCATGTTCAACAACTTAGATTGTTCCAATATCAACATTTCTATGAAAGCATCAAATGAAGGCATAATGTAGGAACTCCCCACTATCAAACGATGTGTTTGGAAGCTTGAAACAAATGTTCCATATTCTAGTGCAAGCTTGTCCAACAAGTTGAATATCAACTGAGCATCCTTTTTGTCAATTCCACAATCCTTAAGCTTTGCTCTTAGCTCATTTGCTTTGGTGACATAATCTTGGATTGTATCAAAATTCTTGGGATCCAAGTTGGTGATCTTATTGTCAATCTTGTAACCTCTGATTTCATCAACTTGACCATACAATTTCTGAAACATATCCCAAGCCTCTTTGATTGTAGTACACTTCTCAATGTGAAAAATGAGGTCATCTGATACATACTTACACAAAGTTCCAAGAGCCATGCAATTCTGAGTGAGTCATTCTAACTAAGCATTAGGATCAGCCTTAGGATCAGGTGGTGTTGCTATTGTTTCATCTATGTAATGCGTGAGACCTTTTTCCATTAATTTGCTCCATACTTTAATTTTCCAAGATGCATAATTTTGTGGAGTTAAAGGTGAAAATTTATGAGGACTCATTGCAACAAAAATGAAAGATCACAAGGAAAGAGAGGCACAATCACACAAGAAACCCCCCAAATTCACTCAATCAAAGAACCCCCCCTAATGATGATTTGGCACTTTATACTTAGTGTGTGTACAATGGGCCACTTGCAAAAAATGGCAAAGTGGACTTCTGATTTCAAATTTACAACTTCCTCAATGAGTCCAAAGGAGACTCAAACTAATAATACAAGAGATTTAAACTAAGATCCAAGCAAATTACAAGTACCAAGTAGGCCAAAAAAGACCAATATCTGAAAGTACAATATGCACTCAAAATCTCTAAAAACTGATCATATATTATGAAAGTAGACACAAATATATACACTTTAAAAAAAATGGCTCCTGAAAAGGAGGTCGTATGAGCTCAAACGAAGCCTTTGAAGTTGCAAAATTGAGGACTGGACAGGTACAACTGAGAGAATCCAAAAATTCTGAAAAAAATGGGCACCAAAATCAGAAAATAACCACACCACTGCAAAGAGAACAAAAAATTAGCCCAAATAATAAAACATTGCACAAAAAAAGGAGCAACATTGAGCAAGTTATGAGCCTCCAAAGTTGACCCAAAAATCCAACTGCTCAATGGAGAGGGGTCTCAAATTTTTCAAAAAATGCTGACTGGGCACTGATTGGGCATTGACTGGGTGTTGACTATGCGTTGACTGAGTGACTAATTGTGCATTGTTGACTGGGCACCTGACACAACACTAATGTGGTAGGCAGAGGTGAGTTATCAGGTGACGAGGCCTGCAGGTGGGCCCAACTGCTGAGGAGGTGGACGATAGCCGGAGGGCTGCAGGATGGCGGGGTCGGTCAAAGGTGGCCGGCCGGAGAGGCTAGCAGTGGCGCGGCTCCCGGGATAGCGGTGTCTGGAGGGTTGGCAGGTCACAGTGACATTGCTGCACAGGATCGGTGGAACTGGGGCCCGGAGGGGCCGACGGGCCAAGAAGACCAGAGGGCAGTGGTGGTCGATGGTGTTAGAGGGTAGCATTGCATGGGGTCGGTTGCGCACGGTACGACTTGCAAAAAGCTGCAGAAGTACGGTGGGGGCAGAGGGGGGCGGTCTTCAGAACCCTAAACATAGATTTTTTTTAATTTTTATTTTTTCTCTTTTTTTTTTTCTTTTCAAAAAAACCTTTTTTAAAAAAAAAAATATGCCCCAAAATTTTTAGAAAATAAAAAGATTTCAAAGAAAAATTTTATTTTAATTTTTAAAATCCGAATATTCCATACCGTACTGCCCAAATTGGGCAAAAAATTCCTCCACACCCAAAATTCAACTTTTGCGAAAATAGGTCGTATTTATACTCGATTTTTATGGAAATGGTCTCCTGGATGCAATGGTGAGGTCGAAAACGCTCTAGGATGCCTCCAAAACACACAGTACCTCAGATCCAAAAATAGAAGCCTTCCAAGATGTCTCCTAAAACCAATCAATGAAACCCCAATAGCTCTGATACCATGTGAGATTTTTCCAAGACCAAGGGCACAATGAAAAGTATAAAAGAGAGACAAAAGAATGACAAGAACAAACTATATTCTCATCAATATGCAAATGATCATCTGGATTAACCAATACAATGAATATGAGCCTACTTATATAGGCAAGGCCAATGGCCATATGGATATCCGAGCACACAATCATGACATGTGGATCAATGAGAAATAAGGGTAGGTAAGAAATACTAGGGGTAGGTAGGAGAAATAATATAATATTCCACAAGAGGTGGATGACCAACCGAATGTGGAGTGTAACAGCAAAATAAGACCAAAAAAGGTGGGATTTCTCCTACAAGCTATATCCCTATGTGCACACTTCCCTAAGTATCTCATATCCAAACTACGATGAGATGCATTATCCTAAGTTAACTTAAGTAAAGTGTAATAATATCCATGATGAATATTTATTTACACCAACAAACCCAGTTTTGGAATTAACCAAGTAATGAAAGAAAGTACTTGCAAGTAGATGTAAATAAAAGACTGAATTGTAAATCACCTCAAGGGAGGTTGTAGTAGCAATGTTGATAGAAATGCTTGTGTGGAATTGTATGTTGAAATAAATCTCCTCTTCAATGGCTGAATCCTTGACTTGAATGCAACACCTAGCCTTGAAGGGAGACTTGAGAATGCTCAATGCTTGAATGCTCTTGAATGCTTGATCGCTTGTGAATTTCCCACTCATCCAACTTATCCAACTTCAACTTATTGAACTTATTTCTTATGCAAATGAGAGGATGAATGCCCTTTAAATACATGTTAGTGGATTTTAATTTCGTCACGGGCCGACATCGGGGGAGTTTCTCGCTCAAGGTACAACCCACAATACATGCTCTAGGAAGGGTCCTACCCCAAAAATAGGGCAAGGAAAGGGGAGCCACCCCCCTACCTTGGGAGGAAAAGGGTGCCACACCCCTGTCCAAGAGGGGACAGTGGTGCCATGTCACTATCCTATCTCTTTCTCCAGGGCAGAATGCGGGCAGGGTGATGCAGAGGCCAAGGAAGAAGCTTTTTTCGCAAGCAGAGCACTCTCCGGTCTCTGATCAGGCTAGAGGATTCTAAATCGCATCTGTGAGGACCCTAATGCAGTAAAAATTGCTAGGGTCACAATTTTATGACACTATATTTAGCCCCCACTTTAGTGGGAGTATAAGCGTACACCAATACTATTGGTAAATACAAGGAAACAAGGTTGAAAGGCTTTTACAATGTCAATGAGACAAGATGAACCAAGCCCCCAGTGGACTTAGGATTGTGTGTGAAAAGTGGACCTGTATCTGTATCTGAATACACAAGACTTCAATTAAGTCATTAGATGCATGGTTAGTAGATCAATAATCAATAATAAACAATAAACCATTACAAAGTGACCTATTCCCTTCTAGTAGATAAGAGTTTAGTCTTGCTCTCAGATTTCATATGTAATACTAGTGACTAGATAACACCTAAACGAAGGATTTAATCTATATGAGCATGAATTTGAGCTAAATGAATGCAAGATTTAAGCTAGATATGCAAGATTTAAGCTAGATGATTTAATAAGGATGCAATAACTAATATGTAATATCTCAATGTGAAATCTTAATGAACCTAGAGCAAAAACAACATAATAACAATATATTCTCCAAGATCCTTGAATGAGAGATGAGAGCCTGAATTTATAGAAAATTCAGAAAGAAACCAATGGCTGAGATCAAATGATGATGAGCGGTCAAGATTTTCCAAGAGGAAGCACAATCCAGGTGAATGGATGTCATTGGCTGCTTTTCTCACTTTTAGAGGAAATTGAAATAAAACTAAGATAAAATCAGAAAAAAACTAATTTATTCTCTATTTCATTCAATTTTGATATTTAATTGTTTTAATTGCTTTTCTGAGATTTTTCTTCAATTTTTAATTTGATTTTCAAGATTATCCCCATTTGATTTCTTTTCTCAATTTTTAATTTGATTTTTCCAATTAATTTCTTTTTTTTGATGATTTAATGGAAAATTGATTTATTTAATTAAATATGTTAGGATATTCAATAAAATAAATAGGATAATTGTTTAAAAATGATTTTCTTGGAATGATCAATTAATTAAATAAATATTTAATTAATTCAGAGTGATTAATTTGCCATGTGACATTAATGATTTAAGAAATTAATTGTGTGCTCAAGATTAATTTAATTACCTTTGGTTAGGACCTTGGTGATGTTGTCGAGATTAGGGGCCCATGGTTTAGATGATCATTTTTAGGGTATTACATTTACCCCTCTTTGAATTAATGTGCGAGCAATGCGTTAGTTCAAATAATAGTTGATCTCTAGGAGATACCAGTTCTGAACTTGATTGATCACAAACCAGATGAAGAGCCAAGTATTCAGTTTGTTTTGAAGTGATGAAACTGAACAGAGTTGATTAAAGTGATACTAATTCCAAACTTGATTGAACTAGGACCGATGAAGAGCAAAGATACCAAACTTGAACTTGATGGATCAAGAAGTGGATCTTACTAATCTAGAACTTGATGGAACTAGACACAGTGAGTGAAGATAAAACTGATCTTGAACTTGATGGATCAAGACACGATGGGCGAAGATAAATTGTTCAACTTGATTTGATGTGATGAAACTGAACACCTTCTTAGATTGAGTGTGTGATCAAAGATACTCTTTAAACCCTTGATTGAGTTTAAATGAATAATCAACTTGAAAAGCGATGAAACTGATTCAAATGAAGACAATATCATCTTGAATTTGATGTGACAAAACTGATATGCCCCTAGAGATTGATTTGATTCAAATGATCGAGAAATCTCCACTTGATATGAAGTGATGAAGCTGAGATGCCCCTAGTGATAAGGTCTTGTTTTGATGAAGCTTAGTTGCTCGACTTGTAATGAATATTTTGAAAGAAATTCTCGACTTTGAGGATGATAATCACTGATGATGATGTCATGAGTATGCCCCCTTAGGAGCGAAATCAAAAGATAGCGAGGGTTGCGCAGTGATTTCAAGCAATATTTTGAGCGATGATAAGTTATTTGAGCACAAAGATTAATGTTGAAGATTAAAATTATAGTTGGTTTGAGAATTAAAATTGAGATTTAGAGTTGAGCACAAATTGAAGAAAAGAATGAGCATTTGATGAAAGTGCTAAAAGGTCTTAGTTGTGTGAAATTGACTAGAAAGATGATCTCATATTTCAATTTCGATCCCGAAAATGGAATCAGGACAGGCAAATTAGCTTAGGGTATAGTTTTCATGTCCATCGGAGCAAGTTGAAAAATTAGGGTTTTTGCTATAGAAAGGGTCCATGTGTCATTTTCAATTCATTTCAACCTCTCCAAGTTTGAAATTTTAAAAGCCCTTTGCGAAGAAAAATGGTGATTTTGATCCAGGAGCATCATTTTGAGTGCCAGAGACATCATAATCGACCGCGAAACTATGACCCAACGGTAAGTGATCGATCTTAAGCCTGTTTGATTTCTGAAATTTTGAATTATGGTTAAATGTTTTGCATTTTATAGTCATTGAAAGTCGTGTGCCTCGGTTTATCGTGCGGGCTAAGACCATTTCTCGTACGATAAACCATCTCTGTGGTGGTTTATCGTATGGGCGTATAGGGTTTTTTGTTTGATGTGGGCCCACGTTTCATACGAAAGTGTACTTGAGTGTCCACTTTATCATGCGATGTATCAGGTTTTATCGTATGGGGATAGTTTGTCGTGCTAGGTGTAATCCTGATTCGTACGAGATTCTTCCTGTCTATGAAAACTCGTATGAAAAACAACAAGCATGTTTGAGGGGCAAAACATCAAATTTTGACTTTGCATTTTGTATATTTGGATTTGCAAGCATGTTTAGCATATTTTTAGTGCAATTTGGATCACGTGCTGACAATGTTTATATTTGATTTTGCAGATTCGATTGTCAGATATCTTGTTTCGATGTGTTTATCCGTCGACGATGGGGTTAGTTCACAGTTTATCAGATGCATATAGGGCACATATTGATTTGTGCGGTTTTGGACACCTTCTTCAGATGCCAAATATCTGTGTGAATCATAGGATGTTGACCGCATTAGTAGAGCAGTTTCATTCAGAGCATAATACCTTTCATTTACCTGTAGGAGAGATGATGATCACACCTGAGGATGTATACAGGATTCTCAGGATTCCATTTGCTGGTGACAAGGTCAATTATGATTCTGCTTAGCGGTCGGGTATCTTAGCATTGAGATGGATATTCCACGATGAGACTATCCTTGAGTGAGCTGTCACCTGGGCGGTTCTGATGAGTAGGTATAGTGATTAGTTTCTGTTGGCATGCATGTCAGCAAGTATCCTTGGCTATTTTGTTATTCCAGATAGGGGACAATAGGGTTTTCTATGTGGTTGGGCTAGGATTCTTGAGAGGTTGTTGACTTATCCTGAGAGATTAGGGTGGGGATCTTGTTTACTGGCCCATATGTATCATGAGATGCACAAGGTTGTGTATCAAGAGGGGAAGAGCATGGCAGTAGGGGTTTTAGTTTTATAGATATGGGCATGGGAGCATATCCCAGTATGTAGGCCGATAGTAGAGGATTCTAGAGAGCCGCACCAGCCTATTATTTATTGCTATTCAGGTTATGTGACTCAGCCCCATCTGGGCAAGATAGAGTACTCGAGGAGACAGTTGAATGATCTAATTGTTGTAGTATGGAGACCGTATAGGGGTCTGGAGTTGTGGGATGATTGGAGAGCGCAGAGGATGGATATGCTCATGACTAGACCTCTCATCAGTCGATCAATGTCTATTATTGAGTGGTTCATAGTTTCTAGGGTGATGAGGCAGTATGAGAGACTGCAGGGTATATCTTAGGAGTTTACAGCTTATTCCCGGTATGGAGAGGAGGAGAGACGAGGATGGGCTCCATGGTTATCTTATGCACTAAGCTTGCAGGAGTTAGTTGGTTTAGAACGATTGAAATGGGATAATTTGGAGGATGTTGTAGATGTGGAAGTATTGCCCCTATACATGGATTGGTTCTAGAGACATCCATTTCCTAGATTTACAAATCCCACAAAGCATGCGCCTCTCATAGAGGAGGCCTAGGATGAGGCACCAGCGTAGGTACAGGTACCGGGTCAGGTATAGGGATGAGGATAGGTGCAGGGATGAGGATAGGTGCAGGGACCAAGGGTGGATTCACTTAGGTGGGCAAGAGGTGATCCTGGGGCTAGTAGCAGTAGGATACTAGCTAGAGTGAGATAGCGGCAAAGAGGGGAGGGTGGATCTTTAGGAGCTGTTGGGGTTGAGGCTGGCGGGGCTAGAGTAGCAGAGGGTGGAGGTGAGGAGGAGAGAGCTGCTCCTAGGTAGGAAAGGCAACAAAGGGATGAGCAGGGAGGTAGAGAGGGAGGTGGAGAGGGTGGCAGAGAGTAGGGGGTACCATATGTAGCATGATCATTGAGATCAAGGGTGGTAGGCTTGCAGTCACAGTTGACAGTGGCACAGACGCAACTGGCAGAGCGAGACCAATAGCTTGCAAAGGTTAGAGCAAAGCTTGATCGACAACTTGTTGAGGTCAAAGCATAGCGTGATCAACAACTTGCCAAGGTCAGAGAAGAGCGGGATGCACTTTAGTGAGAGTGGTCACATCAAACAAGTCGGGCAGTGTATTATGTTGCAGCTTATAGTGTAGCAATCCTAGTAGCATAGTAGGTTGTCCCATATTCGCAGTATATGGCTCGATCTGAGGGAGCTAGGGCACCCAGACAGGACGTCGATCAGCAAACACTGCCTCCTCCACCTAGCGATGAGGGAGAGGCAGAGAGCTAGATTTTGATATCTCCTAGATTTTGTTATATACCCCATTTTTGTAGCCTATACAATTCTTGCTTCGATGAGACATTATATTTGACAGTTGATATCATTTGTACTCAGAGACACTGAGATTATGATGATATATACGAGATCTTGATTTGATTTCATTGTACTTGTGTTGATTGATTATGAGATGTCTTTCTATATGCTTTATTCTATATGTATGCATATCTTTTCAGTATGGATGTATGTAATGCAGATGAATATGGATGTTTGGTTTTTTCTTTTTCATATGCAAATAGATGATGAAAATGAGTAACTAGTAATTCAAATATTTGGTTTTCTTCATGCAGTAATATGAATGCAAATAAGTAATAATGAAATGTATGAATCTATATAAGATGCTCATGTATGCAGCTAACATCTCAATACACAAGTACTTGATCGGAGAAATGATGATGAAAAAGAGACCACTTAGCTGAGAAATGATGATGATTCAAACTCTCATTTAAAAGATAAAGAGAATATTGTTATCATGTCAAAATCACTCAAAATGCATAAAATTTAGAATGAATGCAACCTAAACCTAGTCACTAGATTTGGAATGCTTAATTTTCATCACTGAGCGCTTTACAAACACAACAGGCAAAATAGAGTTCCTTCCTTGTTATGTGCAATATTAATTATTTTGTCTGCAATGACCCTTTTTTATTCATATCCTTGGACAGATTACGCATGCATCCGGATTGCACATTAAAGAAATTCCCTCAAACAGACAAAGAAATGACTCCAACCTCCCTGTATCATATAAATAAGTGGAGTCGAGGTATGTGTAGTGATTTCACCTTGATGTGAAGGCACTTATCATAGACACCCAACTAATTAGATGTTTCCAGATCATCGGATTCTTTCCTACAAGTAGAAAACAAAGAAAAGTATTGTGCCCCCAATCCTTGCTCCTCTCAAGATAGACTTCCTCAAGTTACTCAGAGGGAATAATAAGCGAAAGCCAATGTAAAAGACAACACACAAAGAAAATTTCATGCATATCTCAAACAGTTTAGTGATTGTTTTCAGTAGTCTTGTTTTTCTTGTGTACTCAGTGATAAAACTCTTCTGTAGTTTGGAGACAGGTGACTGACTCAGAGTGGATGACTGGATACCACTGACAAAAAGATAACTTGGTTGATACTGCTTAGGACATGTAAATTGTTTAGTCGATTACCCTAAGACTAGGACATTGATCAGTTTCAAACCACGAGGGTTCCAAAAGAACCAAGATGTCATGAAAGTGACTAAAAGATATGTACAACTAAAAGCAAAGATGCAGGAAAGTGGAAATGAAAATGGGAAATGCAAACGTTGTGTTTGATAGATGGAGCACTTGAGTACAAGAGGTGCCTGTTTACCAGGTTTTCACCCGCTTGGCAAAGATCTTTTCTCTCTTTTTTTTTTTTTTCCCAATTTCAGTATTTCAGTTTCAATTTCAGTTTTAAGGATGAAAACACAGTAAACACGCAAGATGTATAATGACTTCAATCACAGCATGCTAACCCTACATAAGTTGGCTTAGAGAAGAAAACCTTTGCTTGTTGACTTAGGTACACACCCAATAGCTAATCAAAATATGACCGCTGAGTCTCACACAATGGATTCTCAACACCATATTAGCTGACTCCAAATGCTAATGGGTGCACGATATGGCAAGTGTCTTGGGAGAGTTACTGTCTCTCTTGCACAAAGATTATCCTCCTTTCCGAGGTGAACCAGGTAGCTTCTATCTTATAGTTCTTAGTCAGGGATTCCGTCAAAATTATCCCTTGAAGTCACACAAGCATTATTGAGGCCTATAGCCCAACAAGGTATCGAAACAAGTTGTAGTCACGTAAACGTGATTGAAACCACGAGGTCCTACAAAATGTTTGATATGAGAGATCTCAAAGAGAAAACTCAAATAATCCTGTCCTCTGAGACTTTAATCACCAGAGGCCTATTTATTATAGTGAGTTGGAATGCTCAGGTCTAGCTGTACTCACTTGGGTCGTTCTCACAGGGTGATTACTTTTTCCCACTGTGACAGGCCTACTAAAGGTACACAAATCTCAGAACTTAGAAAAAAGCTTCGAGGGTCTAGATTTTTTATTGTCTGTAAAAGACAAGAGCATACTCTCCTACCTCTCAGCTTTTTCTAAAAACACAAAAGACAGATTTTTTCTTTAACCAGATAGCAATTTAAGTGCCTAAAAAATTGAACTTTAAATAATACATGTAGTTTGGTCGATTTCTTTAGGCAACCTACAAAAACAACGCATCAGTAGTCATGTTGTTTTTTATTCTTTGACAAGCGTATGTTTGATTGATAGGTTCTTTGACAAGCGTTCTATAGAAAATTAGTTAGGTTGTAAAAATCTCAAGCAAACAAAAGACAAACTAGGGTTAGCGTCAGTGTTAGTAAAATCCAAATTCAATTCACGAAAAACCCTGGCAAGTACACTGTTTTTGAAACGATAACACAAAAATTCATAAGACAGATTATTCCTTCCCATGCGAGTATTCTCACAGACCTGAACGAAAAAACACAGAGTCAAATAATCAAAACAAAAACTCGTACAAGTATTCCAACGGAACTGCACGATAAAAGAAAGGTCTTGATAGAATGTTGTATGATGAAGGACCTATACTCGTACGATATTTAGCAGAGGCTATACATATGAGACCTGAAAGATAAACAAAGTTATTTTGAGGACGAAGGATTGAATTTTGAGCCCCACGATGGGCACCAAAAATGGTGTGTGTGAAAAGTGGACTTGTATCTATATCTATATCTGTACCTATATCTAAATACACAACACTTCAATTAAGTCATTAGATGCATGGTTAGTAAATCAATAATCAATAATAAACCATTACAAAGCGACCTATTGCCTTCTAGTAGATAAGAGTTTAGTTGCTCTCAGATTTCATATGCAATACCAGTGACTAGACAACACCTAAACGGAGGATTTAATATATATGAGCATGAATTTGAGCTAAATGAATGCAAGATTTAAGCTAGATATGCAAGATTTAAGCTAGATGATTTAACAAGGATGCAATAAATAATATGTAATATCTCAATGTGAAATCTTAATGAACCTAGAGAAAAAACAACATAATAACAATATATTCTCCAGGATCCTTGAATGAGAGATGAAAGCTTGAATTTATAGAAAATTCAAAAAGAAACCAATGGCTAAGATCAAATGATGATGAGCGGTCAAGATTTTCCAAGAGGAAGCACAATCCAGGTGAATTGATGTGATTGGCTTCTTTTCTCAGCTTTAGAGGAAATTGAACTAAAACTAAGATAAAATCAGAAAAAACTGATTTATTGTCTATTTCATTCAATTTTGATATTTAATTGTTTTAATTGCTTTTCTGAGATTTTTCTTCAATTTTTAATTTGATTTTCAAGATTATCTCCATTTGATTTCTTTTCTCAATTTTTAATTTGATTTTTCCAATTAATTTCCTTTTTTGATGATTTAATGATAAATTGATTTATTTAATTAAATATGCTAGGATATTCAATAAAATAAATAGGATAATTGTTTAAAAATGATTTTCTTGGAATGATCAATTAATTAAATAAATATTTAATTAATTCATAGTGATTAATTTTCCATGTGACATTAATGATTTAAGAAATTAATTGTGTGCTCAAGATAATTTAATTGCCTTTGGTTAGGACCTTGGTGATGTTGTCGAGATTAGGGGCCCATGGTTTAGATGACCATTTTTAGGGTATTACAAGGATCTTACGACTTCAATTGACAAAGTAAAAGGGAAGATCAAGAAGGGGAGAACCATGACTGCAAGTAGCAAAGTTCCCTTCACTATGAGTCATGAAAGAAAGGATACAAAAGATTACAAAGCAAACAAAGTTCACTAAGTAATTCTAAGTATCACAAGAAGGAAAATGTGAGCGAAGTGTATGCCCCCATGTTAAAGCGATTGTACGTGCCTTATCGGGAGCGATTGATTTAAGGTAGGATACACCCAAAAGAGAGAGAGGAAAGGGAGTATGATATCGCAAGGATTTAGCCCCCAATCGAGGATTAAACCCAAGGATAATGAATCACAAAACACAAGGTAGTGTCGATTTCCTTGGTGTCAGTATGTTGTATGATAACTCATATATATCATGTATGTATATGCATATAATAATCTTTATTCCCCAAAGAAGGACACTACCTTAGAAGAAAGGGAAGAGAGGATGTCTTTTGAGTCAACATGAAAGAAACCAAGAGAATATCTCAATGCTTTGCATCATCCCCAAGTAGAAACTAAGGGAACAATAGAAGAACATGGATACACATAGAAGAATGCTCACAAAAGAGAAAGAAAGGAGAGAGAGAGAGAGAGAGAGAGAGAGAGAGAGAGAGAGAGAAGATGTACAGTGCTAGTATCGCTAATATAGCACTACATTTGCCTTTCGATCTTGCTGATCACTATTTTGGGAAGGTGAGAAACACGCCAGAGGAGCGACATAGAGCACAACAGATGGAGCTATCACAAGATCCAAACAAGGACTATGCTCATGTTGTAAGTCACTTTGTTTGATTCGAGGAGCTACGGTTAGGGTTTGTGAAAACTCATCCGATAAATGTTTGTCCACATCAACATACTCATACTCACTATTAGAAGCATTAGGAGTTGTATTACTATTATGAATAACATTTTCACCCATTTCTTCATCAAATTTTAAAGCAATAGGAGCAAGAACACGAATAGGAGTAAAACCATCACATGTTTTATACAACTTATGATTTGGAGATGTTGGTTGAACATATTTCTTAGGAGAAAAGGGAATCATGTCAACTGTCAAAGTCCAAGGAGATTGAGTAATTCAAGGGATAGCTTCACGATCTCGAACATGGCATCTTTGTCGGCATTCTCTCACCCAATGATTCCATCAAGTCTTAGAGGAAGGCTAAGAAGGAGGAAGTGTTAGGTCCCAGAGACAACTAAGAGGGGAGATAAATTAGTTGTCAAGTAAATTCAAACCACAAACAATTTAACCAACCTTAATGCTTAATACCGGTAAACAGAACTTTATGTTGGTAGATAGTTTATTAGTTAATTACAGTACCAGTAAAAATTAATGCATGAAATAGAAAGATAATAACATCCACAACACATAACACCAATATTTGTATGTGGAAACCCTATAAGGGGAAAAACCACGGTGGGAAACCTTACCCACAATCATATGATACTACTGTAGATAGTATGTGTATACAAATGGGGTCTACACATGCAAAAAGGCCAAGCGCCTAGAGTTCACTGCTCAAACACAAATAGGAGTCACACTGACCACAATTGGATGGTTAAATCTAATAAGAATGTACTGCTCAAAATAGCATCTTCATATGCTGGATTCAGTACCGGTGTAGTTCTGATTGTCTTTACAAATACCTTGCTTCACCTTCAAATGATGTATGCGTGTATAGCTTTGCTTAATCTTTCATATACCTTCTTTCAATTCCTTATCCTTATCGCATATCAATCTTACAAATAAGATCTTATATATATACCATAACCTAAGACCAATTTTAGTAGGTCGGCTCTAAAAGATATTACAATAAAACAAATACAAGTAAATCAATAACCGATGCAATATCCGATTCAACATGTTGGCTTAGTGCATTTACAATAACAACAAAATCATCTCCAAAATGTGTCGTGCTGATCTGGAATAGATAAGCCTACCGGTGCATAACCTGGACCTATTTGCTGGTAACAACAAATATGCAAATACGAATATGCCAATGAACAAATCTCCAAGACAAAGTGTCCAAACGATGTCTTCGACATAACTAGGTGTTTTCCATATCATTCCAAGTGTCAGTGAGCATTATATCCTACCGATGTACCAGATATCGGTGACTATGCATAAGTCACTTGCTTGCCGGTGAACATTGTTGATCCTCCAAAGTGCCAGAGTTGATAAGTGTTAGTAGGTGTTGATATCAATGACAAAACCATACCAAAATACAACAATCTCCCCCTTTGGCATTGATGGCAACACAAGATGGAAAAACCATCAAAGTGCCAAAACAAAAATGCCAAATACCAAAAACCAACATCTCCCAAAAGAGATCATGACCAAAAATCAAAATTCAAATATAGAGAGTAATCAATCATCTCAAAGTAACAATCTCTTCCTTAATGAATAATCTCTCCCCAAAAGATAGTGTGTTTTTCCATAGATATCTCTCCCCCTTTGACATCAAATGCCAAAGCCAATACAAAACCAAATGTAGATACAAACTACCAACCAATTCAGTATGCCAACTACTCCCCCTGAGAAGTAGCTCTCCTCATCAAAGCCAGAGTAAAAGATTTTTCTGTTAATTCTACCGGTTGATGACAAACATCAATTTTCTAAGTCTCTACTGGTGGGGGTATGACCCCAAGATAGCCTCTAAGATATTCAAAGGTCTCTTTAGGCAGAGGTTTAGTAAAAATATCTACAATCTGCTCATTAGTATTCACATAAACCAGTTTTACTTCTTTTGCTTCAACATTCTCTTTCAAAAAATTAATTTTGATAGAAACATGTTTGGTTTTAGAATGTAATACCGGATTCTTGGATATATCAATTGTTGCAGTGTTATCACATTAGATAGTTATAGGTTCCTTGCATTTTACCTTTATGTCCTTCAACATTTTCTTAAGCCATAATACCTGTGTACAGTTAGTTGTTGTTGCAACATATTCTGATTCTGCTGTGGATAAAGATGTACAACTTTGTTTCTTACTCAACCAAGAAATTAATCTGCTTCCAAGAAAAAATACTCCGTTGGTGGTGCTTTTTTTGTCATCCACATCTCCTGCCCAATTTGCATCTGTGTATGCACATAATTCAAAGTTTTCATCTCTAGGATACCATAAGCCAAGATTTGTAGTACCTTGTAAGTACCATAAAATCCTTTTTACTGCTGATTCATGATTTTCTCTAGGATTACTCTGAAATCTTGAAACAATACATACTACATTCATAATATCAGGTCTTGTTTGTGTCATATATAGTAGGCCTCCTATCATAGACTTGTACCTAGTCAGATTAACAGGTGTAGATTCATCCCTTAGTGATAATTTGTAATTTGTAGTCATAGGTGTGCTTACCGGTTTAGAGTTCTCCATCCCAAATTTCTTTAGTAACTCTTTCAAGTATTTGGATTGACTCAACTATATACCTTTATCAGTCTGTAAAATCTGCAATCCTAAAAAGAATTTTATTTCTCCAATCATAGACATTTCAAATTCTTGCTGCATTTTAATAGAAAAGTCTTTACATAATCCATCTTCTCCTCCAAAGATTATATCATCAACAAAAACTTCTATAACCAAGATGTCATCATTAGTCACTTTATAGTATAAGTTGTTGTCAGCATTACCTTTAGAAAATCCAATCTTTAAAAGATACTTATCCAATCTAGCATACCAAGCTCTTGGACCTTGCTTCAACCCATACAAAGCTTTTCTTAACCTGCAAACCATATCTTTGTTATTTGTCAAAGAAAATCCATCAAGTTTCTCAATGTAAACTTCTTCTTCAAGATCTCCATTCAAAAATGCACATTTAATATCCATTTGATATACTTTGTAGTTCTTGTGTGCTGCAAAAGCCAACAATAATCTAACTACCTCAATTCTAGCTATCGGTGCAAAGGTTTCATTATAATCAATTCCTTCTTTCTGAGAATATCCCTTACACACTAGTCTTGCTTTATTTCTGATTACTTTACCATCTTCATTAAGTTTATTTCTAAATACCCATTTAGTTCCAATCACATTTTTGTCTTTAGTCCGTGGAACTAATGTCCATGTGTTATTCTTCTCAATTTGCTCTAATTCTTCTTCCATAGCTTTAATCCAGTGTTTATCTTCACATGCCTCATTAATTGTTGATGGTTCAATTTGAGAAATAAGACATACCTCTTCATTTGCCAGTCTTCCTCTTTTCATAACTCCTTTGATTGAACAAGCTTTGTCATCTCCAAATCTTATGAGACCTCCATTATATTCCTGAAAGTTCAAGAATTTACCTTTATCACCAGTCATGTGATGTGAACATCCTGAATCAATGGTCCATTCATCCTTAACTTCAACTTTAGTTGCCAGGGCCTGCTCTACCGGTTGAACAGTATGTGTTAGTTGATCTTTTGTTATAGCATCAAAAACCCATCCATTGTCTATCAAATCTTCATCAGAATCATCAGTGACTCCTTCATCAGCGAGATAACAAGATTTATCTTTATTCTTCTTAAATTTGTATCTCTGATATTTAGGGTTAGGCTTCTATGTTCTTCTAGCTTCTTCTCTTAGTCTAGCATGTCTATCAGGGCATCTAGAATCCATATGACCAATCTTATTACAGTTAAAACATTTAAAGGGTGCTTTACCTTCATATTTACTTCCAACTGGACCTTTAGGCATTTTCCTTGCAAATAGTGCTTCAAGTTCTTCAAGTTCTTCATTTTCTCTCCTGCTTTCTTCAAGTTCTCTAGCATAAAAAGCTTTCGAATCGGATTTGTCAAATGATGGTGCAGATGATGTTGATGCCTTAAAAGCTAAATCTGTCTTTATAGTAGCAACAAGACCAAATTCCTCAATTTAAAAAGATGAAAGTTTTCCAATCAATGTATCCCTAGTTACTGATGTATTAGGCATTGTTCTCAAATCATTTATAGCAGCAACTTTCATTTTATATGTTGGTGGCAATCCTCTTAAAACTTTTGAAACAATTTCATCTTCACTTAAGGTTCCTCCACAACATTTAATACCCAAAATAGTTTCATTTACTCTTTCCATAAAAGAAGAAATCCTTTCATCTTTTTCCATTTTCACATTTTCATACCTGACCTGGAAGCTTTCAAGTTTTGAAATTTTAACTGTGAAATCTCCTTCATTCAATGTTTCCAAGTGATCCCAAATAGCTTTAGCAGTAGACCTATTTGATAATCCCATGATTTGCTGATCTGTTAATGCACTCAAAAGTGCTTCTCTTGCTTTGCAATCATTTTCTTCATCTTTAGCCAAGTTTGGTGGATTAGGCTGACTGGTTGTAGGAGTTGTATAGCCATTCTTTGTAACATCCTAGATGTCCTTTCCAATGCAATTTAGATGTGTCTCCATTCTAATCTTCCATATTCCATAGTTGGTTCCATCAAGTTTAGGACTGTCCTTCCTGAAATAGTTAGAAGACATTGGATCTCCTCAAGCTGTTAAACTTCTGCAAAAAGAGGACTAGGCTTTGATACCAATTGTTAGGTCCTAGAGACAACTAAGAAGGGGGGGGGGGGGGGTGGATCAGTTGTCAAGTAAATTCAAACCGAAAATAATTTAACCAACCTTAATGCTTAATACAAGTAAACAGAACTTTATGTTGGTAGATAGTTTATCAGTTAATTACAGTACCGTTAAAGATTAATGCATGAAACAGAAAGATAATAACATCCACAACACATAACACCAATATTTGTACGTGGAAACCCTGTAAGGGGAAAAACCACAATGGGAAACCTTACCCACAATCAGATGATACTACTGCAGATAGTATGTGTATACAAATGGGGTTTGCTCATGTAGAAAGGCCAAGCGCCTAGAGCTCACCGCTCAAACACAAATAGGAGTCACACTGACTACAATTGGATGGATAAATCCAATAAGAATGTACTGCTCAAAATAGCATCTTCATATGTTGGATTCAGTACTAGTATAGTTTTGATTGTCTTTACAAATACCTTGCTTCACCTTCAAATGATGTCTGCGTGTATAGCTCTGCTTAATCTCACATATACCTTCTTTTAATTCCTTATCCTTATTGCATATCGATCTTACAAATAAGATCTTACATATATACCATAACCTAAGACCAATTTTAGTAGGTTGGCTCTAAAAGATATTACATAAAACAATTACAAGTAAATCAATAACCGATGCAATATCCAATTCAACATGTCAACTTAATGCATTAACATAACAAAAAAATCATCTCCAAAGCATGTCGTGCTGATCTGGAATAGATAAGCTTGTCGGTGCATAACCTGGACCTATTTGCTGGTAACAACAAATATGCAAATACGAATATGCCAATGAACAAATTTCCAAGACAAAGTGTCCAAATGATGTCTTCGACATAACCAGGTGTTTTCCATATTATTCCAAGTGTCGGTGAATGTTATATCCTGCCGGTGTACCAAATACCGGTGACTGTGCATAAGTCACTTGCTTGCCGATGAACATTGTTGATCCTCCAAAGTGCCAGAGTTGATAAGTGTTAGTAGGTGTTGACATCAATGACAAAACCATACCAAAATACCAATAGGAAGAACAATTGAAAAATTAGGAACGTTTCCCTCCTTGATAGTAGAAGGTTTAGTTCGATGTCTTTTTGGTCGAACAAGAGGGGAAGCATGCCTCTTCTCTCAATAAGAGAAAGGAGGTGGAATTGCGCAATAGAAAGGAGAAATATTAGGTGTAGGGAGGAGACCAAGTCCATCATGAGGAGGAGGTATAGGTCTAACCTTAGGAGGAATATTGTTGTTCTCCTTATGAGAAGGTAAGGTCGCATCCATAGGAATAGGTGGACAGTTTTCCTTAGGAGGGAGATTAGTTCTATCCAAGAGGGAAAGAACCTCATCTTGAAGTATAATAGGAATGTCAAGTGTTAGCGATCTAGGTTGACTTAAGGATAATATCATATCGCTCTTCCATTTTTTATAAGATTGAAAAAGAGCATCGCTCCTTGATGGAAGAGATTGAAATTTTTAGGCCAAAAAATATCAATAAGAACATCGGGCCTTCTTTTGGATGGACAAAATAAGCTATGGTTCATAGTTATGATTTCTCTATTGTGAGGAAATTTCAGACACTTGTGGATTGGAGAAGCAATAGCCTTCATGGAAGATAGCCAAGGATAGCCCAACTTCACATTAAATTGTACTGAAGAAGGTAAGATAACAAAGTCAACATCCATGGATTTAGCATGAACTTCAATAGGAAGAGTGATAGAAACAATGGTAGGACAAGAGAAGCCATCAAATAACTTCACAACCACATTAGAAGCATCATAGAATGGTTAATGAAATCGTAAAGTGAAAAGATACTCTTCAGTTATGGCATTAACCATGCAAGAGGGATCAATCAGGGCACCACGGCAAGGGATATCCTTAACCTTTGCAACTATGCATAAAGGGCCATTGGGTTCTCTAATGGTCTCACTAGGGTCAAATGTAATACAAGGATCCTTAGGCGTATCTTGTGTTTCTACCATATTAACCAAGTTTGGAGCCATGGAGGTGAATTCTTCAGAAGTGAGAGAATTAGGCACAATCTCAATAACGTTAGAGGTATGAGATGGCAAGGGATCAGTGAAAATATTAAAATTTTGATTAGGAGGAGCAACTTATTTATTCCCTTTATCATTCACACCTGCCATAGATATAGTATTATTATCAATCAAGTCTTGAACATTATTTTTCAATGCAAAACATTTCTTAGTATCATGACCAAGTTGACGATGAAATTGGCAAAAGGAATTGTTATCAAAATAAGGAGATGCAAGTTTCAAAGGATCAATTTGTTTTATAGGAGGAAGTTTGATAACATTTATGTGCAACAACTGAGACATAATACTATGCAAAGATTCATTCAAAGGAGTAAACTACCTTTCTCTTTGGAAAAATTTAGAAATAGAAGGCATGCATGTTGTAGCATTCTCATTGTTGTTGTGTTGGCATTCTACACTCTAGTGAGAAATGATGGTGTTGTTATTGATGGCAACCTACCGGCAACCTACAGGAAACCACTCGGCATTCAGCTGGTAAATCACCGGTAGGCACCGGCACCGACAGACACTTCACTGACAGCAGCAAGAATGTATGCCGACACCCCAGCTGACAGGATTTTGTTTATTATATTATAAATATCTTTTTGTAAAGCCGACAAGGCATATTGTAATAGGACTCATATATGTATGAGATCTTGTAAATCATTTTCATATAGATAGATAGATAGATGAGATAGATAGATTGACATATGATGGTAAAAGTGATGAACAAATATTAAGGCAGATTTTGTATAAGGTTTTATGGTTATAGTATGAGCTTAAACCGGTATTGAACTTGGCATAGCAGATGCTGAATTATAGCAATACATTATATTGGATTCTCATAATCCATTTTGTAAGTCAGTGAGACTTCCTTTTGTAATTGAGCAGTGAGCTCTAGGTAGTTGGCCTTCCTGCATGTGCAATGTGCAGGCCCCTCTTGTAAGTAATATCCATTCATTGGCCAGTGAGTGAATATTGTGGGTCACAAATCCCACCGAGGTTTTTCCCACACCGGGTTTCCTCGTTAAACATCTTGTGTTATGCTTGTTGGGAAAAATGGTGTCTCAACCTTGCATTTATGGGAAAAATATTGTGGGTCATAAATCCCACCGAGGTTTTTCCCACACCAGGTTTCCTCATTAAAATATTGTGTTATGGTGTGCTTCTCATGTGGTTGTTGTTATTCTTGTTTACTGCATTATTTCTTGTTTACCAGTACACAGTTTTAATATGCTTTTCATGTTTTAAGTCAAGTAAGTTTATTAACCAGTTAGATACTGATTCACCCCCCCTCTCAGTATCTTTGGGAATCCTAACAAACACTAAAGATGTTGGGAAAAATGGTGTCTCAACCTTGCATTTATGCGAGGTTACTATTTATAGTAAGTTTTCATTTGAGCATGAAATGGTGTGAAACTCTCCCTAAAGCTTCTGGTTGGTTAGATAAGCATTCCGGTAAAGTTGCGTCGCAAGGTCACAACTAGTTTTGAAGATATTAATGTTTTCATCTTGGAGGGGTGCAATAAAATATTTAAACTTAATTTTGGGGACTTTAGAGGCTCCGAAACGCCCTGAAAAGTGGTCGTAACCGGTGAAGCCAGTTACAAGGTGATAGAGCACTTCGCGAGCTTTCTGGCGCTTCAAACGGTTCGTCAATCGGACACCCAGTTCTCAAGTTATGGCCTCCGGAAGTTTGTACTCCTGAAATAGGAAAAATAATTTGTATCAGATACATAAATGAGCTATAAAGGGGAGTGACACATGTTGATGTGTGCTTTAACATGTCATAGGGCATCTAGAAGGGAGATAAGGTCGGCTACACCTTATTGGGTGGTTTTAGCCCATGGTTTTGTAATACCGTTTGACGGTTTCTTGTATTGTATCTCCTATTTATGAGGTGTGTGAGATAGAGGTTGTGTGTAAGAGTCTTATGGCTATTGGGTTGCCTCTGAATCTCTGATTAATGGTAATCCTACGAAGAGCTTGCTCTGCAAGTATGTTGTAATCTGTTTTTGATTGCTGAATAAAATATTGAGCTGCTTTTGGAGTGTGGGGTTTTTCTCCCGAAAGGGTTTTCCCCACGTAAATCACTGTGTTGTGGTATGAATGCTATTATATCTATTTCTATTTTCTATAACTGTTGTAATGATCTGAAAAAGTTTTGTATTACCCTCCTCTCAAGGTTAGTGTAGGAAGTTGTTTCCGCTACTTTACTTCCTTACAATGTTGTGCTTTCTATGTTGTCTTTATTGTTCATATTTACTGCATTAATTCTTGTTTACCAGTACACTGTTTTGGAATGTAAAATACTTAATAAGGTTAAATATTTTGTGAACCGGTTAGATATTGATTCACCCCCCTCTCAGTATCTTTGGGACTATCATTAATCCTAACAATTGGTATTAGATCCTGGTCCTCTATTTTCAAAAGTCTAATAGCTTGAGGAAGATTCTGACACCGGTACAGATGGAGAACTTAAGAAAGCAATTAGAAGGAGCTCTTATAGACTATGATGCAGAGAAATTGAAGAATATCAAACTTCAAGATGATCTAAGGACTACACAAGAATTCATTCAAGGACTTCAGGAGAATCTCACTATTGCTAGAAATAAGAGAAAAGAACTTCATGAGAAGATGCAGAGTAATGATGGTGAAAAGGAAACTCTTAACGAGCTTGTAAGCAAGATGAGGCAAGAAAACATGACCTTGAGGAATGAAATGCAAGACATGACTATGAGATTTTGTAAAGACATTGAAGACAGAAAGAAGAATGAAGATGACTTGACTAGAAGACTCAATGATGCTGGAAATGACAATCTAAGACTCAATCATGAAAATCATATGTTGAAGACAGATTTGATTCACATGGAACATGATAAAACTGAACTTATGAGACAAAAGGGAATTCTAGAAAATGAGTTGGCTACTGCAAATCAACATAAAGAGAAATTCAAGAAAAGTTCAGAAGAACTTGATGGTATGTTGAAAATTCATAAACCTAATGGAGACACTAATGGACCTGGATTTGAAGTTGGTGAAAGTTCTGGTACTGCAAACAATCATAATCACAGTAAACCAGTAAGACAACCTAATGCTTACAATTTTATGGGAAATGCTTTAACTGTAACAAGTATGGCCATAGAGAAAATCAGTGTAGATCTAGAAACAATCAGAACATTAATGCACCCACTGGTCAATGTTCCAAATGCAACAAAATTGGTCACAATTCAGAAAACTGCAGAATGAATGTAAGATGTTATGTTTGTGGAAGATTTGGGCACTTATCTAATCAATGCAAAACACAAGCCGACATAGGATATGGAAAGGCTATTCAGAAAAAACAATGTGACTTGTTATGCTTGTAACAAGAATGGACATATTGCAAAATTTTGTAGAATCAAGACTTCACTGACAAATAATAAAGGACCCAGTTTGAAAGGCAAAGAGAAGGTTGACAAGGTAAAGAAAGAATTTTCAAGACAATAGATTAGAAAGATAGATCTGAATGTTGATGAGACTATTCCTTCACCAGTAGAACAGAGTATTACTCCATCGGCAGGAGACTCTTCATCCAACTGAACAAGTAACCCTTGGGGGTATTGCAACAAGTTGAAAATCATGCAAGTTTACCCTTGGTTGATGGTGAGAAGATGGACTGCTTCTCTACCAGCAAATGTGTTAAGTTTCACTTAACCGACGAGCATTTATTGCGGTTGTTGGAGGAAAAGACATTATAAATCGGTGATTTCCCCTCTTTTTCAATTCACCAAGCATTCAAACTTTCAGAGAGTACGAAATCCGAGCGAGGGCATCCAAGGTGAAGAAGTGAAGCAAGTTATTTCAAGCACTCAAACCATTATCAAGTAGATCAAGGTATTTATCAATGGCTTCCTCCTCTGCTCTGGAATTTATTGCAAACCCTACTATTGTAGAAGTTGTAAAACGCCCTAGGCCCATTTTTAAGATCATTCCCAAGATAGCGAAACAGGATGATTACCAAGGTGATTTTTTAAAAATTTCAAAAGGTGTTGCATATGTTGAAGACTCTAGAATCTATACTCATTATAATATTGAGGAATTAGGTTCAGAGGAAATATTGAAAATGTTTAAAACTATTATCTATGATGAAAGTGGAAATGTGAAACCCGAACACAAGGTAATTGAAACTTTAGGTTTTGTGGAAATCTTGGACATCCCTGATTTTCCTAAGGAGGTAGTAAGGATTTTCCTTAGCAGAGTTCATGGAGAATTCTTTTCGCTTGATTCCATTTGTAAAATCACCAGAGAAGCAGTTAGGGCAGTGATTGGTTTACCCTCCACCGGTAGCAGGCCAGATAAGACTAAGAAGGTTCCTAATAACACAATGATGACATTAACAAGAGAAACCTATGATAGTAGATCCCTGAGAGTGAATGATGTTAAGGATGAGAATGTTAGATTCATCAGCATGATCCTAGGTTACAAAACCACACATGCAAACCGACTCAACTATGTTTCCAGTCTTTGTATTAAAAGTGCATATGATATGGTCAACAATGATGCAAAAATAGATGTATGTGAGTGGTTAAAGGATGAGTTGATAGACAACCTAAAAAAGATCAAAGGTAATAAGAAAGGTACTTTTCATTTTGGTAAGAAAGGTACTTTTTGTTTTGGCAATCTTATGGTATGTCTAATGTTGTATCTCACAAAAGAGGTTCCCGATATTGGTAAGAAAGACTTTAGTTATGATATACCAGTAGGAAAACAATAATTAGAAATCTTCACCAGTATGAGCACTGATAAGGATAACAATATAACAGAGTACTTCAAAACATTCAAAGCAAAAATGAAAAAAAGAGAGAGATTACCACAAAGCATTGTAGACAAGTATGAAAAGGAAATATGTTTTGTAATTAAAAAGGATGAGATATGGATGGAGGAAGTTCTTCCTAGAACTGTATGGGTAACATAAATGTGGTATGAGGTAGATGTAAACATCATTGAAACTTATGCCAAAGCCCTATTAGAAGCCCCTAGAGAACAGGAAGAAAAGGTTTTTGGAAATGCACAAACAATAGAAAGTGATGTACAAACATTGAAATAGAGAAAGAGAAGAGAAAAGTACATAAGAAGTGCATCTAAACAAGTTAAGGAAATAAAAGAAAATGTCATGAACATAACTGGAATAAAGGAAAGTGACTTAGAAGGATTACAACTAGAGGCACATCTCTCACCGGTTGGTACATCCTCTGATAGTGAAATTCCTGTTGAGTTTAAGCGAGTTGATAGGAAGAGAAAATCATCACCGGTACCCTCTCCTCCTCCCAAGAAAACAAGAACACCAAGGTAGAAGCAACAAGCAGTGAGACCACCAAAAAAGAAGTTGACACCAAAGAACAAAAAGAAACAATAGGTTATACCACCTCTAGATAACTTATTGAGTGAAATAACTGGTGAAGGCAACTTAGCTAATGTTAGCAAACTGTGCAATACTATTGGGAAAAATGGTGTCTCAACCTTGTATTTATGTGAGGTTACTATTTATAGTAAGTTTTCATTTGAGCACGAAATGGTGCGAAACTCTCCCTGAAGCTTCTGGTTGGCTAGATAAGCATTTCGGTAAAGTTGCGTCGCAAGGTCACAGCTAGTTTTGAAGATATTAATGTTTTCGTCTTGGAGGGGTGCAATAAAATGTTTAAACTTAATTTTGGGGACTTTAGAGGCTCCAAAATGCCCTAAAAAGTGGCCGTAATCAGTGAAGCGGGTTATGAGGTGATAGAGCACTTTGCGAGCTTTCCGGCGCTTCAAACGGTTCATCAATCGGACACCCGGTTCTCAAGTTATGGCCTCCGAAAGTTTGTACTCCTGAAATAGGAAAAATAATTTGTATCGAATACATAAATGAGCTGTAAAAAGGGAGCGACACATGTTGATGTGTGCTTTAACATGTCATAGGGCATCTCGAAGGTCGTCTACACCTTATTGGGTGGTTTTAGCCCATGGTTTTGTAATATCGTTTGACGGTTTCCTGTATTGTATCTCCTATTTATGAGGTGTGTGAGATAGAGGTTGTGTGTAAGAGTCTTATGGCTATTGAGTTGCCTCCGAATCTCTGATTAATGGTACTCCTACAAAGAGCTTGCTCTGCAAGTATGTTGTAATCTGTTTTTGATTGCTGAATAAAATATTGAGCTGCTTTTGGAGGGTGGGGTTTTTCTCCCGAAAGGGTTTTCCCCACGTAAATCATTGTGTTGTGGTATGATTGCTATTATATCTATTTCTATTTTCTGTAACTGTTGTAACGATCTAAAAAAGTTTTGCATTACCCTCCTCTCAAGGTTAGTGTAGGAAGTTGTTTCCGCTACTTAACTTCCTTACAAGTGGTATCAGAGCCTGATCACCTTTGGTTTCAATTGTGGGCAGTTGGGTTTTTTGAACTAATCCAGATTTGAGTGGGAGCTTGTGCAGAAGACACTTTTTGATCTTGTTGCAGGACTATTCAGATGGCGAGTTCGTCAGGGAGAATAGAGGTGGAGAAATTTAATGGAAGTAATTTTGAGATGTGGAAGCTGAAGATGGAAGATCTGCTAATAGATTGAGATCTTTGGGATGCTGTTGATGCGAATGTCCAAAGGCCCTCAGATCCTACTGCGGCAGCTCAGTATGATGTTATGGACCGAAAAGCCAAGGGTCTAATCAGACTGTGCCTGGCAGACTCTATTATAATCAATGTCCATGAAGAGAACTCTGCAAAGAAGCTATGGACTAAGCTTGGTGAGATGTATCAAGTGAAATCTTTATTAAATCAAATTTTCTTAAGAAAGAAATTGTATTCCTTGAAGATGGAAGAGGGTGGATGAATTGCAGACCACCTAGAAGCATTCAATATGTTGGTGGCTCAATTAGTATCCGTCAGTGTTAAGATGGACGAGGAGGAGAAATGTCAGATCTTGCTTTGTTCTTTGCCTGATTCGTGGGATTCTCTTGTTATGGCTATCGGTAGTACTTCTGCTGTTTTGAAATCTAAAGACGTGGTGGGTGCCCTACTCGGTGAAGAGATGCGAAGGAAGGTATCCATCAGTTCAAAGGAAGCCCTAACCGTTCGTGGAAGACCTAAGGAGAAAGGCAAGAAGAATGAGAAGCGTGACAAGTCCAAATCCAAAGGGAGATCGAAATCTCCTGGAAAGTCCAAAGTCATTTGCTGGAATTGCAGTAAATCGGGTCACATCCGTAAGGACTGCAAAGAAGAAAAGAAGAAGAAGAAAAAGAAAAGGTTCGATTCTGATTCTGAGTCCGACAAAGAAGATGGTGATGCTTTTATTGTGGCTTTGGCGACTCATGCAGGTAATGATGTCTGGCTAATTGACTCAGGTGCATCTTTTCATATGACTTCCAATAGAGATTGGTTTTCTGAATATGAAGGATTTAATGGAGGTAAGGTGTACTTGGGTGATGATTCACATCTAGACATTGTTGGTCGAGGTAAAGTTAGAATCAGGTTTTCTGATGGTAGAATAAAAAGGATTAATGGTGTGCTGCATATCCCTGGTTTAAAACGAAACCTGTTATCTGTGAGCAAACTGATAGATGCGGGTGTGCAGGTAGTCTTTTCTGAAGCAGGATGTAAGATGATTAAGGGTGCTATGGTAGTTGCTAGAGGTGTCAAGTTTGGCACTTTGTATAAGCTTGAAGCATACACTGTTGAATGTAATAGCACTTCTGTAAAAAGCAAATATGCGGATACTTCACTAGAAGATTTGAAGGTTTCACCTTCAGCAGATGGAAATGGTTTTTGGGTACCTAAGGGTGCTCTTTCATCTGAAGCAAAGTTACCTGCAGAGAAGACTATGTTATGGCACCAGAGACTTGGCCACATTGGAGAAAAGGGTCTAAGGACCTTGAAAAATAAAAACCTTGTTGAAGGTTTGAATGACTGTAATCTTGACTTTGATTTCTGTGAGCATTGCATTTATGGAAAACAAAACCGCGTTCAGTTTTACTCGAGTTCTCATAAAACTTGTGGTGTTTTGGATCTTATCCATTCTGATGTGTTTGGTCCAGTAGATGTCTCTTCGATTGGAAAATCCACATATTATGTTTCATTTATTGATGATTTTAGTAGAAGGACATGGGTTTATTTTCTAAAGAGTAAATCTAAAGTTTTTAGTCGTTTTAAAGAATTTAAAGCAATGGTTGAGTTGCAGACTGGAAAGAAAATAAAATGTTTGAGAACTGATAATGGCGGTGAGTTTTGCTCTAATGATTTTGATAGATTCTGTAAAGACTGTGGAATTAACAGGCAGAAGACAACTCCGTATTCTCCACAGCAGAATGGAGTTGCAGAAAGAATGAACAGGACACTGATGGAGAAGGCTAGGAGTATGTTGAGTGGTGCCGGTCTCGAACAAAAGTTTTGGGCTGAAGCTGTTGCCACTGCTTGCTACCTGATTAATAGGTCTCCTACATCAGCTCTTGTTGATAAAATGCCTATGGAAGCATGGTTAGGTCACAAGCCTTCATTGAGACATCTTAGAGTTTTTGGTTGTGAGGCATATGCACATGTGCCAAAGGAGAAGCGAACAAAGTTGGAGAACAAGGCTGTGAAATGTATCTTCATCGGGTATAGTTATGGTGTGAAAGGATACAAGCTTTGGGACCCTGTTGCACAAAAGGTAATTCACAGTAGAAGTGTTATTTTTAGAGAAATTAAGTCTCCTTCTGTTACATTGCAGCCAGAACAGACTAAAAAAGAAGATGTGATTCAACTTCCTTCTACACCTGAAAGAGTTGAATCAAAACCCCTAGATAGGCAAGAATTTGAGGAGAGCTCGTCTAGCTCTGAATCTTCAGAAGAGGAGGAAGAACCTCTAACTCAGCTTGTTCGAAGGTCTACAAGACATAGACAACCACCTGAAAGGTATTCACCTGATGATTGGAGATGTATTTTTTCTCTGAATACTAGTGTGGATGAACCGAAATCTATAGAAGAGGCATTAGGTATGAATGATGCAGAATCCTGGAAGATTGCTATGGAGGAAGAAATGGCAGCTTTGAAAAAGAATGATACATGGGATCTTGTACCATTGCCTGAAGGACGAAAACCTGTTGGTTGTAAATGGGTGTTCAAGAAAAAGATTGGTTCAGATGGAAGCATTGAGAAGTATAAAGCAAGGTTGGTTGCAAAAGGCTACTCTCAGGTTGAGGGTGTTGATTACGGTGAGATATTTTCTCCTGTTGCAAAAATGACGTCCATTAGATTTTTGCTTTCTATTGCTACTGCTTATGATTTAGAGGTTGAGCAAATGGATGTGAAAACTGCTTTCCTTCATGGTGATTTGGAGGAAGATATTTATATGACACAGCCGGAGCACTATGTGGTGAGAGGCAAAAGTAATTTGGTCTGTAAATTGAAGAAATCTTTGTATGGCCTCAAACAAAGTCCTAGGATGTGGTACCAGAAATTTGATACATATGTGTTGAGTTTGGGATTTGAACATTCTAAATCAGATCACTGTGTTTATTATAAATCTTATGGTGATCATTTCTTATTCATTGCATTGTATGTTGATGATATGTTATTCATTGGTAAAGGGAAAGGTATGATTTCAGAACTGAAGTCTCAGCTCGCTGCTAAATTTGAAATGAAAGATCTTGGTGCAGAAAAGCACATTCTTGGGATGGAAATTAGAAGAGATAGGGTGAACAGAAAGCTATGGCTAGGCCAGAGAAAGTATGTGAATTCAGTGTTACAGAGGTTCAACATGCAGAATTGTAGACCATTGAGTGTTCCTTTTACAGTTGGAATGAAACTATCTATTTCAGATTGTCTTACATCCCCATTGGAGATGGAAGACATGAGTAGAGTGCCTTACCAGAGTGCGGTTGGAAGCTTGATGTATGCTATGGTCTGTACTAGACCAGACATTGCCCAAGCAGTGGGAGTACTTTCTAGATATATGTCTAATCCTGGTAGAGTTCATTGGGATGCAGTCAAAAGAGTCTTCAGATATTTGAAGGGTACTTCAGAGTATTCTTTGTGTTATCATGGTAATTCAGTTGGAGACATGACTTCCCTTGATATCCATGGTTATGTGGATTCAGATTGGGCAGGTGATATTGATAGCAGAAGATCCACCAGTGCTTATGTGTTTACTTTGTTTGGTGGTGCAATTAGTTGGATGAGTAAGCGACAGGTTGTGGTTGCTGTATCTACTACTGAAGCAGAGTATATGGCAGCTACTCATGCTTGTAAAGAGGCCATTTGGCTTAAGAGACTGTGTTCGGATATTGGAATAAAACAAGGTACAGTAACAGTTTACTGTGACAGTCAGAGTGCAATTAGCCTAGCTAAGAACCCGACATTTCATGCCCGGACCAAACATATTGATGTTCAGTATCATTTTGTTAGAGATATGGTCGAAGATGGTAGGGTGAAGCTGGTTAAGGTGGAAACTTTGATGAATGTTGCAGATGCTTTAATTAAGGTTGTGAGCACAGAGAAGTTCAGATGGTGTTCAGAGTCTATGGGCCTTATGGCCCCTAGCAATTGATTCATTGTGTTGACATTCCCTTCCGCTCATGCAAGGTGTTCGACAAGTGGGAGATTTGTTGGGAAAAATGGTGTCTCAACCTTGCATTTATGTGAGGTTACTATTTATAGTAATTTTTCATTTGAGCACGAAATGGTACGAAACTCTCCCTGAAGCTTCTGGTTGGCTAGATAAGCATTCCGATAAAGTTGCGTCACAAGGTCACAGCTAGTTTTGAAGATATTAATGTTTTCGTCTTGGAGGGGTGCAATAAAATATTTAAACTTAATTTTGGGGACTTTAGAGGCTCCAAAACACCCTGAAAAGTGGCCGTAATTGGTGAAGCGGGTTACGAGGTGATAGAGCACTTCGCGAGCTTTCCAGCGCTTCAAACGGTTCGTCAATCAGACACCCGGTTCTCAAGTTATGGCCTCCGGAAGTTTGTACTCTTGAAATAGGAAAAATAATTTGTATCGAATACATAAATGAGCTGTAAAAAGGGAGCGACATGTGTTGATGTTTTCTTTAACATGTCGTAGGGCATCTAGAAGGGAGATAAGGTCGGCTACACCTTATTGGGTGGTTTTAGCCCATGGTTTTGTAATATCGTTTGACGGTATCCTGTATTGTATCTCCTATTTATGAGGTGTGTGAGATAGAGGTTGTGTGTAAGAGTCTTATGGCTATTGAGTTGCCTCTGAATCTCTGATTAATGGTACTCCTGCGAAGAGCTTGCTCTGCAAGTATGTTGTAATCTGTTTTTGATTGCTGAATAAAATATTGAGCTGCTTTTGGAGGGTGGGGTTTTTCTCCCGAAAGGGTTTTCCCCATGTAAATCATTGTGTTGTGGTATGATTGCTATTATATCTATTTCTATTTTCTGTAACTATTGTAATGATCTAAAAACGTTTTGCATTACCCTCCTCTCAAGGTTAGTGTAGGAAGTTGTTTCCGCTACTTAACTTCCTTACAAATACATTCACTAGTGAAGAAAAAGAAAGTATTGAGAACAACATTATTTTACATCTTGATATATACAAGAAAGTATTAATTGAAGTTGTAGATGATTTGCCTAGTGAATTATATAGGCAGTTAGATGCAAAAAGGATTGCAGTCATGGAGCTTGACAAGAAACTGAAGATTGAAAAACTACTAGTTGTACATCCGGTCAACTCTGTAGAAGAAATTGGTGAATTAATTAGTGAAGCTAATAGATCAAATTTTGCAAGTGGACACCAACATGTAAGCCTAATGGCTAGCAGGGTAAATGAAATTGTAGAAGAAACAACGGACAAGTGGGATATTTTCTTTGTTGAGAAGGAAAAACAGGAAGAGTTGAAAAGACCAAAAACTTTCAAAGTTTATCAAAAGGACAGAGACAAGGGGAAAGGTAAAGTAGGTGGATTACCCAACATTAAAGTAATTGACAACCTACCACCACCTTTGGTTACTCCACTGGTACAGACTGATAGCACACCGACTACTGAGAATGTGGATACACCACATGAGGATACCAACCCTGAGTCAGAAATTTTGTACACTATGAATATTGACAATCAGGAAGTAAACATTGTAGTTGATAAGGAGAAAACAGAGGAAAAGAAAAATGATATTGCTATTGAGCAATCGATAGATAATATTGGGATTGAGACACAAGCTGAGCAAACATTGGATAGTGGAATGGTTATTGGTAGTGTAGATGCTGGTATAATAAAACCGACAGAGATACCGACAATGGATAACATAGAGATACCTGCAGCAGATAGTACATAGAAACAAACTGAGAAATTGATAGAGTCACAGGCACACATTGAGGTAGTGAAACCGACAACCACAAAGAAACCAAAACCATTGCTAGTGGAAATGCAGACACAGACTGACTGGTGCAGGAGCACCTAGTTGAGTCAAACTCTCCTTTTTGAGTATTTTATGATTCCATGTTTGTAATGTCTTGCTTCAAGTTGATAATTTTGTTTTAGGTTGTTATGTGTCTTTTTTTGTGGTTTTGATCTCATTTTGGGCTCAAGAGATCAAGTTTTGCCTTTCAAGCTTTGAGTTGACAATTTTTGGCAAAAATGTGCAAAATTGCCAAAAAGGTCTTCTAATGCCTTCAAAAGCATGAAACATGTTTTTTAAGTGTTTTTAATAATTTCTAAGTTCTTTAGACAAGTTGGTAAGGTTAGGGTGTCAAAAATGTCTTTTGGAGCAAGAAATGTTGTCATTTGGGCTTGCCAAATTGTCAAAATTGTCATTTTCTTGCAAAATGAAGTTATGGAAGCCTCATGTCCGTACTAGGGATTGATAACCAACTATAAAAACTATAAAAGGCCTCCCTTTTCCTTGGAGAAAGTTTTGTTATTGTATGAGCAAGATTTTCCTAATAAAAATCATGATATTTTGGCTTTTATTCACTGGTTTTTCCTCCTTTGGTGTAACAGTCCATACTGTAGCTTCTTAGTCTGTACTGAACCTTTGGGAAAGTGTGAAAAATAGTTTTATAATTCTCACCAAGTGATTTTAGTACTGGTTTCCTTTGGCAATTTGTTTGTACAAATTTATTTTACTTTTGTGTGCTCACTGCCCTGTCAAGGGTTTGAAGTTCCAAAATGCCACCACTTGAATGATCCAGGTCTAGGATTCCACAAAATGGATTTAGTCAAGTTGGAATTCATGTATATACTATACATATGCTTTTATTTATGCCAAAAGTGTGGTTGGAAGAAGGACTTGAATGAAGACTAGGAAAGTATTGGTTATTTGGCTAGTACCATGAACAAAAACTCAAGATTTGCACCCAAAAGTAATTTGGAGTGAACAAATGAATGAGGTAGAGGTCTGGGCATGTGGCCAAGGATGTTTAGAATCATCTTGAAGTTTTAGAGTAGCTTGTTCCATTTAATCATTCTCATTTTGTAAACAAAATAGTGAGTTCACTATTTTTTGTGAATTGTGTTACCAAAATGCTCAAGGAATGCTTCAAAGCATAACCCAAGCCTTGTAACTGAGAAGGCAATGTAATAGGAAGAATCTCTAGTGTTTTTCAGACCACATTGAGGTATATTTCCAATTCAAACTCTTCACTATGCAGGTCAAAAAGTGTAGTAGTTGTTGACTGGTAAAAGAGCAGCAAATTAACAGTGACAGTGGCAATTTTACTATTTTCTCACTTGTTTGCCAAGTGTTTGGCATTATGTTTGCAGGGTAGTAATAGGGGAAGGCTTTATTTGTTGTGGCAGAAGTTATAAGTCAGTTTGGAGACTTGATGAGTGGATTTGGAAAGACTTCTCAATGTTCTTTGGTTTAAACCCTACCAAACCCTCCAAAAGTGCCTTAAATGGTGGACAGTCCTCATATTGCCATAACAGTGGCCTAAACCATGAAAATCAGTTAGCATATACCTCTAGAACATCATCCAAAAAAAGTTTGTGGGAGGTTTTAACCATCATTGAGTACGATAAGAAAAAACAGTGGCAATTACCCCTCCATGGGCTAGTAGCCCTTTTGACTGCATAACACACAATTGACTGTTTTTGTCAAAATGCATAAACCCGGTTATAAGGAGGAGTTTGGAGTTTTTGAAACCTTATAAGATCTCTTCAAAACAATGAAATGAGCATCAAATAGGCCCTTGGATAGTGTGTAATCCTTTTGGAGGTTTTTGACTTTTGGTTGGTGTTTTGAGTAAGCTAAGGGCTATGAGCCTTAAACTAAGTTGGGTGTCAAAATTGAACAAAACCTTGCTGCCCCTACATGTCCATGTTGAAGACTCCTAATACACTCTGAAATAGAGGGTTGAATGCCAAAATAACAGAGATTGAGGATGTGTAGATGGGTGGAGTGAGCAATTTGAGTAGGTTTGAGCATGGGTGTGAGCTATCACCAAAAAGGGGAGTTTGTTAGGAAAGTGATACATGAAGTGCTTGGCACTATAACCACAAGAATGATTTTGTAAACACATACAAAAGCCTCAAACAAGTCTTTGGGAAACAAATTGAACTTTTAGACTTAAACATCCTTATTGAGCACTTACCTAGCAATCTCCCTATCATAGTGGTATCAGAGCCAACAAAAGATTCAAGAGAAAAGGAACATTAGGAAAACATGGTGACTAATGCTGAATTATCCAAGAAGGTTGAAGACCAAGAAGAGGAAAATAGGGCACTCAGAGAAAGATTAGATCAACTAGCAATGAAACTAGCTGAAGTAGAAGTCAAAACTGAAGAAGTCCATGATAAGGTTGGAGATCAGGGTAAAATGATGGCAATAGAGGATGACGTCCCCATGCCTAACCCTGTCATTGAGAAAGAACCATTCTTGAAAGCCTTGAGAGCTATGAGTGGTAAAACCTTAGAGGGAGTGGCTCTTTTCAATGGGAAGATGGATCTAGATGCTCTTATAGAGTGGATTGAAGGTCTAGAAAACCATTTTGAATGTGATGGAGTAACAGAAGCACAAAAGGTTAAAGTAGTAAAATCAAGGTTGAGAGGGGCAGCCTTAACATGGTGGAAGTTCATCCAAGAGGAAAGGGTGAAAGGAGGTAAGCAACCAATAGCCACCTGGAAAGTAATGGTAGCCAAAATAAAAGAAACGTACCTTCCAGAAGACTATGAAATACAACTTCACAGGAAAAGACAAAATTTGAGACAAAAAGACCTAGATATCAGTAGCTACACTAAGGAGTTTCAAAAACTATGCATGAGATCCAAAGTAGTAGAGGATGAGAGTATAAAAGTGGCAAGGTACCTGAATGGGTTAAGATGGAACATCCAGGAAGAGATGAGCTTGTTATGCCCACAAATAGTACACAAGTGTTATCAACTAGCACTTTAGGTGGAAGAGAAAGGTAGGAGAAAGCAAGAACAAAATAACAGAGGCAGAGGTAGGGGAAGGAGCATAGATCAATGATCCCAGGGAGAGTCTAAACTTCTAGAGCAAAGTGGGGATTCTCAGAGCAAACCCAACTATAGGGGTAGGGGATCAAGCAACCCAAGTAGGGGTAGATCTAATGGACCAGGGAGAGGGTCCTACTTCTCAACCATGAAGTGCTATAACTACCAAAAGTTGGGCCACCCTGCCTATAGATGCCCAGAGAAGCCTAGTTCATCCTATGGTGGTGAAAAGAGGGTAAATTATGTTCAGGAAGATGGAGGTAATACTAGAACTTCAGCATTGAACCACCTAGCTTCAGAAGATGGTGAGAGTTTAATGATCAAGAGAGTGTCAATGAAGAAGCCACACAGTACAGAGGTATCACAGAGAAGAGCATTGTTCAGGATTAAGTGTAAAATCATGGGGAACGTGTGTAAGGTGATCTTAGATTCAGGATCCACAGATAACATCATATCAGAGGAAGCAATAAGCAAATTGAAACTACCTAGGATACAACACAAGGAGCTATACAAGGTCACATGATTAAATAAGGGACAACATGTGTTAGTAAATGAGCAAGCCTGGGTAGATTTCCACATAGGCATATTTGTAGATAGGATCCTATGTGACATCCTTCCTATGGATGCTTGCCACCTACTGTTGGGTAGACCATGGTAGTTTGACCGAAAAGCACACCATGATGGGGAAAGAAACTCCTACTCATGTCAGAAAGATGGAGTAACCTATTAGATTCAATCCCTCAATGAAGAAGGAGAGAGCAGCAACAAAGTACCTAACATCTTGTTAGTGAATGAGAAAGAGTTCATAAAAACACTAGAAGAAGGTGAAGGAGTGGGATTTGCACTCATAGTGAAACCCAAGGAAGAAAAGGTAGAAAAGAAAGTTGAGATACCACATGAGGTACAACAAATCCTTGATAACTTCAAAGCAATAATCAGTGATGGTACACTTGTAGCTTTACCACCTCCTAAAGCCATTAGCCATCAAATTTATTTCATGCCTGGAGCCTCTTTACCAAATAAGGTAGCCTATAAGATGACCCCTGAACAAAATGAAGAGGTAGCAAGACAAATACAATAACTCTTAGACCAAGGGCTGATTAGGAAAAGCATTAGTCCTTGTGCAGTACCTACAATGTTGGCACCTAAGAAGGGTGGAACATGGAGACTTTGTACAGATTCTAGAGCCATAAACAAGATCACCATCAGATACAGATTTCCCATACCCAGGATAGAGGATTTGATGGATTGTCTGGGGGGTGCAGAGTATTTCAATAAGATTGACTTGAAGGGTGGTTACCATCAGATAAGAATCAAAGAGGGGGATGAATGGAAGACAACTTTCAAAACAAATGAGTGGCTTGCCTTTTGGACTCTCTAATGCTCCCAGCACATTCATGAGACTCATGAATGAAGTTTTACATGATTTCATTGGCAAGTTTGTTGTTGTGTATTTAGATGATATTCTTATTTTTAGTAAGACTAAGGAAGAGCATTTGAAGCATTTAGCTATTGTTTTGAGATAGTTATCTAATGAACAACTAACCATTAATCTAGAAAATTGTGATTTCTTGAAGCAAGAATTGGTCTATCTTGGTTTTGTTGTATCAAGAGGCAATCTGAAAATGGATCAATCTAAAGTTGCAGCAATAACCAGTTGGCCAACTCCTAAGACAACCAGTGATGTCAGAAGCTTCCATGGTTTGCCACAATTTTACAGAAAGTTCATCAAGGGATTCAGTGAGATTTGTGCTTCAATGTTAGACACCATCAAAGGGGGTGTAAAGGTAAAATTTCTATGGACAGATGCAGCCAATAAGGGATTTGAATTATTGAAAAATAAAGTAGCTACTCAACTAGTGCTCATTTTACCTAGTTTTGATAAGCTTTTTACTATTGAATGTGATGCTAGTAATATTGTTGTAGGAGCTGTTTTAAGTCAAGAAAATAGACCAGTTGCATTCTTTAGTGAGAAGTTGAATGATGCCAAGAAAAATTACTCTTCCTATGATTTAGAACTTTATGCATTAGTATGGGAACTTAGGAAATGGAGACACTATCTTCTTCCTAAAGAGTTTGTTGTATACACAGATAATCAGGCACTAAGTTTCTTGAACTCACAGGATAAACTGAATCATAGGCATGTTAAATTGGTAGAATACGTGCAAGCTTATACTTTTACTCTTAAGCATAAGAAGGGTCACTTGAATAAATTAGTAGATGCTTTGAGTAGAAGGTTGTTAACTATTCATGAGATTCAAGTTTAGAGCATTGGTATTGATAGTTTTAAAGAGATGTATCCTACTCATGATGATTTTGCTAAAGCTTATAAAGTTTGTGAAGATTTTGAGAATAATTTCCATGGTGCATATGTTGATTTCTCTTTACAGGATGGTTTTTTATTCAAGGATGGACAGTTGTGTGTTCCAAAAGGTTCTATGAGAAAGAACCTCATTCAAGAGAAGCACAATGGGTGCTTAAGTGGACATTTCGGTCTCAACAAGATCTTAGAGCTGATTCAAAGGTTCTACTATTGGCCTAAGATGCAGAGAGACATCAGGAGGTATGCTGAGTAGTGTTTGGTATGTCAGAAGGCAAAAGGTAATTCCTCCAACACTGGTTTATATCAGCCTCTTCCCATTCCACATAGGCCTTGGGATTGCTTTAGCATGGATTTTGTGGTAGGATTACCTAGAACTCAAGTAGGATTTGATAGCATCTTTGTAGTAGTTGGTAGATTTAGCAAAATGGCTCATTTTATTCCTTGTAAGACAACACATTATGCAAGTCATAATGCCTACTTATTTTTCAAAGAATTTGTTTGAATACATGGTTTGTCTACTAGCATTGTTTCAGATAGGGATGTTAAGTTTCTTGGTCATTTCTGGAAAACATCGTGGAAGAGATTGGGTACTAATCTCTCTTTTGGTTTAGCTTATCATCCACAAAATGATGGCCAAACCAAAGTTGTGAACAGGTCTCTTGGCAACATACTTAGGTGCTTGACAAAGGAATATGGGCAGAGTTGGGATCAGCTCATTCATCAAGCAGAATATGCCTACAATGATAGTGTTAACTTGTCTACAGGTAAAAGCCCTTTTGAAGTTGTTTATGGTATGCATCCAAGGGGTATAATGGAGTTGAGGGATATCACTAACTTGCAGCCTAAGAGTGGAACAACAGATGACATGGCTCAATCCATGAAGGAGGTTCATGAGCAAGTGAGAAAAGCTCTTCAAGATACCTCCCAAAAAGTCAAGGCAAGAGTGGATGCTACAAAGAGAGATGTTTAATTTTCCATAGGTGATTATGTGATGGTTAATTTGAACAAGGAAAGGCTATAAAAGGGAGTTCCAAGAGAACTTCAGATGAGGAGAATAGGCCCTTGCAAGATCTTGGCTAAGTATGGGTCTAATGCTTACAAAGTTGATTTGCCTACTGATGTTTCTTTATCTCCCATTTTTAATGTTGTAGATCTGATTGCTTTCAAAGGGAAGCCAGCTAAGGAGATTCAAAGAGTTTTAGATGTTGCACAATCCCTTTCTGATCTATCTCTCCCTTCTCCTTCTTTTCCCCAAGCAGAATAGGTTCTAGACTCCAGGTTTCTCAAAAAGACAAGGAATCACACCTACATGGAGCATCTAATCAAATGGAAGGACAAGCCTATCTTAGAGGACACATGGATGCCTAAAGCTGACTATCAAAAAGCTAGAATACCTTCTTCTTTTCTGCCTTAAGGATTCACATGACTTCTTTGTTTTTGGGGGAGTATGGTGTAGGAGCACCTAGTTGAGTCAAACTCTCCTTTTTAAGTATTTTATGATTCCATGTTTGTAATCTCTTGTTTCAAGTTGATAATGTTGTTTTAGGTTTTTACGTGTCTTGTTTTGTGGTTTTGATCTCATTTTGGGCTCAAGAGATCAATTTTTCCTTTCAGGCTTTGAGTTGACAATTTTTGGCAAAAATGTGCAAAATTGCCAAAAAGGTCTTCTAATGCCTTCAAAAGCATTGAAACATGTTTTTTTAAGTGTTTTTAAGAATTTCTAAGTTGTTTAGACAATTTGGTAAGGTTAGGATGTCAAAAATGTCTTTTGGAGCAATAAATGTTGTCATTTGGGCTTGCAAAATTGTCAAAAGTGTCATTTTCTTGCAAAATGAAGTTATGGAAGGCTCATGTCCATACTAGGGATTGATAACCAACTGGAAAAACTATAAAAATCCTCCCTTTTCCTTGGAGAAAGGTTGGTGATTGTATGAGTAAGAGTTTCCTAATAAAAATCATGATATTTTGGCTTTATTCACTGTTTTTTCCACCTTTGATGTAGCAGTCTGTACTGTAGCTTCTTAGTTCATACTGCACCTTTGGGAAAGTGTGAAAAATATTTTTATAATGATCTCCAATTGATTATAGTATTGGTTTCCTTTGGCAATTTGTTTGTACAAATTTATTTTACTTCTGTGTGCTCACTGCCCTATCAAGGGTTTGAAGTTCCAAAATGCCACCACTTGACTGATCTAGGTTTGGGATTCCACAAAATGGATTTAGTCAAGTTGGAATTCATGTATATATTGTACATATTCTTTTCTTTATGCCAAAAGTGTGGTTGGAAGAAGGACTTGAGTGAATACTAGGCAAGTATTGGTTATTTGGCTAGTAGCATGAACAAAAACTCAAGATTTGCACCCAAAAGTAATTTGGAGTGAACAAATGAATGAGGCAGAGTTCTAGGCATGTGGCCAAGGATTTTTAGCATCATCTTTAAGTGTTAGAGTAGCTTGTTCCATTTAATCATTCTCATTTTGTAAACAAAACAGTGAGTTCACTGCTTTTTGTGAATTGTGTTACCAAAATGCTCAAGGAATGCTTCAAAGCATAATCTAAGCCTTGTAACTAAGAAGGCAATGTAATAGGAAGAATCTCTAGTGTTTTGAAGACCTCACTGAGGTATATTTCCAATTCAAACTCTTCATTATTCAGGTCAAAAAGTGTAGCAGCTGTTGACTAGTAAAAGGGTAGCAAATTAACAGTGACAGTGGCAATTTTACTATTTTCTCACTTGTTTGCCAAGTGTTTGGCATTATGTTTATAGGCAGTAACAGGGGAAGACTCTATTTGGTGTGGCAGAATTTCTAAGTTAGTTTGGAGACTTGATAAGTGGAGTTGGAAAGACTTCTCAATGTTCTTTGGTTTAAACCCTACCAAACCCTCCAAAAGTGCCTTAAATGGTGGACAGTCCTCATATTGCCATAACACTGGCCTAAACCATGAAAATCAGTTAGAATATACCTCTAAACCATCATACAAACCAATTTTATGGGATTTTTTAACCATCATTGAGTAGGATAAGCAAAAATAGTGGCAATTACCCCTCCATGGGCTAGTAGCCCTTTTGACTGCATAACGCACAATTGACTGCTTTTGTCAAAATGCATAAACCCGGTAATAAGGAGGAGTTTGGGGTTTTTGAAACCTTATGAGATCTCTCCAAAATAATAAAATTGATGAATACTAAGAGGGGGAGGTGAATTAGTATGCCAAAAATCTTTGCACTTAAACACTTTACAAGACTGACAGTAAACCAGTAAAATAGTTTAGCAGACAAACTGGTTAGCACACATGCAAACCAAATAGAAAATAATGCATTCACCCACAAAAGCACAAACACCATAACACATGAGATTTTGACGTGGAAACCCAAATGGGAAAAAACCATGGTGAGATGGAACTCACAAGTAACTATCTGCAGAATAGGAACTAGACCGGTTAAGGTCTTACAATGTTCTTTACTAGAACATATCCTGTTAGGAATCTCAATCTCTATTAGGAGATAAGTCTAATTAAAGAATACCTTGGTAGATGATTTTAGATCCACAGATGTGAACCACCTTGTTAGAGGATTTACAAAAGGCTTTTGGGCCTACCCAGTTAAGGGCTACAAACTTGTCAAAGATGTGAGTAATCAACAAGTGTTTGATCTAGCAAATAGCACAAACTGCTCGATTAGATCCTTGATAGCTTGTTCCTAATGCATCCCAACATTACTTCAGTCTTCTACACATTCATATTCTCTCCAAATCCTCAACCACCTTAAACCCTAGCAACAACATAAACTTTCACTACAACCACATCAACAACATAAAACCCTAGACATGATGTCCTTATAAAGGAATCTGATTTCATGTTGGTCCAATAGGATTACAATACAATTTCCTAGGTTCAATGAACCTAGACATACTTGGTAACACAACACAAAAAGCACCACCAGAGTGTCGGCACCGTCAAACAATCAGTGAGTGGTAACTCATCATAGAGTATTACCGGTTCATACAAAATACTGGTTGCCAGTTTGACAAAAATGAAGACTGGTAAAAATGTGTTATGCCACTTTAATCCCTCGTACCGCTTGGGATCCACGAACCGCTTGGGGTCAACATGTCGCTTTAGACCAGGAAACACATTATGCAAAACACCAATAGTCTAAAGACTATAATACAACATACCGATTGGAACAAATACCAGTTGTTCTCTAACTCATACATACAAAGGGGATCTCAATGTAAGTGTGTGTCCATCAATGACAATCACAACATAAACATCAAAAATGCTAAAAATCTCCCCCTTTGGCATTGATGGCAAGACTTAGGAAAATAAAATTTTGACATCTAAGTGTTTTACAACAAAATCATGCCATTAGCAAAATTGCTCCCCCTAAGCATATACACTATCTCTTTGACAATACAATGTATAACAATTTTGCATATAGAGCATAAACATTGAGATATTCAAAGCATATATCAAAATTTTGATTACCAGATACTTCTCTCAAATAGAATTCTTCTCCCCCTTTGCCAACAAAAACAAAGTACAGTTGAACAACCCTGTTTTCATTTGATATTAAAATAATAAAAGTTTATGACAATAAGGAATAATACCTGTCAAAAATAGATTTAAAGTCCTACAAGAATTGTTTCATTGATAAAGACCAGGACTCAAGTAGGGAGGTGGCTACTTCTTTCTCTGTCTGCATCTGGGAGACCTGTTCTTCCATGGCATCAATTGTGCTCATCTCCTGTGTCACTGTTAAGGCATCCAGGTTTAGATAGCACTTCTAAAGAATTTGCAATTGTGGGAGTAGAACCAGTTGTAGCTCCTGCAAATCTCTAGACTGGGTGCTAATCTCTTACTCTGTTTTTGCTGACTGGATGTGAAACCGGTGAACGGTTTGCCCATAAGTTGTAAAGGAATCATAAGGCGGCTTGAATGTACTCATGTAGGACTGCAAGTCTGTTTGAAGCTTTTGCTTCTGAGCTAGCACATCATCATAGAATAGATGGGGTTGGCAGATCTTGCTGAGTAGTGGATTCCCCTCATCCAAAGTGTCCCTTATATCCTTTTGTTCTTTTTGCTGTTCAGATCGGAGCTCATTCAACTTCTTTACCAGAGTTGTATTAAGAGCTTTTTGATGCTCTTTCTTGACATTTGCCTCTACTGTCTCTTCTAAGCTCTGCACCTGATCATCCACTACTATGCATAGGAGCTTAAGGTTATCCAATGATGATTCAGTGTTGGGAAGGTTAGTACCGAGTATCAAACCGGTAAGAGTGTCCACAGCCGCTTGAATTACATCCTGCTCCTTCTTCCTTCGTACGTTTTCAAGCCATTCTTGGGCAACTTTGATGCTCTGCATCAGCTCCATTTCACTTGCAGACTGGAGGTCGATAGGACTGGTGAGGTCAGCTGGTTTGGCTTGACTACCAGTTGCCTTTGGAGTCTCCATCTGGGTTCTCTTTTCCGCTTCTCTTTTCTTATCCTCTTCTGCTTTTTTCTTCTCTACTTCTCTCCTCTTCTCCTCTACTTTATCTTCCTTAGCCTTTTTCTTTTCTACTTCCTTCCGCTTCTCCTCTTCTTTCTCTTCCTCTTCCTTCTTCTTTTTCTCTGCTTCTCTCCTCTTCTCTTCTTCCTTATCTTCCTCTTCCTTCTTCTTCCTCTCTGCTTCCTTCTTCTCCTATTCCTTATCTACATCTTCTTGCTTCTTTTTCTCTTCATCTTCTTTTCTTTTCTCCTCTTCCTCTTTTCTCTTTTCCTCCTCTTTCTGCTTCTCCTCATCTTCATCCTTTTTCTTCTGCTCTGCCTATTCCTTTGCCGCTTCCTATCTGTCCTTGGCTTTCTTATCAACCTATTTAGCTTGTTTCTCTTGTCTTGTTGCCTCAGATGGTGTATCCTGAGTAACATCCTCTACGTCCATAGCATCAACATCAATGGTGTCGATTGGCTCAACAACCGGGTTTCCTTCATCATCAAATGCTTCATTCGGTTTTGTTATTACCGGTTCTTGCTCAGCCTTCCGGTTGGCTTCAACCACTCAATGCATTTTTAGAGCTTCTAGAGCAAGGGTGTGTGTGTTCTTGAGTAATTCTTTATCCTTCCCTTCAAGTAACAGGGGTCTTCTTCTTCTCATGAAGAAGAGGCCTTTGTATTTGTTCATCACTTCGAACAATTCCGAATTTGATACATCCAGAAAATGTTCAGCAAAAACTTTTTCTCTCATTTCCTATTCTTGCTCTATGGCAATGCGACATTTATTGTCAAAGGATTTATACAAAGATTCTGGTGTCTCAGATCTAATTTCTGAAGGCGACCGGTCATTAACACATAAATATTGAATTATTTCTTTTTCCACCGCTTCCTTTTCATCATCATTAAAGTTGTCAAAACAATCAATTAAATCATTCAATAATTTTCTCCTAATGTTTTTTATAGTTCTTTGACAACGTGTCAAAGGTTTGTAGGAGGATAAATCAATATTTACCAATGTCGATGATGTCAGTTCATTCTTTGTCTTTCTCTTTGCTTGACATGTTTTCTTTGGTTTTTCCTCAGACACAGTTTCTTCAGAGTCTGGAGAGGTATTCCTTGTCTTCCTCTTTCTCTCAAACACTTTAGCTAGTGCCACTTCGGGTTTCTTCTTAGCCAGTGACCACTTGGTCACTACAGGACTGGCTGTAGTAGCTGGTGCTGATGCTGAAGGCACTGATTTTGCCTTCTTCACTGAAGGTTCTTTTCCTTTCTTCGTTGATGGTTCCTCAACCGGTGTTATCCTTTCTAGGTAGGTGTCAGTTCTTTTTTCCTTTGGATCAAGCGGTGAGGCAATAAGGGTAGAGGCATATCATTCATTACCTCATAGCCCATAGGCTCCACTTCCTCTTGTCTGGGCTCAACAACCTCCATTATGCATAGATCCACTTTGATGGTGAAACATATATCATCTTCATATTTCTTGACAGTATCACCTGATATTCTCACTCTTTGGCTCATTTTCTGTCTAAACTCATCAAAATAATTGTTCAAAACTTCAGGGTAACCGGTTCCCACTGCTTGCAAACTTTCCTTTATCTGTTTGGTAACCGGTTGGTCCGCAGACCACTGAATGTCTCCCACTTCTGGGAAGTATCCTTGAAAGTAAAAGAACAACCCAACCAATAGTTGTCCAAACTTGAACCTTAAAGCATTATCCTATTTGATAGATTTCAGATTCAATAGGAGTTGCCTTTGCATACCAGTGTATAGGTCAAATGATGCATCCTCCTTGATCATCTGGTAAGCGGCATTTACCACTACAACAGATACAGAGTTAATTCTGCTAGCTGAGAATGTCCGGTATCCAATCACCATACATGCATACTTCACCAGATTGTCTTTGATAGAATTGATGATCATACCTCGTGAGTTGCTCACTAAACCAGTGAGCTTGGACATTTCAGTTTTGCTTACCGTCCTTAGGGCTGGCACATTCCCTGTATTGCAGAAACCGGTAATGGCCTGGATTGCTTGTGGTGTTATATCATGCGTTCTTTCTAGGTACATCTTGTCACCATGAACTCTGCTCAGAATGATCCTAATGTGATCATCTGTGAAATCCTCTAGGAAATAAACTGCATTGTGGAGCTTCTTCTTCTCCAAGATACTATACTTCGGTTTGATCTTTTTATCTTGTCCACAGAACAAACCTAGTTGGGAGTGGATAGCAAGAGACCCTAGGTCTTTGAGTTTACAATCAATATAATCTGAGATTCCCTCTTCTACTATAACACCAGTCGGTACTTGAGACAAGGCATTATACTTAGACTTGCGTTGAATAAAACTTGCAGACTCGACAGATGCACTAGAACTGGTATGAGATGCTGAAGCCATGATAGAAACTTAAAAACTTGAGAAATGCCTTTTGAAACATGTGAAATTAGGGCTTTCAGATTCTTCTTCACCTTGCACTTTGTCGGTTGCAGAATCACCACTTTGTGTTCTTCACTAACCGTTTGCAATTTGAACTTGAATCCCCTTCAAGGTTTCTTAAATTCTCAAAATCGCAGCACAAATCGCTTTGTCATCGCTCTGCACTCGAAAACTTCCTTCACTTCGAAAACTGATAGTGAGAAATGAATTGAAAAATCCTTTTAAGCATATTCCTCACCTACCGCAATTAATGCTCCTCCATTAGGGCGTAAACCCTAATTTGCCTTTCACCGTTTCTAGTCTTCCACCAATTAACAAGTATCACATGCCGGTTAAGGTCTTTTACCGATGTAAACCAAGGGTTTGAAACACTTCACCGTTTGCTCCCCCTAAGCTTTTCTGAATCTTAGTTTGTCAGTTTTGTGATTTCCACACTAGGTGCAGAAACTAGTTCCTCTTGTAACACCGTTGGTTTCTTCTTCCAGGTTTTTTTCATGTCCGCTTGAATAGTGTCAACATCAATGTTTCCTTCTGGAGTGACCGGTATATCATCAAATATGTTCTTTCTTGATCTACAGAATCTGGAAGTGATAGCAAACCAATCCAGGTGCTCTCCAAGGTCCATTGTTCATGTTTCCATTCTTCCTTCTGCATGTTATAGTAGTGTGACCATGACCATGATAGACCATACAGTTTTCTCTCCATCTGGTTGCCGCTTGATAGCCACCGCTTCTTAGTTGATGATTGAAGGCATTAAACCGGTTGTGATTCTAGTTCACAAAAGGTTCAGGACCAACTCCTTGGGTCCTCTGAGGATATCTTCCATTGTTATTCATAATAGACTTGCATTCAGATGCTCTATGCCCATACTTGTTGCATGCATAACAGTTACCATCAAATCTATAGGATCTAGGCTTATCATTTAGGAAATAAGGAAAATTGTTGTAAGCCTTACTCCTACACACATTTACAGTATGTCCTTCTTTAAGACAGTTAAAGCAAACAGGTTTAAACTTTTGCTTACCTTTATCCTTTGATGTCGGTTGCTTCTTTGATGTTCCAGCATTTGTACCAGAGGTCTCACCTTCCTCATGACCAGAATAACCAAGTCCATTGGTACTCTTAACTGGTTTGGCAGATTCAAGCTTTTGCTCTAGCTTGATAGTACTCTTGTTGAACTTAGCGAGTATTTCCTTTGACTCAGAGAGTTCTTCGGAAATAGCAATATTTGTTTCCAACAGGTTTTCATTCTCAGAGATGGCAATGTTCAATTCTCCTTCCATGTCTTCCTTTTCCACTTTGCTTGCATGGAGTTGAGCAGTTAGGGCACTGATCTCTTATTTCAACTTGGAGATCTCATGATCTCTTTCTTTCACCAGATCTTCAACTTTCCTCCGGTTCTCAAGCTCTTGACACATCTAGATAGTCAGTCCTTCCAACTCCTTTCTTAGGTTGGAGTTTGATTCATTCAACTTATTTACTTCTGCAATTAGGGCTTCCATGGCTGCTTCATCTGAAGAACTATTTTCAGATAGCTCCATCAACTTTTTAGCATGTTCTCTCCTTTTTGCTTGAGATGCCTTGTATTTGACCATAAGATCATCATAGGCTTGCTCAGACTGAGTGAGTCGATGAGTAAGTTCCCTTATAAAGTATTCCCCCATATCTCTTTCCAAGTGGTTAAACTTATAGAAAGGTAGGCTCTGATACCAATTGATGAATACTAAGAGGGGGGGTGAATTAGTATGCCAAAAATCTTTGCACTTAAACACTTTACAAGACTGACAGTAAACCGGTAAAACAGTTTAGCAGACAAACCGGTTAGCACACATGCAAACCAAATAGCAAATAATACATTCACCCACAAAAGCACAAACACCATAACACATGAGATTTTGACATGGAAACCCAAATGGGAAAAAACCATGGTGAGATGGAACTCACAAGTAACTATCTGCAAAATAGGAACTAGACCGGTTAAGGTCTTACAATGTTCTTTACCAGAACAGATCCTGTTAGGAATCTCAATCTCTGTTAGGAGATAAGTTCGATTAAAGACTACCTTGCTAGAGGATTTTAGATCCATAGATGTGAACCACCTTGTTAGAGGATTTACAAAAGGCTTTTGGGCCTACCCGGTTAAGGGCTACAAACTTGTCAAAGATGTGAGTAATCAACAAGTGTTTGATCTAGCAAATAGCATAGACTACTCGATTAGATCCTTGATAGCTCATTCCTAATGCATCCCAGCATTACTTCAGTCTTCTACGCATTCATATTCTCTCCAACTCCTCAACCACCTTAAACCCTAGCAACAACATAAACTTTCACTACAACCACATCAACAACATAAAACCCTAGACATGATGTCCTTATAAAGGAATCTGATTTCATGTCGGTCCAATAGGATTACATTACAATTTCCTAGGTTCAATGAACCTGGACATACTTGGTAACATGACACAAAAAGCACCGCCAGAGTGTTGGCACCGTCAAACAATTGGTGGGTGGTAACTCATCACAAAATGTCAGTTGGTAACTCATCATAGAGTATTACCAGTTCATACAAAATACTGGTTGCCAGTTTAACAAAAATGAAGACTGGTAAAAATGTGTTATGTCGCTTTAATCCCTTGTACCACTTGGGATCCACGAACCGCTTGGGGTCAACATGTCGCTTCAGACCGGGAAACACATTATGCAAAACACCAATAGTCTAAAGACTATAATACAGCATACCGGTTGGAACAAATACCGGTTGTGCTCTAACTCATACATATAAAGGGGATCTCAATGTAAGTGTGTGTCCATCAATGACAATCACAACATAAACATCAAAAATGCCAACAGAAATGAGCATCAAATAGTACCTTGGACAGTGTGTAATCCTTTTGGAGGTTTTTGACTTTTGGTTGGTGTTTTGAGTAAGCTAAGGGCTATGAGCCTTAAACTAAGTTGGGTGTCAAACTTGAACAAAACCTTGCTGCCCCTACATGTCCATGTTGAAAACTCCTAATGCACTCTGAAACAGAGGGTTGAATGCCAAAAGAATAGAGATTGAGGATGTGTAGATGGGTGGAGTGAGCAATTTGAGTAGGTTTGAGCATGGGTATGAGCTATCACCAAAAAGGGGAGTTTGTTAGGAAAGTGATACATGAAGTGCTTGGCACTATAACCATAAGAATGATTTTGTAAACACATACAACAGCCTCAAACAAGTCTTTGGGAAACAAATTGAACCTTTAGATGTAAACATCCTTATTGAGCACTTACCTAAAAATCTCCCTATCACTGAACCACCGAAGGTCGATTCAGGCAAATTGGTTACTCCCACCGAAAGCACAGAAATTGTAAAGGTAGTTGGCCAGACATCTAGTACTTCACTAATAGAATTTAGACCTACTAATGTGTCTGAAGTACTTCTGGATTCAATAAAGAAAATAGTAGATTGTAATGCATTGGCCTATAAGGCAATTGATGACACAATTCCTATTCTTAAGTTGATTGCACCCAAATGCAATTTAGAGCATGTAAAGGATTCTTTAGGTCAATTAGACACATTGTCTAAATATATTATTGGTAATATACTGATAGTTGATCAAATAAATGATGAAACATTCAAGGAGAAAATGGAAAAGGAAAAAGGAAAATTCTTTGAGGAAACAATAAACAAGTGCACAAAACACATCAATACACTTTTACTAGCACTAAATAAAACAATCTTGGAGTATAAGGAACTGTACAGAGATACTTGCAAGACAAATATGTTGACAGTTGACATTGATAAGGAAATTAGCAAAATTCAAAAGGAGATCAATAATATAGCCGATAATATCATTGGTTCATTTGAACCTATATTAGTTATTGAACAAAAAAAATTTAGATTTGAGGAAAAACTAGAGAAGTTAGAGAAAGAGAAAGAAAGGATAAAGGGAAAAGCCAGAGAGCTTAAGTGCAAACTCAGTCCTAAGTTAGATAACCTTATCTCTTTAAGGAAAGAAATCTCTGAGGCATTAATTCAAGGACAAAAGACACCGGAGGAACATATGCATCATCTCACCGATACAATTTAGAGAACTGAGGAAGCTATGAAGGACAATAATAGGTTTTTACAGAGCCTAAACTTGGTATTAGCAGACGTGTTCCAGATTGTAACCAACTGGCTACAAAGTTCAAGCTGAAATCTGCACTCATTTGACAACCTTTGTCATTGATGTCAAAGGGGGAATAGTGGATAGAGAAAAATGGTCATCAGAGGAGATCATCTGCTTAGGGGGAGCACACATTTTTGGTAAAATTTTGGACTTCACTTTTTGGGACAGATTTTTAGATTTTTCTCATGAGTGTTGCCATCAATGCCAAAGGGGGAGATTGTTGGCATTCTACACTCTAGTGAGAAATGATGGTGTTGTCATTGATGGCAACCTATAGGAAGCCACCCAACATTCATCTGGTAAATCACCGGTAGGCACCGGCATTAGTAGACACCTCACAGGTAGCAGCAAGAATGTATATCGACACCCTAACCGACAGGATTTTGTTTATTATATTATAAATGTCTTTTTGTAAAGCCGACAAGGCATATTGTAATAAGAATCATACTTGTATGAGATCTTGTAAATCATTTTCATATAGATAGATAGATAGATGAGATAGACAGATGGACATATGATGGTAAAAGTGATGAGCAAATATTAAGGCAGATTTTGTATAAGGGTTTATGGTTATAGTATGAGCTTAAACCAGTACCGAACCTGGCATAGCAGATGCTGAATTATAGCATTACATTATATTCTATTCTCATAATCCATTTTGTAAGTCAGTGAGACTTCCTTTTGTAATTGAGCAGTGAGCTCTAGGCAGTTGGCCTTCATGCATGTGCAGGCCCCTCTTGTTAGAAATATCCATTCATTGGCCAGTGAGTGAATATTGTGGGTCACAAATCCCACCGAGGTTTTTCCCACACCAGGTTTCCTTGTTAAACATCTTGTGTTATGGTGTGCTTTCTATGTTGTCTTTACTATTCATATTTACTGCATTAATTCTTGTTTACCGGTACACTGTTTTGGAATGCAAAATACATAATAAGGTTAAATATTTTGTCAACTGATTAGATTCTGATTCACCCCCCCCCTCTTAGTATCTTTAGGACTATCATTAATCCTAACATGTTGTAGATTGGATCATTGAACTTGAAGAGGATTTTTGTTGGTTTGAACTTCACAAACGGTTGTTGAACACTGTCCCCCTTATCACTCCGAGCCATAGGAGTGGATTTCTCCGTTTGACTCACAGCCAGTTGATAATTATGGAGTGTTGTGCACAACTGCAAAAAAGAAGTAAACTCAAACAAAATAAGCTTTTCCCTGATATCTTTTTGTAAATTAGAAATGAAAATTCTTTGAATATCATTATCAAGCACATGAAAAGAAATTTGAGCACACAAATGCTTATATCTACCAATGAAATTAATCACTTTTTCCTTAACACCTTGTTTATAATGCATTAAATCAGTCAAAGTGATTTTAGGACCAATGTTTTTTTTAAATTGTTGGATGAAAGCATTTTCTAGTCGTTGAAAGGAAGTGATGGAATAAGAAGGCAAAGAGAAATACCATTGTAAGGCCTTATCTCTTAGTGTTCTTGTAAAAAATTTGCAAGCAATCATTGATCATAAGCAAAATCAGTACACAAGGTTTGAAATGTTTTGACATGCATAAGAGGATCACCTTTTCCATTATAGAGTTCCAATTGAGGAATCTCAACATGTTTAGGTGGCATGACTTTAACAATATCAAGAGAAAGTGGGCTCGCAACATCAAAGGTGGGCACACTAAACTTGGATTGACTCATGGAAGCAATTTGTTGTTGTAAGGAAGACACGGTTTGAGCAAGATTGTTAATTGTCATTTTAGTAGAAGAATTGATGTTAGACATAGGTGATTGAGAAGGTGGTGTGATGTTGTTGAAAGAAGGCATGGACTGAGAATAAGGTGGTGGGACATTATGATAAGTAGGCATTGGTTATGATTGGGTAGGAAAAGGGACACTTCAAGGAGGAATAGAGTTGTTGAAGGAATTTCCCCCTTGTGTCACACTGATTGGTTGAGGAATAATAGGAACACTCATAAAAGACATAGGTATCATTAGAGGATTAAATGAAGAATAGAGATTGTCCCCATGACCTATGGTTGTAGGAATGAAATTTTGAGTTGAAGTAGCCATGATGTTAGATATGAAAGTAGGAATACTAGTCATAGGATTAGTCAAAGGAATAGAGGAATTGACTTGTGTTGAAGGTTGTGAGTAACCTAGGGTTTCAACACAACTCTTGATAGGCATGACATTAGAATCAACAATATGTGCAATGCCACACAATATATCAATTCAATTCTTATCACTTTGAAGAATGCATTTAAGACCTTCAATTAATGGAAGAGATTCACTATTATGGTATTGTTGGGACATCCATTGTTGAAAGATATCAAATTGATTGTCCAATGTAGAAAGTTGATCTAAAGAAACCCTAGTTAATGCTTCTTCTTCATCATGAGATCTATCAATAGGCACATGATTAGGATGGGAAGAATTAACACGATCCTCATTAAAGAAGTCACTTAAATTAGCCTCCATCTTCTCGATAATTAAACCTTGGGAAGTCTTAATTCTAATACTTTTTCTAACGGGATAGGATAGGTAGGACTAATAGTGGTAAAACTCATGCACTAGAGGCAAAATTTGAATTTTGAATTGTGGAACAAAGCTTACAAAATTGAGTAATGCAAAATTTAAGAAAATAATGATTACACAATTTGAACTTTGTTGGAGGAAGGAAATGACACAATTTCCAAAAATGAAAGGAAATTGGAATTTTAAAATTAGGGCCAAGGGAATACCACTTAATTTTAAAATTAAAATTTTTAAACTCAGGGCAGACAAAAAATAACCTCTTAATTTTAAAAAATTTCTTGAAAGTTGAAATGTTGAATTTTGAAGGTATTTCCAATTCCAGAGGGATCAAAAATTGATAAAATCAACCAACCTTCTAGATTTAAGCTAGTAAATATAGTCATAATAGTCTCCCAAAATTTTGGGAAAAAAGCCGAGGACCATGGCGGGAACGCACATGGTCTGACCAACTTTTAAAAAAAATTTCAGGGATGGATATTACGATGATTTTAAAGCTAACCCCAAGAAATTGGCAAATTTTACAATCTTTAGATGGGCAAAATGAAGGCGCAAATGTGAAAATAGGAACCAATTAGGGTTTTGAAGAAAAAGAGGAATTGGATTGTAATTTTGAAAAGGGTCAACCCTAATGGATAGGGACACCTTGGAAAATATTTATAAATCTAAATGTAACTGAAATTGATTTGAAATTCACACAAAATCCAATTAATTTTAAAAATTAGGGTTTGATGACCTAACCATTTAATTTTGAAATTTGAATTTTGGGAAAAAAGGGGGGAAATTGAAAATTTGAAGTGTAGGATTGAAGACAAATCTAAGAACAATCAGAAATGTGAAAATTAAATGGAAATCCAATTTTTGCACAAGTTCAATATGATTTTTGAAAATTAGGGTTTTAACAAGTAACCTCTTAATTTTGTAAATTTTAATTACAAATTGAACAAGACAATGAGGAAATTGAATTTGACAATCAAAACAATTTTCAGATCTAAGATAACCACAAGCAATTTTTACAAATCACAAGTTCAATTTTAATTTTTAAAAACTAGGGTTTTTAATGAATTAACCACTAAGTTTGCAGAAAGTTGAAACTTTTAAATGAAAAATATTCAATGTTGTTCAAAGGAAAGCATGCAAGATGTCGGGCTCACCAAAATGTAATGGTGGGAAAATGGTGAGTGATAGATCAAGAGGAAAACTACCCTTTCCCTCAAAGAGAGATGAGATTTTTACTATCGATTATTCTTCAAGCACTTTTCACCATTACATTAGGAAGGGGGAAGGATAATTCACTAGATTCAATCTCTCCACATGAAGATGGTAGATTGAATTTTGAATGAATTTGGGAATGTTAAGTTGATCCCCTCTTCCTTATTTGAAATGGAAAGGAATTTGATTGAATTATGTAGTACACAAGTGACAAAGAATCGATTAAAACTTGAGATCAGAATATGGGATGAACCTGTGTACCTGGATCTGGTAGTAAAATGTTGAGATGAAGTCACCCTGCGAATTTGAGGAAAAGTTGCATGGACCATGGAGGGAATGTACACAGTCCTCCAAAAAATCTATGAAACGAAAAGGGTTTTTTTGCCTCTACAAATGAAGTCTAAATTCAAAAGTACTATTGCACACCTGCAACCTACACACAGAAAAGAGAGGAAAATGGGTTGGGATTGGGGGTTTGCCTTTAAGTGAAACCCCAGTTTTTGAATTAACCAAGTAATGAAAGAAAGTACTTGTAAGTAGATGTAAATGAAAGACTGAATTATAAATCACCTCAAGGGAGGTTGTAATAGCAATGTTGATAGAAATGCTTATATGGAATTGTATGTTGAAATCAATCTCCTCTTCAATGGTTGAATCCTTGACTTGAATGCAACATTTAGCCTTGAAGGGAGACTTGAGAATGCTCAATGCTAGAAAAGAATATGCTTGAATGCTCTTGAATGCTTGATCACTTGTGAATTTCCCACTCATCTAACTTATCCAATTTCAACTTATTGAACTTATTTCTTATGCAAATGAGAGGATGAATGCCCCTTAAATACATGTTAGTGGATTTAAATTTTGTCACGAGCCGACATCGGGGGAGTATCCTTCCCGAGGCACAACCCACAATGCATGCTCTAGGAAGGGTCCTGCCAAAAAATAGGGCAGGGATAGGGGTGTGGCACCCCTATCTTGGGAGGATAAGAGCACCATGCCCCTGTCCAAGGGGGGACAGTGGCGCCACATGCCTATCCTACTCCTTCTCCAAGGTAGAATACGGTCGGGGTGATGTAGAGGCCAAGGAAGAAGCTATTTCCAAAAGCTGAGCACTTTCTGGTCTTTGATCAGGCTAGAGGATTCGAAATCGCATGCATGAGGACCCTAATGCAGTTGAAAACTGTTAGGGTCACAATTTTATGACACTATAGTTACTGATGATTCTAACATTCTTGTTGGTGTTTCCTAATCATGTCCTATTTTTTTTTATGATCCACATTGATAGTTGTGCGAGTTATTGGTGGTTTTCATGAACTGGTGATGATTTTCATGTTATGTTGTATTTCTGGTGGTTTAGCGTGTTGCGGCTGATCTTGTCATGATTTCTGGTGGAGTTGAGCATTTGGGAATTTGAATTAGGTCCATGTTATGTCATGTAAATCATTATATTGGTCTGATGGTCAATCTTTGTATCATGTGATGTAATTTTGTAATTGTGAGTTGAGGGTTTAGCCGACCTTGTTGTCAAGGTTGATGAATTGTATATATAGGTGATATATTCATGTAAATTAGTGATCAAGGTTATGTTTGCATTATTAGAGAAAAACAAGGAGTCATCCTTCGGTATTGTGATTGAGCAGAGATTGGTGTTGCAAGGCAGACATTTGTGCTTAACCAAAATTATAATCAGGCATTTGGAGATGCTATTCTTTTAGTTCATTCCTTCCAGATTGTAGTCCAAATATTTTTGTAAGTCAGTGAGACTTCCCTGGGGGTTGTAGCCTTTTGGGTTATTATCTTTTGAGTAGTGAGCTCTAGGCAGTGTGCCCGAATGCATGTGCATTCCCCATTGTAATATTTTCACATATTGTTGTAAAGTATCATCTTACTATGGGTAGGTTTCCACCGTAGTTTTTCCCTTAACCGGGTTTTCCACGTCAAAAATCTTGGTGTTGTGTGTTGTGCTTTCAATTTTCTCATCTTTGTTATTGTTGCATCTTATCAGACATGTATTTGTGATTAAGTTTGTAGATCTAGTGAAGACTGATTCACCCCCCTTTCCAGTCTTCCTTCATTGTCGTTGCCAACAACAAGTGCAACATATCAAAGAGCCATGACAACTATCTTTCACAATCTCATGCATGTTGTTATCAAAAATCAAGAAGGAATACTAAGAGGGGGGGTGAATCAGTCTTCACCAGATCTCATAAATTAAACTCCAAAACATAAACTGATAAACTATAACAATAAACAGATAAGCTAATTAACAACACAACACACAACACCAAGATTTTTGACGTGGAAAACCCGATTAAGGGAAAAACCAAGGTGGGAACCTACCCATAGTAAGATGATAATCTGTAGTAGTATATGAAAATATTACAATGGGGAATGCACATGTATTCAAGCACACTGCCTAGAGCTCACTACTCAAAAGATATTTTCCCGAAAGGCTACAACCCTTAGGGAAGTCTCACTGACTTACAATATGATTTGGACTATAATCTGAAAGAAATGAACTGAAAGAATAACATCTCCAAATGCCCAATTACAATTTTGGTTAAGCACAGATGTCTACTTTGCAACACCAAAGTCTCCTCAATCACAAGATCAAAGGATAAATCTCTTGTTACCACAAAAAACTCTCTCTAATAATGCATACACAATACCAACACCGAAACTAAGTGAATGACTCACCTATATATACAATTCATCAACCTTGATAACAAGGTCGGCTAAACCCTCAACCCTCAACTTATAATTATAAAAATCATATTACACAATACAAAGATCAATCACTGGACAAATATAATGATTTACATTAAATAGCATGGACCTTATTCAAATTCTCAAATGATCACATCCACCAGAAATCACACTAAGATCAACCGCAACACGCTACACCACCAAAAATACCGCATAACATGAAAATCATCACCGATTGATGAAATCCACCAAAAAATTACATAATAATCAATGTGGATAGCAAAAAAAAAAATAGGAAACAAGTAGGAAACACCAGCAAGCACGTTAGAGTCATCGCCAACAGCTGCACCAACACCACTTATCAAATCTTCATCGATCAACATCAGAAAGATCAAGAACACAACCAATTAGAAACTGCCATGAAGAAAGATAACTTGCGGGACACCAAATCATGAACCATGTGAAACAAATATATACAAGATCATGCCAAATAATATCCCAAAACCTTGGCACAAGATCTGATCACACCGGAATATACCGGAGGAAATACCAGATTCTTAAAAATAGTGATCAACAAAACCAAACTACAAAACCGGATTAGAAGATCTTCCCAAACACACCGAAATAAATCACAGGAATATGTTGACATCAATGACAACAACATATCCTAGCAGCAGCAATGAACAACCATATCCAACAACTCCAACAATCTCCCCCTTTGGCATTGATGGCAACATATGAATGTGAAAAATAGTTAATGCAAAGAAAGAAGATATTACCAACAAACTTCCCCTAAGATCAAGATAGATAATACATTTTTTCACATGATATCTCTCCCCCTTTGAAAGAAATGCCAAAGATCTCCAAAATAGAAAACCAAACTCTCTCCCAAAACAGAAACATGAATCTCTCTCCCAAATCAACAGACTACTCTAGCAGAGGAGCAACACCAACATACCAATCTGGATAAGGGAATAAGGCTCTCAAATCCACCGGATCGATGTAACTTAATGCATCTAGTTCTCATCAAGAGGGGTGGATGCCCCTAACTTGTCTCTCAGGTAAATAAATGTCTCTGTAGGCAAAGGCTTAGTGAAAATATCAACAATTTGTTCCTTTGTAGATACATATTCTAGCTTCACCTTCTCTTCACTGACTTTCTCTCTCAAGTAATTATATTTTATTGATGTGTGCTTAGTCTTTGAATGTTGCACCAAATTATTTGACATGTTTATAGCACTAGAATTATCACAGTATATAATAGTAGGATCATCATGGCTAACTCTGATATCTTTTAACATTTGCTTCATCCAAACTATCTGAGTACAATTACTAGCAACAACAATGTACTCAACTTCAGCAGTAGATAAGGATATTGAAACTTGTTTGTTACTTGTCTAAGAAACCAACTTCTTTCCCAAAAACAATGCTCCATCGGTAGTACTCTTTCGGTCATCAACATCACCAGCCCAATCTGCATTAGTGTAGGCACACAACATGAAATCATCATTCTTCAGATATCATAGACCATAATCCACAGTTCCCTTTAGATATTTGAATATCCTCTTAACAATAGTGACATGACTCTCCTTTGGATCATCTTCTTATCTAGCAACCATACACACAACATGCATAATGTCAGGTCTAGTCTGAGTAAGATATAGTAGTCCACCAACCATAGACCTGTACAAACTCTGATTAGCTTTTGGAGATTCATCATTTTTGGACAATTTACAACTAGTCACCATAGGGGTTCCAACCGGTTTGGAATCATCTAGTCCAAACTTCTTCAATAGTTCCTTCACATACTTGGTTTGAAATATATAGATGTCTTTTCCTGTTTGTGCAATATGCAAACCTAAGAAAAACTTCATCTCACCAATCATGGACATCTCATTGAATTATTTCTGCATATCACCGGAAAACTTCATACTCATATCATCATCACCACCAAAAATAATGTCATTAACAAAGAATTCAACAATCAGAATGTTATCATTTTCAATCTTACAGTATAGATTATTGTTAGCAACACCTTTAGTAAATCCTAATTTTAACAAGTATTTGTCTAATCTAGCATACCAAGCTCTAGGAGCTTGTTTCAATCCATAAAGTGCTTTCTTCAACTTACATACCATGTCTCCATCATCCGATAGTGAAAATCCATCAGGTTGTTCAATGTAAACTTCTTCCTCTAGATCACCATTCAGAAATGCAGATTTGACATCCATCTGATATACCTTGAAATCTTTATAAGAAGCATAAGCAAGCAACAATCTAACAACTTCAATTTACCGGGATAAAAGTTTCTTCATAATCAATTCCTTCTTGCTATGAATACCCTTTGCAGACCAGTCTAGCTTTATTTATGACTACTTCATTGACTTCATTCAATTTGTTCCTAAGAACTCATTTAGTACCCATAACAGTCTTATGCTTAGGTCTAGGCACAAGTTCCCAAGTGTTATTCTTTTCAATATGATCTAACTCTTCTTCCATAGCTCTTATCCAGTTATCATCTTTACAGGCTTTAGCAACATCTTTAGGTTCAACTTTAGAAATCAGACATACTTCTTATGTAGCTAACCTTCTTATAGTCATCGCACCTTTATTCTTATCACCAATAATTTAATTCTCAAAATGATTCAATTTAACATACCCCAGAGTCTTTTGTTTGTTTTGATCCTCAGATTCCTAAACATCTTCACCAGCAGCAGCAACATCTAGATTAACAGTCTCTATCGAATCATTTTGCTTAGACTCTGGAGGATGAATAGGATATAAAACAATATGTTGATCATCATCATAAGCTCTGATCTCTTTCCCTAGGTTCTCATCCACCTTCACATTTACACTCTCAACTATCTTTCACAATCTCTTATTATAGCATCGATAGGCTTTTCTCTTTGTAGAATATCCCAAAAAGATACCTTCATCACTTCTAGCATCAAACTTTCCAATATCCTCATCTCTCTTGATATAACATTTGCTACCAAAAACTTTAAATATTTCACTGTAGGAACATGACCAAACCAAAGCTCCTAAGGGGTCTTACCAATATCACCTTTGATATGAACTCTGTTAAATGTATAAACTATGGGGCTAATGGCTTCTCTCCAATAGACCTTCAGAACATTTCCTTCAATCAACATGGTTCTTGTAGCATCCAAAACAGTATGGTTCTTCCTCTCAACAACTCCATTTTGCTATGGGGTTCTAGGAGCAGATAGTTGTCTTTTGATTTCATTCTCTCACAGAATGAATTGAACTCACCAGAACAAAATTCTCCACCTCTATCAAATTTCAGACACTTCAACTTCAATCCGGACTCAGTTTCAACTTTATCTTTGAACATCTTAAATTTCTCAAATGCTTCTGATTTTTCCTTCAAAAAGACAACCCACATCATCCTGGAATAATCATCAATTAGCTGCATAAAGTATCTATCACCTTGCACACTTCTAACATTTGTAGGTTCACATAGGTCAGTATGCACAAGATCCATCAATCCATCAGATATATGTCATTTACTCTTGAAATAAATCCTTGTTTGCTTACCCAGCTAACATTCCTTACATACCAGATTAATAGGTTTAACAATATTAGGCAGATCTCTAATAATTTGTGTAGAAATGATCTTGATCTATGAATCAAAGTTTACATGACACATTCTTCTATGCCACAACCAACTCTCATCTATCTTAGAAATAAAACAACTTTTCTCACCAGCATTCAAATGAAAAATGTTACCTTCAATCTTAGTTCTAGATGCAATCTCTATACTAGAGGCATTTAAGATCTTCCATTTGCCATCCTTGAATTGTAGATCATAACCCTTATCAACCATCTATCCAACACTCAAAAGATTATGTTTCAAACCTTCAACATACAACACATCATTAGTGTTATGCTTACCATCAAAAGAAATAGAACCTCTCCCATGGATCACACAGGCTTTGTCATCTCCAAATCTAACTATTCCACCATCATACCTTTCCATGCTTACAAATTTTCTTTTATCAGCGGTCATATGATGTGAACAACCGTTGTCAATCACCCATTCACCCTTTTCTTCTACCTTAGCAGCCAAAGCTTTCTCCTCAATAGAACAACAAGTGGAATCAATAGGTACATGTCTATCTTCTTTAATGGCAATAAATACAACTTCATCTCCTTCTGATTCATCATCTGTAACACCTTCATCTGCAACATAATAATAGTTCTTCTGGTTCCTAAACTTCTAGTTAGACTTGTAAGGCTTATCATATTTTTCATGCTTCTCATATCTATCATTCCTATCATGCTTATCAAACTTATCATGTCTATCATACTTAGCCATTCTCTCTAGGCATCTAGAAGCAAAATGTCCTATCTTGTTACAAGAAAAACATTTCAAGGGAAAATTTCCATCATACTTACTGACACCTTTAGGCAGTCTCTGGGCAATCAATTCTCCAAGCTCATCAATCTCTCTTTCTTACTCTTTTATTTATCTTCTTTCTCTTTCATATTTGGATATCTTGCATTCATCCAGATCATATTTCTACTTACCGGATATAGATGATGATGCTCTAAATGTAGTCTCAGATTTTCAATGTGATTCTCCAAATTCACTCAGCTCAAATGCAACAAGTTTTCCAACCAACATATCTCTTGTTACTGTAGTCAGACTGTAGATCTCATCAATAGCGGCAAATTTATGTTTATAAGCAGGAGGCAAAGATCTCAGCACCTTAGAAACAATCTCATCTTCCTTAATATTTCCACCGACACATTTGATACCAAGGACAAGTTCATTCACCTTAGCCATATATGAATGTATGTTCTCATCATATCCCATTTTCAATGTCTCATACTTTCCTTTCAAGCTCTACAACTTAGCAACTTTCACTTGACTATCACCTTCATACAGGATCTCAAGCTTCTCCCAGATCTCATGTGCGGTCTGAAGTCCCATAAAATTTTTCATTTCAGAATCAGTCAAAGCACTGAGAAATTCTTCCTTCGCTCTGATATTATATTATGCTTCCTTAACCTCATCAGGAGTAGATGGTTCATTCTAAGGAACAACATAGACATTCTTAGTAATCCTCTCCAAGACATTTCAAGTGCACCTCCATCTGGCTCTTCCATACAATATAGTAACTTCCATCAAACCTCAGACTGTCCTTCTTGAAAAGAATACCTTGAGCTATCATCTCAGATCTCCTCAAGCGATTAAGCTTCTACCGAAGGATCTAGCTCTGATACCAATTGTTAGCAACAATCAAGAAGGAAGACTGAGAGGGGGGGTGAATCAGTCTTCACCGGATCTCATAAATTAAACTCCAAAATATAAACTAATGAACTGCAACAATAAATAGATAAGGAAATTAACAACACAACACACAACACCAAGATTTTGATGTGGAAAACCCGGTTAAGGGAAAAACCATGGTGGGAACCTACCCACAATAAGATGATACTCTGCAGTAGTATGTGAAAATATTACAATGGGGAATGCACATGCATTCAGGCACACTACCTAGAGGTCACTACTCAAAATACATTTTCTCGGAAGGCTACAACCCTCAGGGAAGTCTCACTGACTTACAATATGATTCGAACTACAATCTGGAAGAAATTAATTGAAAGAATAGCATCTCCAAATGCCTGATTATAGTTTCGATTAAGCACAAATGTCTTCCTTGCAACATCAATCTCTGCTCTATCACAATACTGAAGGATGAATCCTTGTTTTTCACCAAAACTAAGTAAATAAACCACCTATATATACATACAATTCATCAACCTTGATAGCAAGGTTGGCTAAACCCTCAACCCTCGACTTATAATTACAAAAATTACATTACACAATACAAAGATCAATCACCAGACCAATATAATGATTTACATTACATAACATGGACCTAATTCAAATTCCTAAATAATCACATCCACCAGAAATCATGCCAAGATCAACCGCAACACACTACACCACCAGAAATACCACATAACATGAAAATAAACACCGGTTGATGAAAACCACCAAAAAATTGCACAAAAATCAATGTGGATCGCCAAAACAAATAAGACACAACTAGGAAGCACCAACAAGCACACTAGAATCATCACCAATAGTTGCACCAACACCACTTATCAAATCTTCATCGATCAACATCAGAAAGCTCAAGAACACAACCAATCAGCAACTGCCATGAAGAAAGATAGCTTGCAGGGCACCAAATCATGAACCATCTTAAATGAAGATACACAAGATCATCCCAAACAATATCCCAAAACCTCAGCACAAGATCTAATCACACCGGAATATACCAGAGGAAATGCCAGATTCTGCAAAATAGTGATCAACAAAACCAAACTACAAAACCGAATCAAAATATCTTCCCAAAAACAATGGAATAAATCATAGGAATATTTTGACATCAATGACAACAATATATCCTAGCAGCAACAATGCACAACCAACTCCAACACATGTCACTATGGAAGACTATGTGGATGGTCTCTTGGGAAAATCAATCACAAGGGAAGAACACTTGGACACCTTATCAATGGTTTTTAAAGTCTATAAAACTACAAAGTCCAATTGAATCCCAAGAAGTGATTCTTTGGGGTGACCTCTGAGAAACTCCTACGATACATTATTCCAAAATAGGGTATTGAAGAAAATCCAGTGAAAGTTAGAGCCATACTAGAAATGCCACCTCTGAAGAACATCAACCAACTTAGATCTTTACAAGAAAGACCCCAATCAATTTGCATATTCATAGCACAACTTGCAGATAAATGTCATCCTTTTTAGCATCTACTTCACCAAAATATCAAGTTCAAATGGGATGATAAGTGTCAACAAGCCTTTTAGATTCTCAAAGGGTGTCTCTTAAATCCACAAGTATCGATGCCACCTATACAAGGAAAGCCCCTATTACTTTATATATTAGCTACACCAACAACATTGGGGGCACTCTTGGCACAACGAGATCATGATGGCAAAGAATGAGATATCTATTACATCAGTCGCACATTGGTTGGTTACCAGCTTAACTACACTACAATTGAGCATGCGTGTCTTGTCATGGTTTTTTCTTTGAAGAAATTGCATCATTACATGTTAACTCATAAAACAAAACTTGTTGTAAGAATTGACCCATTAAAATACCTTCTTAACAAGGCAACTATCACCGATAGATTGGCTAAATGGGTCATGATGTTGAGCGAGTTTGATATTGAATATGTGGATAAAAAATCTAGTAAGGGACAAGCCATTGTAGACCAGCTAGCAGATGTACCTATGATTGATGATACTCCTATTATCTTAGAGTTCCTAGACGAATCTATTTTTACAGTGACAATTACAAAGCCTTGGCAGCTATATTTTGATGGTTCATACACACAACATGGAACAAGAGTAGGTATCCTCTTCATCACACCTCAAGGGGATTCAATTCCTAAGTCACATCGATTATCATTCCCTTGCACAAATAACATAGGAGTGTATGAGGCATTAACAACAAGACTACAACTTACATTTCTGTGGAAGATCCAATAACTTTATGTTTTTGGTGACTCTCAACTTGTGATTCGTCAAGAAAATAATTACTACCAGACTAAAGATGAGAAACTAATGTCATATAAAAAATGGTGGATGATTTCAAACAATAATTCACACAGATAGTCTTTGAATAAATCACAAGGGATAATAATCGAGTTGTCGATGCCATGTCCACTATTGCTTCTTTGATCGACATCCCTCAGAATGAGACCCACTATGAGTTGTTGGTGGATAATCTTTTGGTTCCCTCATATGAGATCACTCCTATAGAAATGATATGTGTTGTCGGTCTTGATTCCCCTTGGTATGGTAATAATTTCACTTACCTCTACGAAAATACCCTTCCACCTGACCTTTCCAACAATCAACGTCGTACCTTCATTCACCAATCGTCTCGCTATGTCATTCTAGTTGATACCCTTTACCGACGGGGTCTAGATGGTCCTCTCCTTAGATGTTTAGAAAGTGATGAGGCTCAAATTACATTACGTGAGGTTCACGAAGGTATATGTGGCACTCACTATAGTAGTCCAACCTTAGCCAAGAAACTTATGAGGAATGGATACTACTTGACTACTATGAAAAATGACTCATTACCAATTTGCTAGAAAATACAATAAATGTCAAATTCATGGAGACCTTATTCATGCACTAGTTCGGGAACTTTAGTTGATCGCCACTCCATGGCCCTTTTGTCATTGGAGACTTGATATCATATACAAGATTCATCCTGGATCTTCTAATGGCAACAAATTCATTATCATAGCCACATAATATGTTACAAAGTGGATTGAGGTCGTTCCCAAGTCACTGGAAAGTAGATCGCAACTTTTATCCTCAACTCTATTATTTACTGATGCAGTGTTCATCTTTCCATTATCATAGACAATGGATGTCCTTTCAAAAATTAGTATGTTCATGAGCTTTGTGATCGATTTCATATCCATCATCGCTTTTCTAATCCATATTATCCCCAAGGTAATGGTCAATTTGAGGCGTCTAATAAAACCATCCTCAAAATCCTCAAAAAGACAGTCGATGATGTTGGCTGCAACTAGCATATCCAACTAAATCCCATACTATAGGCCTATTGCACAAGTGTTTCGATACCCACTAGAGCCACTCCCTACTCACTTATCTATGGTGTAGAAGCCATATTACCTATTGAGGTCGACTTACCATCTTTATAGGTCTCCTTGCGTGATCTTATCAGTGATGAAGACTATAGGGTCTCCTGCTTGCAAGATTTCGAATTATTAGATGAGCGTAGACAAACTGCTTTAAATCATTTCAAATAATATCATCAACATATAATTCAAATATATAATCACAAGGTAAAGCCTCACACATTTGAGGTGGATGACTTATCTCTAAGATAAAATCTTAAGAATTAGCAGGACTAAGAGAAAAAGGGCAAGTTTGAACCAAATTGGCTTGGGCCCTATGTCATCGCAACATCTTATGGATCAAGTGCATATCAGTTATCAACACCAGAAGGAGAACCATCGAATGACCCTATCAATAGAGTGCACCTCCGCAAGTTTTATACATAGCTTTTCAGAATATCTCAATAAAAAATACAAAACAAATAATAAAAATGTCAAAAATACAAAAAAAGAACAAAAAATCGTCACTATGGTGAAAAACTGGAAATAGGCACCTTGTGACAAAATAAAAATAAAAAATCAAATGAAGTAAAGAGAATTAAATTCGTCCAACAATGAAAACCACTTTAGTGATGCCCTGGGCAAGTACCATGGTGAAAACTGGATTACCGACACCATGTGTTGTTTCTCCCTCCTTCAGAATTCAGTTTTACCCTTTCACTTTGCACACACTCACAACCTATCATTCCGTAATAAAAATTTTCCATTCCCATCATGGCTTGTTGTTGATCTACCTAAGATTGGTTTTCCATCCATAATAAAATTTTCTTTTCATCATAAAACTTTTCCATTCCTATCCTTTCATCCATAAAAATCAGGTCCTATTTGTAATTGGGGGTGGACCCTAAACCTAGTGATGGAAGTGGATTTCTTGGCATCGCATGTTTTGAGGAGCATCATCTTTTCATTCCTCCTTCTTTCCTCACACAATCCGCAATAAATGACCACTTTCATTGACGATCCATAATAAAGTATCAATATAAAAATCGCTCTTCTTCATAATAAAGTATTAGTTCATGGAGGAAGTCATCTCAGATGAGACACAAGCAATAGTGAGTTTTCAACAAAATCAATATTTTGGCAAAATTTGACTACAACAAGGTTTTTTTGATATTATCCGTTTTTTATTAGGATAATAACATTGTGACCAAATCAAATATGTCAACATTTGTGGCAAGAAACACGAATAACTTGAGGATTATTGTTTATGTTCGTGTCAAGTCTTTGGTTCTCTTTTGATTTTATCTTTTGTGGTGACATGTATTTTAGCTTTTCCAGGATGTCTCTGACTAGAGATTTTATATCCAGGATTTCTTTGACTAGAAAGGCTAGGATGGGGTATGTTCACCTATTTTGTTATTTGTGGGTTGTCTCTTAGTAATACTATGGCTCATCCAAGATAATGAGGACACTGTGGGTCTAGTGTGAAATGGGGCATTCCTTGTCTGTGACTATTTGATCTCCATGCAAAGGATACAATGACTATCTATGTCAAACCTATATTTGGATGGTCATAACCTATTTTCCATAATAAAGCTCAATGACGATAATAGCACAAGAAGGTCATTCACCTCCATATCTTCTACCTTCCATCTCCCTTTTCCATTTTGTCTTTCATCATCCCTTCTTGAATCCCTTTAGTCCAGAATCACATGACTGAGCATAATGACACGCCAAAAATATATGTATCTCATATAATATCCATCTGCATCATCACATGTTAGTTTGCATCATAGAAATAATATTTGCATCAATCTAGCATATATCATAAAATATGTATACAATCACATCACATCCTGCACACACTACTTATTAGTACATCATTTTAATATTGTAGCGTCCTAAAATTGTGACACTTGCAATTTCGACTGCATTTTGGTCTTCACGATGGCGACGCAACACGCAACCTGAATGGAGATCCTGAAACCTAATTATGCCACTGAAAACTGCATTTTCTTGCACCCTGGCCTGAACCTCCTTCGCACCCTGCTGTCCCGAGAGGTGGGACTAGAGCGCCCAGCGCCCTGGTCCCCCACGACCATGGCGCCCAGCGCCCTGGTCCCTGGGCCTATTTTGGGCCCGGTCTCCTATGGGGTCTCGGGTCTTTTTGTTTGCAAATTGGAAATTAACTTTCCTGGTCGGCCTAAGGTTGGGAAAATCAGTCTATGAACCCTAATTGGCAAGTATATAAATAGCATTTTCCTCTTTCATTCGATATGATGGAAAGAGGGTGGAAACTATACTCAAGCATTCAGGCATTCAAGCATTCTTTCAAGCAATTGATCATTCTAAGTCTCCATTCAAGGCTAAGTGTTGCATTCAAGACAAGGATTGAACCATTGAAGAGGAGATCACATACTACATGCTACATACAACATACAACAATACAACAAACAACAACATCTATACCTTCGCATATAAGGATACAAACATCCTTACAACAAGGTATTAGTACTTGTTTTACATTACATTTACAACATTTCTCATTTCTTGGTTAATTCCAAAACCGGGGTATGACCTAAAGGCAAACCCCTAATCCCTAACCTCCAAATCGTCTTCGCTTTTTTGTGTGTAGGTTGCAGGTACGCGGCTGAAATTGAAGATCTGGAATCCTTGCGCAGAGACGAACAGATCCCCCTTCGTTTCGCGGATTTTTCGGAGGACCGTGTGCACGCCGGGCGCCATCGTCTCGTCAACTTTTGCTCAAATTTGCAGGACAGCGCCGTCTCGACATTTTACTGCTAATTCCAGGTCCGCAGCTTCATCCTATATCCCTATCTCAGTTTATAAGCGAATCTTTGTCACTTTCTATGCATTCCTAGCTTAATTCTTCTATCAACATTCTTTACAAAAGAGGGTAGCCTTGCTTTCTTAACCTTTGAAACACATTTAGCATCCAATCTTGCATTGTGTGGGATTGGATCTTGTGGGTTTCAACCCCTCTTTTGAATGTAAAGTCTCTCCCCCAAGTGAAAACCATCAACCCTAGAGACTCTCCCTTCTCTCTCCTCGGAGTTGGAAGAGGGGAGAGCAACTAGGGTTCGATCACGATTTTCCACTTTACATTTTGGTGAACCCGACGTGAACATCCTTTCTGATTATTCATAGTTAGATCTGAAAATTGGATTCCTTGATTACATTTCCATGTTTGATCCTTTGCAAAATTTTAGAGGTTAATTGCATAAAAACCCTAAATTTTCTTTTTAGTAATTAAACTTGTGAAATGTTTAATTGTTAATGCTTGTTTCAGATCTGCCCTTCTATCACAAATTATCAATTCATATTTGTGCTTTAAATTTTGAAAATTAAGTGGTTAAGTGTCAAAACCCTAATTTTTGAAACCCTCTTGATTCAACTTTTGTCCGACAATTTCACTGATCAAAACATTTCCAAATCAGCTATAACTTTGGATTCCGCAATAAAATCACAATATCTTTCATCCCTGAAAATTTGGAAAAAAGTTGCGAGGACCGTGTGCACTCCGAGCGCCATCGTCCCCGACATTTTTTTTGAAATTTCGGGAGCGAGATCTTACTGTATTTTTTTGCTAAAATCCAGAATTTTGGCCGATTTTATCAATTTTAACACCTTCAAAATTACAGTCAAAGTTGGTCTAGCGATTGCTTTGATTGAGGCTTCTAATCATTCAAAAATTGTTGAAATTGAAATTTGTGACAAAATTGTGTTTCTTGCAGTCCTAAATCTGAAAAGTGTGTTATCATTCATTCGAAATTTCAGTGATTTATTCAAATTTTTGCAATTTGTGACTTTTGAAATTAAGTGCTTAATTACAACAACTTTGATTTCCGCTTTCAGAATTGAATTTTGCGTGAAATTGAGTCAATTTTCAAATTTCAAAACTTGCATTGCTTTTGGTATTTCCTCTAAAATTATAAAATTCAAAATTTCAGTTTCCCTCTCTTTTTCAAAATTCAAATTTTGCATTTTTCGACAATCTTGGTAGGGTTTAATTTTGAGATTGCAACTTTAATTTGGCCTATCTACAGATCGTAAAATCACTCAATTTTTTCAGGTTAGCTATAAAATCATCATAACTTTCATCCCTGCAAATTTCAAAAAAAGTTGCGAGGACTGTGTGCACCCCGAGCGCCACGGTCCCGGACATTTTTTCCGAAATTTCGGGAGATTGTCCTGATTGTATTTAACAGCTTAAATCTAGAAGATTGGCTGGCTTTACTGAAATTTGCTACCTCTAAAATTCAAAATCTTCTCTCTTTCTTTAGTGCATGAGTTTTACAACAATAAGCCCTACTTACACTATTCCCGTTAGACGAAGCCGTAGAATTAAGTCTTTCCAAGGTTTAATTACTGAGGAGATGGAACCTAATTTGAATGGCCTTTTTAATGAGGACATGGGTAATTCCTCTAATCCTCTTAATGATGAAGAAGCTCTCCATGAGGTTTCTGTAGAACAACTTTCAAAATTGGACAACCAATTTGATGATTTTCGACAGTGGATGTCTCAAGAATACCCTGATAGTCAAGCTCTTCCTTTAATTGAGGGTCTAAAACGTATGCTTCAAGGTGATAAGAATGGAATTGATATTTTGCGTGGTATTGCACACATTGTGGATTCAAATGTGATGCCTATGAAAAGTTGTGCCGAAACCTTAGGTTATACACAACCTCCTACTCAAGACCATCATTCTATTCCTTTGACGACTCCTATTGCTAGCATACCTATCTTTACATCAAACATAATGACTACTTCAACACAAGACATTCCTCCTATGATCACCAGTCATGGGGGCGATCCCCCTTCTTCAATTAATCCTCTTCCTTCATTTAATCTGACTTCTTCATTCATTCCTTCAATGAGTGTCCCTATTACATCTTCACAAATGAACATGACGCAAGGGGGCAATTCATTTAACCCTTCCATTCCTCCTTGTAGTTTTCCTCCTTTCCAATCATCTCCTATGACTAACTATCATAGTGTCCCACCACCTTACTCTCTACCTTCTTTCAATAACATAAAACCTCCATCACAATCTAACACGTCTAATATGAACTCTTCGACTGAAGCGACCATTAACAATCTTGCACAAACTGTCTCTTCTTTACAGCAACAAATTACTTCTATGAATCAATCTAAGTTTAGTGTGCCCACATTTGATGTTGCAAGCCCACTTTCTCTTGACATTGTTTGAGCTATCCCCCCTAAACATGTTGAAATTCCACATTTGGAGCTTTATAATGGTAAGGGTGATCCTCTAACACATGTTAAGACCTTTCAAACAATATGTACTGATTTTGCTTATGACCAAAGGTTGCTTGCAAAACTGTTTACTAGAACATTAAGAGACAAAGCCCTACAATGGTATTGCTCGTTGCCTTCCTATTCTATTACTTCTTTCGAACAACTTGCAAATGCTTTCATTCAACAATTTCAAAACAATATAAGTCCTAAAGTTACTTTGATTGATTTAATGCATTGTAAACAAGGTGTTAAAGAAAAAGTGACTAATTTCATTGGTAGATATAAGCATTTGTATGCTCAAATTTCTTTTCCAGTGCCTGACAATGATATTCAAAGAATCTTTATTTCTAATTTACAAAAAGACATTAGAGAAAAACTCCTATTTTCTGAGTTTACTTCTTTCCAACAGTTGTGCGCAACTCTTCACAATTATCAACTGACTGTGAGTCAAATGGAACAATCACATCCTATGGCTCCGAGTGATAAGGGTGATAGTAGTCAACAACCATTTGGTAAGTTTAAACCGAACAGAGAGTCCATCAAATTCAATGAAAACATCATCAACAACAATGTGAATGCAGCATCAGGTGTGTCTCCTATTTCTAAGTTTTTCAAGAAAGAAAGAAAGTTTACTCCTTTGAATGAATCATTGCAAAGTATTATGAATAAGTTATTGGAACAAAATGTGCTTACTCTTCCTCCTATAAGGCAAATTGATCCTGCAAAGATTACATCACCCTATTTTGATAACAAATATTTTTGTCAATTTCATCGTCAACCTGGGCATGATACTGAAAAATGTTTTTCTTTAAAGGGTAAAATTCAAGATTTGATTGATAATAATACTCTCTGTTTCTGGTGTGAATGATAAAGGCAACAAATCTGTAGCTCCTCCTAACCAAAATCTTCAAATTTTTACTGATCCATTGCCTTCTCATACCTCTAATGCGATTGATACTACTGATTCCTCTGTCTCACCTGTTGATCTCGTGTCCATGACTCCGAATGTGATTAACTTTGTAGAACAGCAAGAAAAACCTAAAGAACCTTCCATCACATTTGATTCCAGTGAAACTATCAGGGCACCTGATGGTCCTTTATATATAGTTGCAAAAGTCAAAAATACACCTTGTCATGGAGTGCTTATTGATCCTTCTTGTATGGTTAATATTATTACTGAAGAATTTCTTTTTACTTTGCAATTGAATCAAGTGATCTATGACAAAACAGATGTGATTGTGAAATTATTTGATGCATTTTCTTCTCCTGCAATTGGTTCTATTACATTACCTATTGAAGTTCATAACAAATCCCTTGATGTGGACTTTGCTATTATTCCATCATCCGAACAATTTTGTGTGAAGCTTGGCTATCCTTGGCTATCTTCCATGAAAGCTATTGCTTCTCCTATCCACAAGTGTTTGAAGTTTCCCCATAATGGTGAAGTTCTTACTGTCAATCACAGTCTCTTTAAACCAGCTGAAAGAACTTCTAGCGTTCCTATTGATTATTTTTGGCCTAAACAATTCCAATCTCTTCCTCTGCGAAGTGATCATCTTTTCAAATCTTATCAAAAGTGGAAAACAGATATGATCCTATCTCTAAGTGAACCTAGAACACCCAAACTTGACATTCCTATCATTCTTGAGAAGGAAGTTCTTCCTTTGAAAGATAAAACCAATGTCTTTCCTCAAGAAGATTCCCAACCCATCCTTATGGATGTGACTATGCCTATATCTAATAAACTTCCTAAGAGTAGACCTATACCTCCTCGTCATGATGGACTTGGTCTCCTTCCTAAACCAAATATTCCTCCTTTATATGGAGTAGTTCCTCCTCCTTCCTCTTATGGAGAGAAGAGACCTTCCTCTTCTCCTATTATTCAACCTAAGAGACCACAACCTAAACACCCAAGTGATAAGGATGAGAACATTCCTCCTCCTCAATCTCCTAATCTTCCTACTAAGACTAGACGAAATCGCTCTGCACGTGAACGCCGGTGAAAGCGTCGTCTTAGAGCTCAAACTTTGCAATCCCCAAAAACACCTTCAACTAATATTATTCCATTTTCTCCTCAGCCGACGATTGAGCCGAAATCTCCTAAACATAAGATGCATGATGGTCTTGATCCTGTGCGAGTTAAAGATCCTATTTTTATAAATCTTGATGAAAATGTTATTCATGATGAAAATGTTACTTCTTTACATTCTGATAGTGAATATGAACATGTTGATGTTGATAATTATCTATCTAACGAATTTTCTAAAGCACTTATCCTAGCTCCTAGACAAGAACAACGTGGCTTGAAACATGAACATAGCCCTTGTTTGGATCTTGTGATAGCTCCATCTGCTGTGTTGGATGTTCCTCCTCTAGCGTGTTCCCTGCCTTCCCGAAACATTGATCAGCAAGATCGGGGGGTAGATGACGTGCTAGACTAGTTTCATTAGCATAGCAGATTCTCTCCTCCTCTCTTTCGTTACTTCTTCTATGTGTTATTCTCATTCTTCTATTTGTTGTCCTTAGTGTTGTCTACTTGAGGACGATGCAAAGCATTGAGATCTCTCGATCTCTCTCATGTTGACTCAAAAGACACATGTGTTCCCTTCTTCTAGGTGACCTTCCTTGATTGGGGAATGAAGAACAATTATGCATACATACATATGATATACATGAATTATCATACAGCATACTGACCCCAAGGAAAGCGAAGTCACCTTGTGCTTTGTGTTTTGTGTCTATTATCCTTGGGTTTATCTCACACTTGGGGGCTAAATCCTTGTGATAACGTGCTCCTTTCTCATTCTTATATGTATCACTACCTTAAAGCAATCACCCCCGGTGAGGCGTATGCGATCGCTTTAACATAGGGGGGCATACATCCCGTTCATATCTTTTCAAGATACTTGAAAATTTCTTGACAAATTTAACCTTGCCTTGAAAATTTTTGATATCTTTCTTGCATGACTCATAGTGAGGGAACCTTACTATTGACATTCATGGTTCTCCCTCGTGATCTTCCCTTTTACTTTTTCAATCGAAGTCGTAAGATCCTTAGTCCACTGGGGGCTTGGTGTATCTTGCCTCCTTGACATGGTGAAGGTTTTTCAATGTTGTTTCCTTGTACTTTACCGGAAGTATGAGCGTACGCTTATACTCCCGCTAAAGTGGGGGCTAAATGTAGCATCCTAAAATTGTGACACTTGCAATTTCGACTGCATTTCAGTCTTCACGATGGCGACGCAACACGCAACCTGAGTGGAGACCCCGAAACCTGATTATGACACTGAAAACTGCATTTTCTTGCACCCTGGCTTGAACCTCCTTTGCACCCTACTGTCCCGGGAGGTGGGACCAGAGCGCCCAGCGCCCTGGTCCTTCAGGACCAGGGCGCCCAGCACCCTGGTCCCTGGGCCTGTTTTGGGCTCGGTCTCCTATGGGGTCTCGGGTCTTTTTGTTTGCAAATTGGAAATTAACTTTCCTGGTCAGCCTAAGGTTGGGAAAATCAGTCTATTAACCCTAATTGGCAAGTATATAAATGGCATTTTCCTCTTTCGTTCGATATGATGGAAAGAGCGTGGAAACTATACTCAAGCATTCAGGCATTCAAGCATTCTTTCAAGCAATTGATCATTCTAAGTCTCCATTCAAGGCTAAGTGTTGCATTCAAGACAAGGATTGAACCATTGAAGAGGAGATCACATACTACATGCTACATACAACATACAACAATACAACAAACAACAACATCTATACCTTCGCATATAAGGATACAAACATCCTTACAACAAGGTATTAGTACTTGTTTTACATTACATTTACAACATTTCTCATTTCTTGGTTAATTCCAAAACTGGGGTTTGACCTAAAGGCAAACCCCTAATCCCTAACCCCCCAATCATCTTTGCTTTTCTGTGTGTAGGTTGCAGGTACGTGGCTGAAATTGAAGATCTGGAATCCTTGTGCAGAGACGAACAGATCCCCCTTCATTTTGCGGATTTTTCGGAGGACCGTGTGCACGCCAGGCGCCATCGTCCTATCAACTTTTGCTCAAATTTGCAAGATAGCGCCGTCTTGACATTTTACTGCTAATTCCAGGTCCGCAGCTTCATCCTATATCCCTATCTCAGTTTATAAGCGAATCTTTGTCACTTTCTATGCATTCCTAGCTTAATTCTTCTATCAACATTCTTTACAAAAGAGGGTAGCCTTGCTTTCTTAACCCTTGAAACACATTTAGCATCCAATCTTGCATTGTGTGGGATTGGATCTTGTGGGTTTCAACCCCTCTTTTGAATGTAAAGTCTCTCCCCTAAGTGAAAACCATTAACCCTAGAGACTCTCCCTTCTCTCTCCTCGGAGTTGGAAGAGGGGAGAGCAACTAGGGTTCGATCGCGATTTTCCGCTTTACAAATATAAATATACATTTATCATACATCATTATAAGCATAAAATATTTGCATCATCAAAAACATATTGCATCATATCATAGGCATATTAATAAGCATCATATAATCATCATAATTCGCATGCATACATAGTAGAACATCTCATAAATCAATTGTATCATCATAAGCATAAAATCATAAAGCAAAATGCATCACATAGGAACACATGTATATAACTATCATAAGAATGGATCATCTCATATATATATATATAAAATATAATGTGTCGTGATACAATAATGTCAAAAAATCATATTACAAAATCACCTAAAGTTGTCTATATCATCATACAAAAATTGATACAAAAGTGGACCCAAGAGAGCTATGATGAACTCCCTCCCTCAGAGCTGATAGGCCTCAAAGGAATCTGAGCTCCCAAAGGCCCAGTCCCTCGATCATCTCACTGACCCCCTCTTGCTAAACTTGCTAGTGGTGGTGATGGTAGCCCCATCACTCCACCACTCAACGCCCTCTATCTCTCTCGCCCTGCAGTGATGGATTGAGATGATCGTCTATAGCTCCCAACCCTAAGATGAGGTGGAACAACTACATCATACAAGCTCTTCCAATAGCTAATCTCCTCCCTGACTCTAATACAGTAGGCATATCCCGAAGAAGAGTCACCTTGCTGTGTGGCCCTAGTCTCTTTGATAGCCTCCTCAGTGGCTAAGGACTACTCAATGGCTTTGAATCGCTCATCTCTAGTCTTGCGTAGCTCTCACCTCAATCGAGCCACCTCTCTCTAGAGATCATTGATCTTATTGGCCTAGCCTTGTGTAATCTCTCTCAACATGATGAGCTCATCCTCCTCCTCATTCATGTCTCCACCCCCTGTTGGTCCCTTAACTCCCTCCTATCTAGGGGCATCCTGTCCTTGTCCCTTAATCTATACCTATGTCTAACCTGCTATATGTAGAGGTTGTCCACCTCTCCCCCTCATTGGCCTGCCATCTCTGTCCTGTATTTGTACTTTATCTCATCCTCCACAATCTTTGCCTCCTCCTCTACCCCACACTACCCTCCTCACTTCTCTCCTATGTCTCCTCCATCTCCCACCTCTATCCTCTTCATCTTCATCCAAATCTAGTGTTGGCTCTCCTGGCCATGTCAACCCTGGGAATGGATGTTCCTGAAAATATGTTGCATATTGATCAGTCATCCTAATGTCTACAACATCTCTCAATAAATCCTAGGGAATTGGTACCATATCCTGAAATTGTGTAACTGCAGCATCATATGACAAAATATGTCCCCAAAGCACCTGCTCTCTCATAGTCTGAGAAAACTCATCTGAACCCTGAGGCATCTGTTGTACTCTGTTGAACTGTCGAGATACCCAGTCTCGTAAGTGTTTATCCAAAATATATGCAGTCCTCCCAATAAGATACCTGCTACAAAAACAAAAAGGCGTTTCCCTATCATCGTCTACCCAGGCCTCGTAATCTAAGTATGGCCTCCATATCGCACTGTCAATGTCATCAATGACTCTCCTCCAGTACTCTACCTTCCCAATCCATGGCTAGGAAGTGATCATGCTATACATATGTACATAGGCCTACCCATGACCCCTAAATCTGAAGTGGATAGGCCTAGTCACTTCTATATGCTCGTAAGCCTACACCTATAGTAATGTCGCTCCACACCCAAGCTGGAAGCCACCGAAGTATACAAACTGATGTAGCTCGTGGTATAAGTGCACCAATATGCATGGCCCCCACATGAACCTGGTCCTCTCTGTTAAGAGCATCTCTAATTCTCCCCCCCATTCAACAACTAGTCCACAAGTATCCCTGTTGGGAAACAAAAACCCACTGATCACCCCTCCCACCACTACAACCAATGTTTGTCCACTGGAGAGCATAACCTCCTAGGTCAAGTGTCCTCCCCTTAGCTCTAGCTTTGAGTTTGCAAAGACTCATCATAAGGCATCCACATCTCCCTCTCGATCGTAGACAACTAACTCCCTAGTGATAGGAATCCTCAGAATCTGGTAACATCCTCTAAAGTGACAAACATCTCACTAGTCAACAAATGAAATGAGCAGGTCTCAAAGTACCATCTCTCTGCTAGAGAAGTCAGTAACCCTGTGTTCACCTAGATCTCAGGCATGTACATAATGTGTCTCAACCCCATGGCCTCGATTGTTTTGTGATCCTCAACAGTCAAGTTCAGCCATAGCTGTTGGGTCATAGAGAATCTCTCCCATGACTCTATTTGTCCTAGATACTCCTACAATCAATCAAATTAGTCATGTCAATCCTAACATTACTCATTTCTATCACATAGTGTTGCTTATCCTATCTTAGCCTAGTGGTACTTATGTTTATTATATGGTACTTCTCATCGGGCCCTATCCTAATGCTTATGTTTATCACATGGCGTTGTATACTAGTGTATATGTTTATCATATTGCACTTGATCCTTATTTTGCTAGAGCACTCACCAGATTTTATCAATTTGACATCTTATCTAATTGGTGATGCATGTCTATCACATGGTTGTTGATTCCAACCCTAATCCTATCTTGTCCTAGTTGGGGCACCTGTCTGAGTGTATCCTCTCGACAACTTATCCAATTGACAGCGTATGTCAATCACATAACTATCAATTTTGGCCTTTTTGGACATAGACACGAATTTATTTATCATAAACATGTCTTTACTGCATAAACGCATTTTTACCTTACCTCAACTTGATTCTATTCACAAACACGTGCATACATGACCTAGATGCACTTGCACATCGTAGATGCATTTTTGCACCTAAATACCGATTCTGTGTTTTTGCTAAACCTACCTATCTATCCTAATAAACGTGTCATAAATGAAAAATGATTGAGCAAGTTTCAAGTACATACCAGCTCACCTATGTCTACAGGCTGCTTGAACCGTTGGACACGATCGAATCGATGTAATCTTACTGAGCCATGATCTCCCGACTACTGACTACTCTAAACTCTTTAAGTGCTTTGCTCTGCTCTGATTTCTCTAAAGGTTGTGGATGCAAATGAGGATGTTTTCCCCTCATGGCCTGTACATATAGGTTGTGTAACCCTAGTCCGCTGTGTTAGTCTCTTGCTACTCGTTGATCCCTTTTGATTCATTTTTTCACCCACATGACCTTGCCACCCTATCCTTAACCTTTCTAGCTATTCTTTATTTTTGAGCAATTGCTGCACTTTTTCTCATGATTTTTCATCCAATCTCTCGAGGGAGCATACCACTCCCAGCGTGGGGCAAACTTTGTATCAGTTTATCTTATCTTCTTTGAGCCAATGCAACAAGCTGCATTGTCTCAAAGAGGGGCAAAATGTAGACACCTATAATTGTCCTAGCCTAATTAAATAAATATTTTATTAATTTAATTATTTTAATCCAAGCCTTCTATTAATTAAATAGATTTTTATTTAATTAATTAATTCACTTATCTTTTTCTAGTCTTTCCCTATTTAAATAAATTTTTTTATTTATTTAAATTATCCTTTCCCTAAATTAAATAAATATTTTATTCAATTAATCAATCCCACTTCCTCTATTAATTAAATAGATATTTATTTATTTAATTAGCTCACTAGTTTTTTCCCTCCATGACACTTGTCATTTATCTCTTCATTTTATCCTTAACTACCCCCTTCATATTTTATTATTTTCCCTACCTACCCTTTAATCCTAGCCAACCATTTATCATTTCACCTCTTAATCCTATCCCTCCATTTTCTAAGGTGTCTTCTATATAAGAGGATACTCTTGTCCTTTCACAACCCTAACTAATGCATCTATTAAGCCTTCAAGGATCGAGAGATTTCACAACTACAATCCGTTCTTTGTTGAGCTCATGTACACATACAAAATTTGAGAGCAAATATATCAAACAAGATCAATGAAAATAGGAAACAATGGAGATCAAACCCTACTAAGCATGTGAATGGTATGATATTTCTATTTTATTGTGATTTGCATTTTGTAGGTTCTTAATTGGTGCATGGTGGTGGATTCTTGATTGTAGAACTAGGGATTTATATGGTTGGATCTTTTATGGGTTTGCAATAGTTTTGATCTTCCAAAATTCACCATATCTAGATAGTAATGAATCAATTAAATAGATAATGAAATCCATTTAATTAATAGAGGAATTAGGATGATCACATGAGGAAAATTTTATGTGTCTACACATTAAATTCAATTGGTCTAGTATGTAGATGTAGTATGTTCTAAAGGATAGGACCACATATATGCCTAATCTAGGGAATACAAGGCCTAATGAAATGGAATAGTTATTTTTCAAGGTGATGGATAAAGTACATCTAGGTGGTAAGTTTTAGGTTAGGGTTGTTTAATGTACCAAATGGTGCAAGTTAACTAATAAATCCACATGTATATAACCTACACCAAAGTGGCATAAAACATAGAGGTAAAGGTGTAGGATATGACATTTTATCCCTTTAGCATATATAGAATTATAATTACAAAATTCCCAAACTTTGAAAATTAGTATAATTATAATTATAAAGCCTAGTTAGACACAATATACATGGTGTTAGCTAATATTTTTATTGATTTTTTTTTTGAAATACTCAAAAAGGTTAACATTTTAGGGGGAGCACACCATATGCTATATTAGTTTTATAACAAAAAGATGATCACTTTGTGTGCTCCCCTTCCTTGAACCCCTTAATATTTAGAGAACTATGACTATTATCATTGTTGCATCTTCAAATTTTGAGTATAAATATCTTCAATTTCTCATCCAAGATCATTTTTTACTAATTTCACGAAAAATGGCCACTTGAGACCCCTTTTGGTCCCCCATTTCCATGCACATACCCCCCTCTCTCCCGCTTTCTCTATACCTTTTTCCCTTTATGTATCATTTCTCCCTCTCTCATGCTCTATTTCTATTTCTCTATTCCCCTCTTTATGTTGCATGGATTTTAATAATGACACACGAAAGAAAAATAAAATTTAAAATTTATAGTAAAGAGGCACATTCTCTTCAAAAGGACAAGTTAGATCTTCTCACTAATTTTTCAAGACTTTCTTTGATATAATTATTTTTTTTATACATATATATCATGTATGTATTTATAGATAATAATAAATATAATACATATCTATCAAGGCATTAATGAACCATAATTTAGCGTACTAAAAAATAAGAATATTTCATCCTTTACAAAAAGTATCATTTCTAGTATTACAAAATTATAAAAAAATTAATTTTAAATGTTTAATGCAACATAGCTTAACACTAAAATTGATTTGGGAAAATTAATTCTATGCAAGTTATGGTACCACCATAGTTACATATCAACCTACATTGTGTTCCTTGTCGATGCATTGGCTAGAAAGGACTCCACCCATCATTTTTTTGGCAAGAAGCTTTATAACATGAAACTTATGCTACTTAGAGAGAAATTATACATATTACTTTGTCAACCTAAATCTAATGGGTTAAACTTGGAGTTTAAAATTAAAGTGATCAAATTTAGTGGGAGAAAATTATTTGGTAGAATTCCCCAAAGATGTGGTTGCATGGGTTGTTGTGAGTGTAGAATATGCACAAGATGGATTTATTGAGAAGTTCTTATAAAATTTCAAGCAAATGCAACTAACACAAAGTTAGTCTTCACTTTAACTGTTAGTCTCTCTTCTCTCGCTCTCTCCCTATCCCTCAACCTCTGTGACTCTCTATCTCTCTACATCTATATATATCTCTTTATCTCCATCTTTCTCTCTAAATATCTCTCTCTCTATCTCCATCTTTCTCTCTAGCTCTATATATCTCTTTATCTCTTTCTCCTCCTCTCTCTTTGTTCTTTATGCTTCTCAATTTTTTACCTTTGTGTGTGTGTGTGTCTTTCAATATATATACATCTCAAGTTTGGATTGCTAGCACAAAATTTTATCTCTCTTTCCCTTTATATCTCTCATCTCTATCTCTCTATCGATCTATCTCTCAATTGATCCATCTCTATTTTTTAACTCTTGTTTCTACCAAGTTGCCCCACTCTCTCCATCTCTATCTCTCTATATGTCTTTTTATCCATCTCTATATCTCTATCTTTTTGTATTTTCCTTTTGCTCCATTAAAGAGGTCCTAAAGGAAGAAAATGACGTGTTCCCCTAAGGATATCTCCCTTAGAACGCATGTCATATTTGGATTGTTGACATGAAATGATTGGTTGAAAGTTACTATTTCTCTCTCACCATTCCTCCTTTATCTCTCTTTATTGTTCTTGCTCCTTTTTCCTCCCCAATTCCCTCTCTCATACTCTCTATATTTCTCTATCTTCCTCTCTTTTCTTTATCTCTTCCCCCCTAGATATCTCATCTATATCTCCCTCTATTAAAATGTCTCTATCAAATTTCCTTTGTCTCTTTCTCTCTACACCTCTCTCTCTCTCTCTCTCTCTCTCTCTCTCTCTCTCTCTCTCTCTCTCTCTCTCTCTCTCTCTCTCTCTCTCTCTCTCTCTCTCTCTCTCTCTCTCTCTCTCTCTCTCTCTCTCTCTCTCTCTCTCTCTCTCTAGACACACACAGCATAGACCCTCCTCCTCCTCTCTACCTATAACTCTTGCTCAATATAAATGTTAAAGTTTATAGTATATAATATTAAATTTTATTTATAATCTATATGCAAGAACAAATTCAGTCCTCTTAAATTTACAAACTCAAAGAGGATACAAAATTACAAGCAAACACAAGGATAGGTATAGAAGAATAATAGTAACAAAAAGTTGAGTAGAAGAAACACAACTATTGAAAAACCACAATGAGAGACTAATAATTGTGCATAATTTTTTTTCAAAGTCATTGTAATTGATACTATTAATCTATATAAACATAAAAATCATTTAAAAGTAACTCACACTTTAGCCTACCATTGTAAAGTGAGATTATAGCAAAATAGTATAATTCTCAACCCTACCTTTTGAAACTTGGTTATGCAAACCTTTTTTTTGACAAATACAAAAGTAAAATGCCAGATTAATTATCCCTTTGTTTTGTATTTTGATCCCTCAAATTTCTTTTATCTTGAGAAGGATAAGGGCATAAAGGCACTAAAGGATAGTGCATATGCAACTCTAAAAAATCAACACATAGACATGCATGTTGATTACAAATAATTCATATTTCATTCAAACTATTGCTGCCAATCCAAGATTTATCAAAAGTGTAGCTACAATACTAGGTGTCAACCTATATTAATATCCGTGTTAATGTTCTCGATATTGATTAATCCATACATATCCACTTGGATATACTTGTATGCTTGCAAGTTATGAATGCACTAACGACTTTGCTCATCATTTTTTAAGAAAGAAGACAAGAAGACATAAAGCATACCCTACTTAAGGTGCAATCAAATAATCTTCGCATTATGAATGCATATCTAATTGGTGACATTTGGCACATAAACTCAATCACTTTTTATATGTAAGAGAGGAGAGAGAGGGGGAGGGGAGAAATGTATATAAAAGGAGTATTTTATATATATTTAACTATTTATTTCCTTTTTTATGCATTCTAAAGATGTCATACTTATCTAGACTAAATTTTAAACATTAAATAATATATAAAGTTAATGTAAATAAATGCAGGGTCAATTGAAAGCTATCACCTCATCATCTAGACCTTGGTTGTACACACTATCATTTGCTTAATGATCTATAAATTGACCTCACAAATACATTAAAAAACAAAAATAAATAACTAATTGACTTTCCACACCAAAATCTGACTGCTAATAATTACAATTTGTATGTGAAGAATGACTTGTGCTGTTTTGTGCAGCAAACTCTTGACTTGGTCAAGGCTTGTGTCTACTTATCTTGACCGTTTCCGCAGTTGTGTCATAATTTTATGTTATGGCAACTGAAACACTTGATCCCTTTTTCTGATAGCTTTTGTGTATTTAATCCATTAAAAAACAAGTAAGAATGGGCTTTGTCGCATTGTATGTACTTCACTCAGTAGTATTGGAAACGGCTTGACTGGATCCTGCTCTGTACCCGCCATCATTATTAACATGATTTCCTTTGCCTTTTGTTTTTCACTGCACACCACTCATTTCAATCTTCCAAATTCTACCTTATTATCAACATGAAGTTACCGTACATTTCTCATTGATATTTTTACATTAATTTTATGTACATACACATCTAGTCCTCTGGATTTGACATATATTTTCTTACTATTATACTCTTACTATTATACATGTTGACGGATCTGGTTATGGGGTCGATAGAATACACCAGTCTTATAATGTATTTATATATTGTGGGGTCGGTGCATTCTATCGGCCTCATAGACGACATTCATGTTGATCATCTTAGTTACATCACATTTACTTTGTCTAATATGTAGATGCAATCCGTTCTAAAGGATAGGACCACATATGTAGCCTAACCTAGGGATTTTAAGGCCTAACTAAATGGAAGTCATTTTTTAAGGTGATGGATGGAGAGAGTTTTAGGTTAAGGTTGGTTGATGTATCAAATGATGCAAGTTAATTAACAAATCCGCCCATTTATGTAACATACACCAAAGTGGGATAAAACATAGAGGTGAAGGTGTAGGATATGCAATTTTATCCTTTAACATATAACATTATAATATAAAATTCTTAAACATTGAAAATTAGTTAAAAAATATATTCATTAAAAATTAGTAAATTAAAAAAAGCATAAAATATATGGGTGTTAGCTAATTTTTCATTGAAGAAAATTTTGAAATATTTAAAAAATTTGACATTTTAGAGTGAGCACACCATACATTATGTTATATTTTAATAACAAAAAGAGGAACACTTGTGTGCTCCCCTTCTTTCAACCCCTTAATCTCCACTATTAAAAAAAAATATAGTTTAAAAAGTAGATTTAGAACACTATGGCTTTTACTGTTGTTGCATCTTCAAATTTTGAGTGTAACTATCTTTAATTTCTCATCCCGGATCAATTTTTACTAAGTTCAAGAGTGGTGACTTAAGATTCCCTTTTGGTTGCCCATTTCCATGCACACACCACCCTCTCTCCCACTTTTTTTTGTCTCTTTCCCTCTATATATCATTTCTCTCTATCATTCTCTATTTCTCATTCTATATTTCTCTTTATGTCACATGGATTTTAATAATGACACCAAAGAGAAATAAAATGTAAAATTTATAATAAAGAGGCATCTTCTCTTCAAAAGTAAAAGTTAGATCTTCTTTCATGGCCACTAATTTTCAAAGAAATTCTTTGATATAATTAATTTCTAATGCATATATATGATGTATATCTTGATAGATAATAATAATTATAATATATATCTATCAAGACATCAATGAACCATAATTTAGCATACTAAAAAATATGAATGTTTCATCCTATTAGAAAGAGTCATTTCTAGCATTACAAAATTATATCAAAATCAAGTTTAAATGTTTAATGCAACATAGCTTAACACTAAAAATGATTTGGAAAAATTAATTTTATGCTTCATGGTACCACCATCCCTACATATCAACCTACACTGAGGTCCTTGTTGATGCATTGGCTAGAAAGGACTCAACACTAAAAATGATTTGGAAAAATTAATTTTGTGCTTTATGGTACCACCATACCTACACATCAACCTACACTAAGGTCCTTGGCAATGCATTGGCTAGAAAGGACTCCACCCATCATTTTTTTGGCAAGAAGGTTTATAACATGAAACCTATGCTACTTAGGAGCAATCATATAGACTTATTTGTCAACCTAAATCTAATAGGTGGCCCTTGGAGCCTAAAACAAAAATTATCAAATTTTGTGGGAGGAAATTATTTTGTAAAATACCCCAAAGATGTGTTGCATGGTTTGTTGTGATTATAAAAATATAGGCACAAAATGGATTTATTGATAAGTCCTTATAAAATTTCATGAAAATGCAAATGATACATATAAAATATACATATATATACATATACATATATATATATATATATATATATATATATATATATATATATATATATATATATATATATATATATATATATATATATATATATAATTTTGTATGTATATGTATATATATGTATATATATATGTATATTTTATATGTATCATTTGCATTTTCATGAAATTTTATAAGGACTTATCAATAATATATATATATATGTATATATATGTATATTTTATATGTATCATTTGCATTTTCATGAAATTTTATAAGGACTTATCAATAAATCCATTTTGTGCCTATATTATATATATATATATTTGTGTGTATATGTACATATATACATATATGCATATGTATGTATACATACATATATATATGTTATGTATATGTATATGTACATATATGCATGTATGCATGTATGTATATATGTATGTACATATATACATATATATCTATGTATATGTATATGTGCATATGTGCATATGTGCATATATGTATATATGGACATATACATATACATACATGTATACATATACATAGATATATATACATATACATATATACACACAGATATATATACACACACACACACATAGGCAATGGCTATGCAGCGGACAAAACGGCCCGCCCATGTCATGCCTTCCCTTTTCCATGCCCCCATGCCATACGACCCCCGTTCCTTCAAACTGTCCAATCAAACGTACATCACTGTACTGGGCTATGCACAGGGGTATAAGTCTTGATGAGCATTAAAATTTTATTTTTATTATTAACCGTTAATGTTTTAAGTTTTACTCGTTTAACTTTTTTTAAAATTTTATTTTTATTGTTAAACAATAAAAATAAATAAAACATTAAAACATAAACAATAAAAATAAAATTTTAAAAAAAGTTAAACGAGTAAAACTTAAAACAATATAACTTAAAACATTAAAGGTTAATAATAAAAATAAAATTTTAATGCTCATCAAGACTTATACCCCTGCGCATAGCCCAGTACGGTGATGTACGTTTGATTGGACAGTTTGAAGGAACGGGGGTCGTATGGCATGGGGGCATGGAAAAGGGAAGGCATGACATGGACAGGCCATTTTGTCCGCTGCATAGCCATTGCCCACACACATACATATATATATGTATATATAATATATATACACATATATATATTTTATATATATATATATACATATATGCATACATGCATGCATGTATACATACATACATATACATACAGGTATATTTAATCCATAAAAAGAAAAGAAAGAAAGAATGGGTTTTGTCGCATTGGATGTACTTCACCTGCTTTAGTCAGTAATATTTGGAAACGGCTTGACTGGCTCCTGGTCTGTACCTGCCATCATTATTAACATGATTTCGTTTGCTTTTCTTTTTCACTCAGACTGCACACTGCACACCACTCATTTCAATCTTCCAAATTCTACGCAAGAATCGAGACAGAAATAATTATGAAATTCAATGCAGCTTTCTTTGATATTTCTCATGCGTCTAATCTTCAGTCGCACTCATAATGTAAGTCGTTAGCATTAATAGTACGTTCATTTATTCCACGTCGATACCCAATTTAAAAATGCATATATAGGCCTATATCTGGGGATCTTTCTGATTGTCTGAGGACAAAATGCTAACAATTATATCGTTGTTGGGCTGTCAAGTCACTATTGGTAAATACGCAATCTTGGAAAGATCGATCTTCTGTTTTGTACAGTAAAAGGGTAGTTGAAATCGAATGACGTTTCATATAAAAATATTTGTAATCAGTATGAAAACATTTATGAATATGAAAACATTCTGAATATAAATAGTTTGAATAAATTATGTGAACAGGCAAGACTTCACAATAAAATTGATTAAAATTCATAATAAAAAATCAACATTAAAAATATGAAACTTAATCACTGCTTTCATTAAAATTCTTTTGATTCAATTTCATTTCAATCTCGTCTATCATGACTACGAGTCTTGTTGAAGTCCTTTTGTTTTGTGAAGGAGTAGGGTGAGGAAGTCTTTTGAGTCACTCCGTAAAAAGATGTTGTTTTTCCCTTAATATGAAGAGCAGATTTCCCGATTGTGAGTGCACAAAAGTTTGAATTGCTATTATCATGCCAGCCAATGTGATGTGAAGCACGCCTCGAATTTGACAGTCGCGAGTCAAGTTGAAATTTGTTATAAACGTTTTATTTGCTCATCTGTCAGTCAATTTAAGTTTCTAGTTATTATATACCACAATTTATTCTGTCGATTTTTTTCTTTTAGATGAATAGTATATATATAATTCTAAGTACTCTTAAAATCCTTTTATTTTTATAATTAAAAAAACTTTAATCTCAAAAAGAAAGGTTACGAATGTTGCATTTAGATTTAGTATCTATTTTTATTAACCGAAAAAAGTTTTTGAATTTAATTTTTAGAGTATAATAGTGGAATTTATATATTTATATTATTTTTATTTAATTTTGTATTTATTTTGGTAGGAGTTTTTTAATATTTTGTAGAAGATTGTATCTCTTATCTTATATTATCTACTTATTATCTATATATATTTCTATACAATTTATTGTCTTTTCCATATTTATACACCTTTATATTTTTACACTATCCACTCACTTCTTGCTATAATGCTCCCATTTATTTAAATTTATACATTTTTCATTGTGATCTAGCCCCTTTTTTGTCCTAGGACTAGTTCTTCATCGTGGGATTTGTTTTTCCTTAATTTAAAATTTAAAATTTAAATTTGTTTTGTTTTGTTTTGTGGGATTTCTTGATTGAGGGAAAAAGTGCAGAGCAAAGATGTTATCTTAGAGCATGTTTCTACCAAGGAGCAACTTGCAGATATTTTTACCAAACCTCTACCTAAGGCTACATTTGAATATCTTAGAAGTCAACTAGGGGTTGTACCCCTTCATGAGGTTAGTTGAGCATGGTGTTGTTTGCATCAGTCCCTAAGCTACTTGCAAAATTTTACAAGGATTGGTGTAGAAGTGGATGTATTCCACAAGGGGGAACATCAAGTTGCAGTATGTTGTTGATGCACAGTGAAAATTTGACATTACATGTTTTACTTTCAATTTGGCATTGATGTCAAATGGGGAGAAGAATTATGTGATTATGGGAAGGAAAACCAGTGACAAGCTGAAGTCATGGAGCGCATGGTGAATACTTGGTAGTGTAAACCAGGATTCCTATTCACAATCACAACAACAATCAATGGTGTTGATATTTGTATTGCCATCAATGCCAAAGGGGAGATTGTTGGTATTTGCATGAAGATTGCATTAATGATATGTTATGTTGTCATTGATGTCAATTGAACCGGTAATGATATTGTTGATATTGTTGCAATATTATTACTGTTACCGGTAGGAAGAATTTGTGAGGAGAACCGGTAACCGTGTAATGGTGTAAACCTTATCTATTGTTGTAACCAGTAAACCCTACCAGTTGTTTTTGTTAAACCCTAACCAATTAAGGTTGTTGAATTTGTTATGTTGGTTTATGATCTGATCTTGAGCGGTAATGATGGTGACACGTATGGTCATTGTATGAAGACAAGTTCAAAATATTTTGGCGCGTTTTTTTGTCTAGGGAATGAGAAAAGTGTATTGCATCTAATGCAAAGCGCGTGATGAGTTACTAAGCTTGATGAAGTGGTAATCAAGGAGCGGTTGAGGTTTTCTTGATTGATGTGTAGAGATTGCTATGTCATCCAACGACCATACTTGAACCGAATTGTTTGTAATCTCTATGAGAGAATTAGGTTTTTGTTGTGTTACCGACTTGATTGATTTGTTTATAAGGTCGATGAAGTTGTCTAGTTGAAGGTGTTGGCAGAGATCAGTTGAGTGTGTGGTTGCCGAACCAGATGATGAGTCTATAGTTTGAGTAAAGGCAGTTAGGAACTTAAAAGGATCTGATCAAGCAAGTGTAGTGCTATTTAGACATATCAACAAACTCCTATTGTTTTGTAACAATTACAGCAGAATTGAAATCCCCTAACTGGGTAAGCTCTAACAAGTTTGGTGCTATTCAAATCCTCTAACAAGGTAATCCATTAGCTTGGATTTTCAAATCCTCTATTGAGGTTACTCCTTATAGGGTATTTCTTCTAACAAGGCATTTGTAGTCAATCCCTTAACCGGGTGATTCCTAACACGGTCAGTTCTTAACAGGACTTTTGTAAAGCTTTAATAGGCTTGGCTCCTAACAGGGCAAACTTCAGAAGAGTTCAGATATTATCTTGTGAGTCCCATCTCACCGTGGTTTTTACCTATTTGGGTTTCCATGTCAAAAATACTTGTGTCATGTGGTGAATGTTTTTGTGGTTATGATCTTATGGTTGATTTGATTAACTACTTAACTATTTCTGATAAGGCATGATAACTAGAAGCATTGAGAAATGAAGTATGTTGATATATGATAAAGCATTTAGATGTTTACAAGTTTAATGATGTTTACTGTTAAGTTGTTGTAATAGTCAACCATTTTTCTTATGAGTATTTATCTTGATAGTGGTATTTCATTGATAAGTTTACTTTGTGTGATTGAGATTGAGATTGGGAAAGTTTGTATCAATTTTTCTATTTACTGATTCACCCCCCCCCCCCTCTCAGTAATCTACCAGATACTCATTCTTTCATCATACCATCACACTTCTTCTGTAATATTTTTAGAGCATTGTTTATCATTCCTTTCGTCATTCGACGTCTCCTTTTAAAAAAAGGACAATTCTAAATCTTTCCCTTTCTTCCAAAAAATAAAATTCAGGGTGCTTCCCTGAACCCCATTTAATGGTTTGTCAGCCTTCGGCCAATAAATTTATGCATTCTCTCTTAAATTTAATTTTATTAATTTCAAAATGTGTATGTTATCTTCTTTTATTAACTTAGTTTCTTGCTTTATTCAAAGTGCTAATGATGTTCCTTTTCATGCTTATGATGGTGACTTAGCTCTACCTATGTCACTCTATTCCTTTGATCCCTCTCATAATATATCTTCTATTTCAAAGGATATTTTGTTGCAAGAGGATGAAATTATTGACACCTTTCTTAATGTTACTCTACCATCTCTTCATTCTAGTGCACTCTCTTCTAGAGATGATGCATTAGTGAATGATGAGTCTCGATTCATATCTAATTTTTCAAAGGTCGATGTTGAGCATATTCCTTCATCTAAATCTTCTACATACCATAATGAGTCTGTGAATGTCATTTATGTCTCTACCGCCCCTAAGAGACCAATCATTCATGTGACTGCAACTAGTCCTTCTCCCAAGAAGGTAAAATCTATTCATGGTGTTCCTTTTGAATCTAAATCACTGGATCTTTTTACGAGATATACATAGTCTAAGGCTCCTTCTTATAGAATGGTAGCCCATACTTATAATACTTGAAGAAATAAGAAACATATTGATCATCCACAACCTTCTTTACCACCTTCTCAACCAGATCTTCCTCAAGCACCTAAGCCTTCAGTTAAGCAATCTAGTTCAATTACGATCTTATTGAGAAACTTCATGTTACTCCCACTAAGATCTCACTTTGGGATTTGCTTTAGACTGCTCCAGTTTATCAAGGTATGCTAGAGGAAGCTCTTCAGAAGATCTCATTGCCTTCTTCTGTAGGCCTTCAGATGTAAATGTGTTGGTGGATAATATTTGTGTGGACTCGCTGAATATTACATTCTATCCACATGAACTCTTGCCTCCAGAAGTAAGAAATCAAGAAGATCCATTAATGATAATCGTTTATGTTAACGGTGTCGGCATTAGACGAACTCTTATTGATACTGGTTCAACACTCAATGTTTGTAGTTTAGATCTATTTCCCAAAATCAAAGTGGATTCTAAGTCTCTTGTTGCATCTTCTATGTTCATTCATGGTTTTTCAATAATACTGGTAAAACCGCTCTAGGCACTGTTATTTTGCCTATAAAGATTGGACCAGTCACTATTTCAGCCTTGGTGCATGTTATGCCAAGACCTTTATCATACAATCTTCTCTTGGGTAGACCTTGGATTCATGATTTAGGAGCAGTTAGTTCTACCCTTCATGGTTCTATTAAGTTTATTGATAACTGTAGTCACATAAATTTGTCCACTTAATTAAATGAATATTTAGTATTTATTTGATTATTTAACCATCAATCAATAATTAATTAAATTAATATTTAATTAATTCATCTTAACCCTCTTCTCCTATTAATTAAATAAATTATTCAATTTATTTGATTTAATTCACTTAACCAAATTCAGACCATTAATTAAATAAATAAATCATATTTGTTTAATTAAATCTTATCTCACATTTAAATAAATTAATATTTATTTAAATCCCCCAAAATCCCATCTCTCACATTTAAATAAATTAACATTTATTTAAATCACCTATATCCTCCACCCACTTGCATTTTCCTACAAATGCAAGTTGCACAACTATTTTAAATAAATAAATTATTTATTTAAAATCCTATTTATCCTCACCCACTTGAAACCTTTAATGGTTTCCCTTAAAGTCTTCAAACTTAATGGCTTCCTTCTAGAGTCTTCTCAAGCCTTTAATGGTTTCCCTTAAAGTCTTCAAACTTAATGACTTCCTTCTAGAGTCTTCTCAAGCCTTTAATGGTTTCCCTTAAAGTCTTCAAACTTAATGGCTTCCTTCTAGAGTCTTCTTAAGCCTTTAAAGGTTTTCCTTAAATTCTTCAAGCATTTAATGCTTTATCTTCCTTTTTCTCATGTAAATAAATTAAGATTTATTTAAATCCAAAATTCACATTCACATTTAAATAAATAAATATTTATTTAAATATCTAGATCCAAATACAAATTACACCATTTAATTGAAATAAATAATTTTATTTCAATTGAAAATCCCAAAATTCCTCCCACTTGCATTCTCCTACAAAACCCGCTTGCAATCCTAACCCCCTTCTAGATTCTTCTAACCCCTTCCTAATTAGCCTAATCCATCCCCTAAATATTGTCACATTCCTAAGCAACTTGGAGTCACTTCTCAAAGCCCTCAAAGTCTTTGAAAGGCATTTAAGGTTTTAAGTCTTCAAATGGTTAACCTCTAAAGTCTTCCAAACCATTAAAGGCTCTTACATAACCATTTATGGTTAACTCACCTTTTACCTTTGGTCAGAGACTTTCCTCTAACTTAACCATCCTTTTGACTCATGGGTCTCTTCAAATCATTTATTTCTTTGACTAAGGTAACCATTTAACCCTTGAACATTCATTTATCCCTTGGATAAAAGGAATATCCATTAACCTAACCCTTGTTAAGATTGCTCAATCTTAACCCTTCATTTCCCCATTTCTTCTATAAATAGAACCATTCTCCTCAAGCAAAGGAAGGAAGCATTAGAGTATTGTTGTTATACTGGTATTAGCATAGAGTTTTTTCATAGCATCACTATCTACACTTGCATAGCATTTGTTTATCATTTTCAACCATCTTGAATCTCCATATGGCATCCATGGCTAGTGCTAAAAGCTAAGAGCTACACTCATGTGGAACTTGGAGAGGAGAGGAACAAGGGAGGAGCAACTATGAGCATCTTGATTAGCATTTGGAGGAGTATAGTTTATCTATTCTATATTTGTATGCTTTCTATTTCATGCTTAATATCTCTCTTGATATGCCTATTTAGGATAATCTTTTGTTGCTAACACTAACATTTATTTCTTGTGCTCTTGTGTGTGTTGCCATCAAACAGATTTTCTAATCTTTTTTGCAGAGCATCATTTGGTGAACCCGACGTGAATCAAAGAGCAACCATTTTGAAGACTACTAACTTTTGAATGTTTTAATTGACACACAGGTCATGCTCTTGCGCTTTTGTTCTCAGTTTAGCGCCTTCACAAATTGATACTTTAGCGTTATTGTCTATACTGTTGCTCTTTCATGTTAAATAGTGCTTCTATTTTCACACAGAGTAGAGCTATTGTAATAGAGAGTTGTAATTGTTTTTATTGTAACCGAAAATCAAAACCTAGGCTTGTAGAAGCTCACCAATACCTCATTTTTTTTATTTTTTGGACTAACTGTTTGTTTGTTTATGCAGGATTGGAGGAGTTAGATTAGAAAGCATTGAATTCTTTCTTTCACTTTGTTTTCAAAGTTGGATTAAAACAAATTCATTGTCTCTTTTGGCTTAAAAATTGAACCTCACATTTTTCATTTTAGATCATAAAAAGAATCACATCTTTAGTTTTGGTTTGTAAAAAGAACCCCACTTGCAAATTAAAAAGAACCACAAACTTCAAAGTTTATTTGCAAGTTAGGAAAAATCTTTATTTTAGTGCTTAAAATCAACAACGCAACTTTCATTTCTTGCATCAACTTAAGGAAATTCACAATCAACATTTCGTTTTGGGGCCAATTAAAAAGAACAAGCCATTTTTATTTTTTTCTTTAAAGTTCAAAAGCGATTTTACTTCAAGCAAAAATGTGTTTTTCAATTCAGTTGACCAGGATTTCAAGTTCTTCAAGTTCTTAGTTTACAACACATTTTGCCTTTGAAAGTTAAAAAGAACACCATGATTGTTGGAGCAACATCTCCAAATAGTTAGATCACATTACAATGAAAATCAGTTAAAAAGAACAAGTGCTTTTCGTGATTGGCACACTTGTGCAAAGTTTGTCGAGTGGTCCTACTTCTAACACACACTATTGTCTCCCTTGGCTTTCATGGTCCTAGGTGCAAGAGAAAAGTGTTAGTAACACTCATATTTTATATTTTTAAGAGAGGCTTGCCAATAGACACATCACTTTTGGGAACGACCTCACGTGGTAAATCCTTCGAGCCGCTGTAGAAATCAGGTGTGAGCGAAAGTTGTAGCCTTGGGTATAGCCGTTCCTACAGTGTAACTTGCCGAAAGGACAAATGGGCCCCACCACACGTTACAAGGCTCTTAAGTGAGTCACTGCAGAATGAACTTATGTCCAAAGACATCAAAAATTACTAAACACCTTTATGTAGTAGCCCACCTGTTCTATTGATTGAGGATATTTGTGAGAAGTTTAGTGCAAGAGTATAGAAGGTTTTGCTCCCAAGATACTCACCATACATATTTCCTTGAGTAGAAACATAACTTTTTGAAAGGTTACTTGTAGCTTGATAAAAGTGGTGACTCCCCCATCATAGGGATCATCTATTTGTTATGCTCATGCAAGACTTAGTATATCACATCCTTACCTACCACGGCGGGATTCATAAGGTATGTAGTACCAAAGTTGAAGAAATATCAAGATGTGGGCTGAAATTATCACAACTGGCCATTTGACCTTAGGGATAAAGAGTGTTTGAAGTGTTTTTGTTTTTGAGTCAAGACCAGTGCAAATTGAGCCGACTTCAAGCTTTGAAAAAACACCTAAAATACATTTGAAGGAAAGGGTCATAAAAAGTTCAAAAGATTGGGTTGATCTAGACCCATACTTACTTGTGCCTTTTGAGGCAACATTCTTGTGTTTGTGTGTTTGCTTTGTTTTCTTGTCAAAGAAACATCATAAAACCAAAATCCAAAACAAGTATTCATCCAACACAAACATTTTTTTAAAAAAAAGATCGAAAAACCAAGAGCAACAACAAAAGTGTCGAATTATATGACCATTCTTCACATCTTGAGAAAGCAAAATCTTCATCAACACATCAACTTGAAAAAAAGACCATTGAGCTCAAAGGCTCTTATCAAAAGGAGGAAATTCTTCTATCTTAATAGACAAATCTTTGTCTCTCATAGAACCTTCCTACATCACATGCGTCTATATCTTCAAGGGAAATCAAATGAATTTGATCAAGAGTCATTAAACCACAAAGCTTTTATGCAATATCGAGCTTTGAGTTATCACAAGAACAAAGGAGGCAAAATCAATCCTAACTTCTTTCCCGACATTTGCATCACATATAACTCATCTAGGGAAGAACCACCAACCCTTGAACAAGAAGAGGTAGAGTTTGTTCCTTTTGTAACACAAAGTTTCTATTGAAGTTAACATTTCATCCATTATCATATCCATATCTCATCAAATCCACTTCCAACTCTCAAAACATCAAGAGGTTTTTGTCCTAAGTTCTATTTCGATATTGCTTGAATCAAACACAATACATCACTTTTTAGAGTGTCTCTACATCTAGGATGAACTCATCCTAAGAGACATTTCTACGCAGGTTAAAACTATTCTATGAGTGCAATCCTCTCATTACTAGGTAGTTGAGTCTGTAATACATCTTAGATTTCTCTAAACCTTATCACATCAAACTTTGTCAATCAAACACAAGCAGCAATTCAAGAAAGACTTTTGGTAGCATCTACCTTTAGTGCTAGAGATTCATATGCAAAACACTTCACCAAACATCAATATTTCATTTCATCACCAGCTCATCATCATTTTCATCAAGCTTAAATAAAAACATAAACAAAATGGCTCATACCAGGTCCAGGTCTAGACAACAAGAAAGTAAAGAGGAAGAGGAGGAAAATATCAATGAATTCCAAGAAGCCCTTGGAGGAAACGTAAATGATGACAACCCAAGTACTCCTACTCCGGTGGCAATAGAAAGGGCACAACACAACCCTCTCTTTAATAGAATTTTTGATGAAATACTCAGGAGCAATGCTGATGCTCACTTTTTAAGACTTGCTCAAGAGGGGGCTAAACTACCCTCTGACTTTGATGTTGCACAACTAAGACAAGCATCAGAATGCCAAAGTCATAATGAGGATGAAAGAGGTTGAGATCACATCAGATATAACCTTCCTCAAGGTAATCCCCCACCTCCTCCTCCAAATGAAATAGACATGTTGCGGCAACAAGTCGAAAATCTCGCCCAACAACTTCATAGTGGTGTAAAAACTAATCAATTTTCACTCAATGACATTTGTCCCTATCCCTTTGATAGGAATCTTCATATGCCACCTTTTCCACGAGGGTTTGAAACACCCAAGTTTGAAAAGTATAGAGGAAAAGGAGACCCTCATGATCATGTTAGAGAATTCCATTCAGCTTGCCTCGAAGTGGCATATGAGGACACATACCTAATGCGACTTTTTCCCCAAAGCTTAGGAGGAACAACCAAATCATGGTTTTCCCGATTACTCGATGGCATTAGGACATTTGAAGAACTCATCCAGAAGTTCCTAGCACATTACTCACACAACATTGAACGTGATATCACAATGGCTAATCTATGTAACACTAAACAAAAACCAGGTGAGCTATTTTCAGTCTTTCTGCAACGATGGCGTCAAATGTCTAGCAGACATTCTCTTCAGTTACTTGAACAAGAACTAGTGGAAATATTTATTTCTAACTTAAATGACGAAATGGAATTTCACCTAGACGTAAAAGACACAAACTCTTTCAATGACATGATCACAAAAGGCTTAAAATGTGAGCAAGCTCTCATCAAAAAGGGGCTTATCAAAATATATAATGAACCAAAGGATGGCCCTCGCCCACGCTTCAATGGTGACAAGCCTAACTTTTGAAACAAAAACAAAAATGTCATCAACGACGGGGTTGTGGATGCGAGAACTATCAAAAGTGCACAACTTGTGGTACAATTTGCAGGACAGAACCCCCCACCCAAGAATAACACAATTGCTCCTCCAAATCAAGGATGCAATGCATCTCAAGAGGAACCCAGACAACGTTAACAAAATTTTAAACCTAAACAAACATACACTCCCTTAGGGGAACCCATTGAAATGGTGTTACGTCAGTTGGTTTCTCAAAATCTGTTGACCTTACCCAAAACATCAAATTATGAACCTCAAGTCAAACCTTCATGGTGGAGGGATACTGACCATTGCGACTTCCATCAAGGGAAAGGACATAAGACAAGCAATTGTCACAGATTGAAAGATCTTATTCAGGATCTTATTGACCGAGGTGAAATCAAAATTGAAGGACATGACCCAAAGACAACAAACAATGATCATCTCATGTTTAAAAATCCACTTCCATCACAAGATCAAAGGGGTTCTTCCACTTCAGGGTGAAACACAGATACCACCAATTATACGCAAGCCACATATAATTACACTGTGAATCACCTATATGATGCCAGTGAACAAATTGCAACTATTACCATCAAAAATCTCAGCTCCACTTGCAATGTTGTTACATGTCGTGACAAGATTACCATAAAAGCAGCTCCATAAGGCATCACATCTATCCCAAAGCAGTATAACCTTATGGACCAATTAGATAAAATGTCTGCACTGATATCTATCTTAGAACTATTGGGCCTATCTCCATCTCATAAAACAATCTTGGATCAAGCTCTCTAAGAGGTGTTAGTTCCTGCAAACCTAAATACATATCAGTTCCAAGCCATGGTCAGAAATCTAAGGTCATCACCTTGTCTCACTTTCTCTGAAAGTGACAACACATCCTTTCAGCAACCTCATAACGCCTCACTCCACATTGAAGGGTTTATCAACGAGCATAGGATCAAGCGAGTCTTGATCGATAATGGAGCAGGCCTAAATATTTGTACACTACAATTAGTCATTGCATTGGGATATGTAATTGAATCATTGGATCCGCACAAGAAGATCACAATCAAAGCTTATGATGATACAGAGCGTTCATCAAAAGGAGCTGTTGTACTACCAATCCGAGTGGGCCCCATAGTGAAACCCATCATATGTCAGGTTCTGGGCCTTCCTCTACCATACAATTTGTTGTTGGGAAGACCTTGGATACACGCCATGCAAGTCGTTCCATCCACCTACCATTAGTGTATCAAGTTCCCTCATAATGGTGTAAAAATTACAATTCTGGGCGATGCAAACCCCTTTGCATATTGTCATAATATAAGTCATCAACCAGAGATTACCATTCCCAACAATAGAGAAGCTATATCATCCACATCATACGTAAGTCTAGCCTCTCTTTCCAGTTCAAGCACCACTATACCCAAGCAAGAGAAGCTCAAGATGAAAATAGCAGAGGAAGGTCCTAGGGAATACAATCTCAGCCAACTCTTTTGTGTTGGACAAATACCCACTTCTCCTAGAACACATGGAAAACCTCAACGGTTACTTCAAATGCCACTGGACAAGCAAACATGTACTTTGACGCCATTCATCCTTGGAAAGAGTCAAGAAGAAGAGACCAGAGATAAGGACTTAGCAGAATGGATCTATAAAGATCCCATCACCATCGATATTCCGCAAGCTAAGATTCCCACATATCAGTATGGAAAAGGCTTTCTCATTATGCAAAGAATGGGTTATGATGGTCAGAGTGCTTTGGGACCTTGCAAGCAAGGACGACATGAACCGCTGTAGCCGGAATTAAAGCCTAAAGATAACATAGGACTAGGCTTTCAAAAGGAGATCTTTCCTAAACTCAAATTCAAAGGGAAACCCAGCAAACCACTATATTAGCCTATTACAAAGAGGTCACCTTTGGTTATATTAGTAGCACCACACACCACACCAATTGCTCCATTAAGGCTAAAAATCCCAGCAAAACTATCTACAACACCCTTCATCCCACCAATCAAACCAGCGATCCCATCAACAGTAGCAATAACATCAATAGCACCATTAGCAGCAACAACGGTATCAGAACCCACAACAGTATCTACGACACCAATATTTCCAGCAGAAGCAATAGAGTCAACACTACCGATACTCCCTGTATCAGATTCATTGATCCCCATAATCCTTCCTACAACACCAATCATTTCATCTACAAAACCGATCACACCTGCAGTGTTTAACTCAAAGGACATCCCAGTATGGTATAGTAATCGAATACTAAAAAGCGACTCAGAGACTGACTCACATGAATGGGAATTTGATTCCATCCAGCTTAATACTCTAGATGAGGAAGACACATCACTACCTCCACCCCACAAAGACATCCAAGTTTACGGAGAAGCACAGATAAAGACCTCTTGGGTTCCTAAGCTGGAAACATCTTCCATAGACCCTACGTCACATCCTACACTTGATTCTAATAGGGAGAGTACCATCAATGACCTTCACCACAATGTCTTAACCCTCACCGACACATCTAATGAACTTAACCTAATCAATGAGGTAATGCCCATTATCCATCCTGAACTCATCGAATGGAACCAGCCTAATCCCCCATGTCTTGACCATTTCCAAAACAATGAGGCGATCATTGACTTTTTGGAACTATGGGATAGCATACCAAGCGGGGATCACAAAGCTGGATTCACCATTGAACTTAATAGCACAACATACTTTGGGGCAGATGCCAAACCTTTCAGCTGCAAAAATATAACAATAAAACATGGATCTTCCAGTGAAAACCACACTGTGGCACTGTTTGATCCTGCAAAAGTAAAAAGAAAGAGCACAACCAATGGTGAAAACCTCTCTAAGGCACCTGAGGATGAAAGGTTTGACATTCTCCCCTCTAGTACACAATAGGAACGATCAACATTTCTCATCAAAGAAACCAAAGAATACAATGTGGGGACTCCTAAAACTCCTCACCACATACATCTGGCATCTCTTTTAACTTCAGAGGAACAACCCAAGTTTGTCGAATTCTTCCAGAAGCGCCAAATTAACTTTGCATGGTCATATGCAAACATGCTTGATCTTGATCTGGATTTAGTCATCCATCACCTCACCATAGCAGAAGGAGCCAAGCCTGTCAAGCAGAAGCTTCACAAGATGCATCCTCAGATTGTAGTACTAGTCAAAGCAGAACTTAAGAAACTCATGGATGTTGGTTTCATTTGACCAATTGATTATGCAAATTGGATCTCAAATATTGTGCCTGTTGGTAAACCAAATGGGGGCATCCGTATTTGTACTGACTTCAGAGATTTGAACAAAGCATGTCCTAAAGATGACTTCCCCCTACCAAACATCGACATAATAGTGGACCTAACAGTAGGACATGCCATGCTTTCTCTCATGGATGGCTTTTCAGGTTACAATCAGATAAAGATCACACCAGAGGATCAACATAAGATGACCTTCACATGTCCATGGGGAACATATTGCTGGAATGTAATGCCTTTTGGTTTAAAGAATGCAGGCGCGACCTATCAAAGAGCAATGGCCACCATATTTCATGACATGATGCATACTATAATGGAAGATTATGTTGATGACTTACTGGAAAATTCGCTAACAAGAGAAGGTCATCTGGAAATATTAGAGAAAATATTTAACATACTGGAACAATATCATGTTCGACTCAACCCAAAGAAATGTGTCTTTGGAGTAACCTCAAGGAAGCTTCTAGGATACATTGTCTCAAGCAAAGGCATTGAGGTTGATCCTACCAAAGTCAAAGCAATCATGGACATGCCACCTCCGAAGAACATCAGTCAGCTAAGGACATTACAAGGGCGACTACAATCCATCTGAAGATTCATTACACAACTAGCAGATAAGTGTCACCCCTTTACACACCTGTTACACAAGAACATCCGCTTTCAATGGGACACTAGATGTCAGCAAGCATTCCAGATGCTTAAGGACTATCTCATGAATACACCATTGTTGATTCCACCAGATCCAAGTAGGCCTTTATTACTCTATATCTCAGCAATAAATACAACATTAGGTGTACTACTGGCACAACACAATGCAGAAGGGAAAGAGTGTTCCGTTTACTACATCTCTTGCACACTGGTTGGCTATGAACTCAATTACACCCCTATTGAATGAGCTTGCCTAGCAGTAATCTTGGAAGCCACTAAACTGAGGCACTATCTCTTGACACATAAAGTACAACTCATTGCAAAGATTGATCCATTAAAGTACTTACTCAGCAAAGCAGCATTGACAAGCTGCTTGGCCAAATGGGTGATGATTTTAAGTGAATTTGACATCGAGTATATGGACAGTAAGGCTATCAAAGGCCAAGTTATTGTAGATCAGTTGGCCGATGCTCCCCTCATAGGCAATCATCCTCTCATTTCCAATTTTCCAGATGAAGAGATATTCATGATCACAACAACACAACCATGGAAACTATACTTTGATGGTTCATACACTAGGCATGGCTCAGGGGCGGGCATTCTGTTTGTCACACCTCAAGGTGATAGCATCTTGAAGTCTTACAGGCTCACATTTCCATGCACAAACAATATATCTGAATATGAGGCCTTGATCACAGGACTCGGGGTAGCCATACTATGGAAGTTACAAGAACTACAAGTACATGGTGACTCCCACCTGGTCATTTGACAAGCAACAGATGAACATTAGACCAAGGATGACAAACTCATATCGTACAAACAAATGGTGGACAAATTTAAAACATCATTCACTACTATCACCTTTGAGAAGGTACCCAGAGATCATAATCGAGCTGCTGACGCTATGACTACCATTGCATCTCTCCTAGATCTTTCACAGAATTCAACATGCTACGATTTCTTGGTCGAACAACTTTGGATTCCTACTTATGATATCCTCAAATCTAAGATGATATGTCGCCTTATCGATTTTGAATCCTCATGGTATGGTGAGTTCTACACCTACCTCCATGATCACACACTTCCTCCTAACTAATCAAATAACCAATGTAAAACTTTCATTCGCCAAACCACTCGATATACCATTATTGTCGAAACCCTATACCGACATAGTCTTGATGGTACTCTCCTTTGATGTTTGGAACAAGATGAGATAACAAAGGCCTTGGAGGAGGTACATGAAGGAATTTGTGGAACTCATGCAAGCGGTCCGTCACTAGCCAAGAAACTCATGCACACTGGATACTACTGGCTATCAATGGAAAAAGACTCCTACTAATTTGTCAGAAAATGCAAGAAATACCAAGTTCATGGAGACCTAAAACATGCACCAGCATAGGAATTGCAACCAATCACAACACCATGGCCTTTTTGTCAATGGGGACTTGACCTTGTGGGTAAAATCCATCCATCTTCATCCAACGGCCACAAATTCATTATTACCACCACCGAATACTTCACAAAGTGGATCAAAGTTGTTCCACTTACCCAGGTCACTGGCAAGAAGATAGTCTCATTCATCCTTAATTACATCATCTGTCAGTATGGTGTACCCATGTCCATCATCATAGATAACGGTCTTCCATTCAAGAATTAAGATGTCCGTGAACTTTGTGAGAAATTTCACATCCAACACCATTTTTCCACTCCTTGTTACCCACAAGGAAATGGTCAGGCCAAAGCATCAAACAAAAACATATTGAGAATCCTCAAGAAGACAGTCAATGTTGCTAGCCGTAATTGGCATGTTCAACTAAATCCAGCACTATGGGCATATCGAACTAGCATTCAAACCCCTATAGGTGCAACTCCTTACTCACTAGTCTATGGTGCAGAAGCTATCCTTCCTATTGAGGTTGAGATACCATCACTATGGGTTTCCTTGCACAATCTCATCGATGATGAAGCATACAGTGTATCACGTCTTTAGGACTTAAAGCTACTTAATGAGAAACAACAAGCTGCATACAATCACCTCAAAGCCTATCAACAGCGTATGACAAGAAGCTACAATCATTGAGTTAGACCTCGTACATTTGAGGTAGGTGATCTTGTTCTATGAGAAAATCCTCGTAACCAACCCAACCAAGAACATCAGGGAAAGTTTGAATCGAACTAGCTGGGTCCATATGTTATCACTGCTATATTTGGGTCCGACGCATATCAGTTGGCTACTTCAGAAGGAGAACTGCTAGTAGATCCAATCAACAACATGCACCTCAAACGGTTTTATACCTGAAAAGTTGTATAGAGCATCAGGCTCCCATACATACCAGAAAAACACCAAAAACATTTAGAAAAATGTCTTGAAGAAAATACAAAAAAATCAAAATAGTAAAGAAAAATCATGCATCCAAACGGTGAACAACCACTTCGGTGGCACCTTGGGTAAGTGTGATGGTCAAAACCTGGCAAACAGGTGCCACTCGTAAAGGCTATGGCTCCATTGTCTTTCAGGCTTGTTGCGATCACATTCATTTCATACACACATCCATTAGTCCAAAACCATGGCTTCTTATTGATCTGCAATCCAAGATAGTACTTCATGCGTCTTGCATCCCACTTTTTCATAGTCATGTCTAAACTGGGGGCAATGCTCTTAACCTATTGATGGAAGTGGATTCTACATTACTTGTGATTTGTTGGGTTCTTCATTCAAAACTGTCTCACAAAATACCAAAAACATTAAAAAACAATCACAAAATACCAAAAACATTCAAAATCACAAAAAACCAAAAACATCAGAAAACATCAAACAAAAACATGGCAACACCTTGTACATACTCATCTGAGCTGATACCAAACAAACATTGTGAAATACTCAAAATGATGATCACTTATCAAATCAACCAAATAATCAACATCAACACACAAACTGTCTTAACAAGGATGCATCCTTCCTTACCAAACCAAAGACAAGACAAGATGACATTTTCTTTGACAAGAAAATTATGTTTAAGCTATCAAAATACTTTATTGATTTCTAGGTTATTCATTCATTTATATATATTAGTTTCCTACGCTACTCCGGGATATCCACAAATGATTAAGAGTAGCCGAGATGGTTCCTGCGGCATTGTTTGTATGTCTTCTGTGAATTATTCCGATGAAGTACTCTGGCATGTCCTAATGGTGTCCACATGGGAAGTTCACTAAGCTACGTGATCATATGCAAAATACAGTCATGGATCACTATGGCTTGCTGACTATAACATATACCTCAACCATATGAGAATGAACCATTATCGAGGGTCCATATTCTTTATTCTTTATATATGTTGTTTGCTTACAAGTACAATGCTCCATCTTTGGTTCCTACTACCTCATCCAAACTCAATAATGGTTTATCTCTTACTATGATATGAACTTGTCTTAGGATATGATCGACAAAAGATCAAGGAGGACATTCCAAGTTATGCATGAAAGGAGATAATCCTTGTCTGTTCTGCAAGCAATACTCAGGTCAACTTGATCCATTATATCAAGTTTCTTGTATTAACTTGCTATATCAAAATCCATGTAAGGAATACTCAGGTCATCTTCAATCATTATGTCAAGTTGCTTGTATTTTTCTTACAACATTTTAAAGCTCAATGATGAAAAATAAAGCACTATGGATCATCATTCCATCTCATCTGTATATATTGCATTCTGTTGCATTCCATCCATCCATACATTCATAATAGATGCATATCATGCATACATAGTAATGACAATGGATACTCTATTTTTCTCTTCTTCCATAGGAATGATTCATAGGTCCTCCATTTCTTCTATCTAACATCGAACCTCCCCTCACCCTCCCCATCTTGATAATCAACATCACATACCCTACATCGTGTTCCAATCAACCTAATCAAGTCATGTTCATCACCATCCATTTCTAATAGGAGGGGTTGTGTTTCCCATCCTAAGTCACCCAATCAAGCCACTTACTTTGTCTGCATAGGTACATCGACTCACACACACCTAGACTATCAATAGATACTCTGATCAAGTATCTTCAGGTCTCAATAGGTAATTGATTATGGCAAACCTAGACTACAACAGGCATTTATCATAATGACCTAGTCTCAACGGGGCTGCTATGATTCATCACAACCATCCATCACACGCACACACTATCAATTGATCAACCAATCAAACACAATCATAATGGACAATTACATCAATTGTCTAAGTCTCAACGAGTATTTTTCTTCAAATACCTTGACTTAATTGGGCAATTACATCAATTGTTTAAGTCACCATCAGGTCACTTTGATTCATTTACTCAAACTTTATCCTGTCCAAGCAAACAACTGACATCAACTGTCATGCTTTGACTCGATTGGGGAAATTAAACCGATTGCACCAGATTGTCCAACCAATTTTGATCAATTGTACAGTATCAATCAAAATCACAACACCACATTTGCACTGTATCTCCTGCATAACTTATGGGTACTCACTGGCTTGCCATTTCTCTATATTCACTATGTTTTCTTCCATTCTTTCACCGTTATTGCTAATTTCTTCTATTCTACCTCCCCTCCACTTCTCATTCTTTTTCGAGAGATCGTTGGATTCTTAAAAAAAAAATCAACCCATCTCTCGAGGGGGCATACCACCCACTAAATTAACATTTATGGGGCATATTTCTTCACACCTATTTTTCTTTCTTTGAAACGATGCGATAAAACCGCACCGTCTCAAAGAGGGGCAAATATAGTCACAAAAATTTGTCCACTTAATTAAATGAATATTTAGTATTTATTTGATTATTTAACCATCAATCAATAATTAATTAAATTAATATTTAATTAATTCATCTTAACCCTCTTCTCCTATTAATTAAATAAATTATTCAATTTATTTGATTTAATTCACTTTACCAAATTCAGACCATTAATTAAATAAATAAATCATATTTGTTTAATTAAATCTTATCTCACATTTAAATAAATTAATATTTATTTAAATCCCCCAAAATCCCATCTCTCACATTTAAATAAATTAACATTTATTTAAATCACCTTTATCCTCCACCCACTTGCATTTTCTTACAAATGCAAGTTGCACAACTATTTTAAATAAATAAATTATTTATTTAAAATCCTATTTATCCTCACCCACTTGAAACCTTTAATGGTTTCCCTTAAAGTCTTCAAACTTAATGGCTTCCTTCTAGAGTCTTCTCAAGCCTTTAATGGTTTCCCTTAAAGTCTTCAAACTTAATGGCTTCCTTCTAGAGTCTTCTTAAGCCTTTAAATCTTTCCCTTAAAGTCTTCAAGCATTTAATGCTTTATCTTCCTTTTTCTCATGTAAATAAATTAAGATTTATTTAAATCCAAAATTCACATTCACATTTAAATAAATAAATATTTATTTAAATATCTATCCAAATACAAATTACACCATTTAATTGAAATAAATGATTTTATTTCAATTGAAAATCCCAAAATTCCTCCCACTTGCATTCTCCTACAAAACCCACTTGCAATCCTAACCCCCTTCTAGATTCTTCTAACCCCTTCCTAATTAGCCTAATCCATCCCCTAAATATTGTCACATTCCTAAACAACTTGGAGTCACTTCTCAAAGCCCTCAAAGTCTTTGAAAGACATTTAAGGCTTTAAGTCTTCAAATGGTCAACCTCTAAAGTCTTCCAAACCATTAAAGGCTCTTACATAACCATTTATGGTTAACTCACCTTTTACCTTTGGTTAGAGACTTTCCTCTAACTTAACCATCCTTTTGACTCATGGGTCTCTTCAAATCATTTATTTCTTTGACTAAGGTAACCATTTAACCCTTGCACATTCATTTATCCCTTGGATAAAAGGAATATCCATTAGCCTAACCCTAACCCAACCCCCTAGGGTAACCATCATGTCCCCTCAAGCATTCAATGCTCCTTGTCTCTCCTCCCAAGCCTCCTCATGGTGACACTTGTCAACATGGGATTGGGTTGAAAGTCTCACATGGATTGAATATCTTTCAATCCTAACCCTTGTTAAGATTGCTCAATCTTAACCCTTCATTTCCCCATTTCTTCTATAAATAGAACCCTTCTCCTCAAGCAAAGGAAGGAAGAATTAGAGTATTGTTGTTATACTGGTATTAGCATAGAGCTTTCTCATAGCATCACTATCTACACTTGCATAGAATTTGTTTACCATTTTCAACCATCTTGAATCTCCATATGGCATCCATGGCTAGTGCTAAATGCTAAGAGCTACACTCATGTGGAACTTGGAGAGGAGAGGAACAAGGGAGGACCAACTATGAGCATCTTGATTAACATTTGGCGGAGTATAATTTATCTATTCTATATTTGTATGATTTCTACTTCATGCTTAATATCTCTCTTGATATGATTTCTCTTGTTGATGAGCGTTTTAACACACTCACCAACAGTCAGGTAGTTTATGCAAACACTCACCACCTCTACTGAAAAGTAACAAGTTTAGAAGAACTCACTTCCCCAAGGTCTGTGTAGTCGGGTCTCGACGGTAATGGATAGCTCAATGGTTGATGCGGTTATACCTGTAAAGGGGCCTGCTGGTTAGAGCTAAATCTCGCTAGTTTACAGACAATTGCACTTCCTCTCTTTTTTTTTATATTTTTATGATTTAAGATTCTCTGGGGAAATAAAATGTGAAGTGTAAGGGAAACAAGAAAATAACAATAAACATCAATACACTGACATCTTAACAAACTATTCAATTAGTTCCCGACAATCCAAGCAATTATCAAATATTATCCAAGTTAGCATTCAACAACGGACCTCTAGAAAATCTGCAAAATCATCAATTTCACAAATCTGTGGAAATAAAATCATCAACAATATGGCCTATCACAGTAATTATCATACACCACTGATGTGCGCAATATGATTCATAAAATGATAGACAAAAAGATTAAACCACGTTGCTAACTAAAAATAATAGATGTTACCAGATTACACAGAACAATTTGGTAGAATATAAATGTAGATCAGACAATCTACAAGCTACTTTTCATATTAATCTCCATGAATGTATAACAAAAATAACTCAAACTTCTTGACAATCTGCAAAATACTCTAAAATATCTAAAATAGGCCACAAATCATCAATTTGGGACCTCTACAAATGAATCCAACTTCTTAATTTATAGAAGCTCTTCACCCTATTATTTAGGAAATAACTCTACCCTAAATTAATAACTAAAATTAGGAGTCGCAGTTAACTTGCAAGTTGCTGCCTGGACACTCCACTCAACAACTACAAAACGGACGCTGCATGAGCACTACGAAGCCCATGCTGGGTGAGCCACGTTTTCGTAATCATGTAGGATTTCTTTCAAAATTGGGACCTAAGTAGGAGGAGCAGTTTTAAAATCAAGAAAAAGCTTTTCTATTTTTAGCAATTATGGCCTAACTTTTATTTCTTGGTAAAAGCCTTATAATTTTCTATTATGCATGCAACTGCTTGGACTGGTGAATTGGCTACATGCTTAATTCTAAATTTATATTTCTTCAAAGCCTCATCTGCATGTGCTCCTTGTTCCTCTAACTCCTTTACCATATCCACCACCGCTTGACACTGAGTAATCAGTTGTGTGTATCTATCCATAAGGGCGGCATCGAATTGGGCAGCAGGTCCTAGGTTTTATGCCTCATATGCATCCCATTGATTCAAAACTTGTTGTTGGTCAATTATTCCAGTATCAGCTATTTTGAGGCCAAAAGGCCCTAGTAAATTTGTCACAAAATTCTCATATGACAAAATCTCCCTGAGGAGAGGGTCCTAAATGTTAGTCATTTCCTTGATATATTGCTGATACATCTCTATTTTAAGCTCCAAAATGTATATGTAGGACTGTAAATTCTCACAACTGTCCACTCCTAAGAGGTCTTCTTTTACTATTAGCTCTTCTCCTAACCATAGTATCCTTTTAAAATTTCGGAGCTGTTTATTAATCGTGTTCTCCTTTTGCTCCCATTGTGTGGAACAGGTTGCCAAAGCTCCACCCGCCTGTACCGCCTTACGGTATATTTCCATTGTATTCTATAGAAACAATCTAATCTTGGCTACATTTACTTGAGTCCAAGATTTGGCGGCCGCAGCTACTCGTCTCACCTCCAGTAGTGCCTTTACCTCTCCCTCTGGCAGTGATGAGGTTGAAGGTAGGTCATCCGTTTTACAAGAGTCCAAAGGTTTACACATTTCTATCAAGATCTGTTTATACTGCCCAAGATGTACCTTAAGCTCCATATTTGAGGTGTGCTCCTTTTCCACACACCCTCTGACAACACTTGTGGCTAGCTCCAAGGTATCTAGTTCTCCCCACTTGGTTTTCTTACCTAGGTTTATCTGTGACACTTGGTATTTGGGAGAAGCTTGTACCTCGGCCTGCAATGGAACTGCCACATCTACAATCACTTCACTAGAACTAGTTTTGACAGGTGATGAACCGTCTTCATCTTCTTAACCTTTGGTAGTTCCTCGGTGATTGCTTGTTGTAGAGTAACCTTAGGGAGCTCTGCTTTTCACTTTTTCTTCCCGAAGGTAAACTCCAGCCATTGTGGTATATCTTTGGCTTTATCACCTTGATGTGATACAATATCTGCAGTTATGACATGCACCTCTGCCTGCTCTTCTGCTTCATCTCTTGGTTCGGTTCCCGTTTGCCCAGGATCCTGGAATGATGAAATTTGGCGGGCTAGGTTAGCTTGGAGAGCTTGTTGTTTGTGTAATTCTCCTAGCTTACCACTGACCTCTTCATTGAATGGCATTTCTTCATCACCTGGCTCCATCTCTGCTAGCTCGACTTCTATATCCTTAAGAAGGTCCTCTTGGTCTTGAGGAGTTAGAATCAATCTTTCATTCAAGATGTCTTTTGCCTCACCCCCTTCTTTTTCGCTCCCTCGCGACTGTTGTTGCTCAAGATCCTCTTCCTCCTGGTCAGAGTCAGACTCAATGTTTCTATTTTTTACTTTCTTAGTAGTGGATGTAAAACCTTGCACTCCGGGCTGCCCTGTAGATACACTAACTAATGGTGTTGTGGGAGCAGCGATGCCTGAAGCACTTATTGTACCTGTGGAAGGTGGCTGAGCGGGTACCTCCTCGGTGGCTTCTACTTTCTCTTCTTGTTCTTGGGTATCTTCTTCTTTAGTGTGGCCTATAGCAGTCCTTGGTGGGAGAACTTTGACAAGTGGAACTGTACCTAGCCCATCGGTCACCCCTAGGTCCGCAACCTTTTTCAGTAGTTTGTACTTTGTCATCTTTTCTTGAAGTTTCTTTAATAAGTCCTCAGTACTCTCTTGTTCCCTATCTTCCTCACCTAGGTCAGTGGAGGTATTCTGCCTTGAGTCTGACCTTGTCTTTCAGGCGTACTCCTTATGGCCTCTTGACTGAGGTACCCTTGAGGTGGACTCCTTCTATTTTGTTTTTAACACGCTCGGCCTTACCCTCTGCCTTAACCATTGTTTAGTTCTATTGATGACTACCTAGGAGACCTTCTCCATATTTGTATCCTCGCTTGCAGACCATTTTACTGGGGAGAGGGGCCTCTTGTCTATCCCTGATTCTCTATAAATTGGATCAAGTAACTCTCCATCATCCCTCAGGTCTTTAGGGAGGTTAGTCTCAATACCAAAATCTCTCACCTACGGCATGGACAACCTGTTATAGTTCTTCTCCTTGACCTCAAAACTATCCTGCAAGTTGGCCCAAAAGTCTTCCAAGCTAGGCTTATGGCCCTTATATGCCTTAAGCATAGCTTGCTTAAGTTTCTTGTAGGGATCATAAAATTCCCTAGCGTGCTCGTATTCCTTCAAGTTTAGATCTTGAAGTTCTTGTTCTCCCAACTTTGCCACTTGTATCTTGGAACATGAAAAGTACGTAATGGACACTGAGAAATCAGTTCGTGCCTTATGCTTTGATGACAATAGTGATTGGAGGCCTACAAGTTGCCTTACATATTCTAGCAGGATCACCCTATCATTGCAATAACGAGGCAGCAACATTGGGTTCCCTGTGAATCCACTAACCTTGATATAAGTGGATCATGGGTTTTGGATAAACCAACAAGCCCACTCTTGGATGATTTCCATAGCCTCGAGGCTAATCTGGTATCCTGTATCCCCTTTTAATTTGATGATTATTGGGACAATAAAGGCATCATTAACCCTTTTGAAATGTACCTTAGAATTAGCTAGAGTAAGTTGGGAATAATACTCCCATATCTTCTTATGTCCTTCCTTCTCTCCTAATTGTCCTTCCACTTGTAGGCCTGGGAATTTTCCAGCTTTGGCAGCTACCCAGATGACATATGTTGTGAAGAAGAATTTTTGTGTGTGCTGTACCTCTTTCATCTGCCTACAGATATTATCAGAGAGGATCTGCGACCAGTCAAGGTATTGTTTCCCTATTAAAATGGTGGTCATAAACTGGAACATCCATGGATGGAAGTGCTTGCAGTCTGTCCTGCCAAAGGCCCTACTGAGCATGATGATTAAATCTCTTTGAGGTTCTTTGAAGTCCGCCCTTAGGATCTCTGTCACTTTGAGCCCTGTCTTTCTTTCTTCTTCTAACCAATTCGCATTCATATGCCTTTTTTTGGCTGATGCCTTGTCATTCCATGCCTTGAAGGCCTCTTCTTCGGTCAATAGAAATGCTTCCTCTCTGGTTGGAATTCCAAAGATGAAACCAAGCATATCTAGAGACAAATCTATGACCGTCTTCTCTTGTGCATATGTGCATTTTCTAGTTTTCGGATTGTAAAATGATACAATGGACATAATGAATTCTAGTGCTTGTACTGACTTTTGGAAAACAATAGCTTCAACTAAGCCGGACCTCTTAATTCTTCGGTGGAGGGCCTCCAAAGTATATTTATCCAATTGAACCCTGATATCTTCAATTTTGATGTGGTCGATTTGAGTATCGGTAACCATCTGATTTGATCCTCCAGCTTTGAAACATATACCTGCCCCTGGTAATGATACTTCATGGTGGCTAGGAGTCTATCAATTTCTTTGCCTCTTTTGCTGGAGGATGAGTCCATCTAATCACTTGAACCTGTAGGCAAAACACAAATTTTCAGTCTTCAATACTAAACATAAATTTTGATTCACTTTGAGACTTTGGGGTCCCAGGATAAGCAGAAAGGGAGAAGGCTCAGAACTCCAGGGACCCGGGGTCCCGAGGTGGAGTCTATAAAAACCTCCTGGAACTCCAGGGATCTGGTGTTCTGGGCTCATGGTTTGGGGACATCCAGAACTCTGGGGATCCGAGGTTCTGGGTTGGAATGGAATGGGCACCTGGAACTCTAGGGATCTGGGGTTCCGAGGTGGATTGGAGGTCGACACTCGAAACTCTGGGGATCCGAGGTGGATAAACTAGGGCACACCCAAAAAAAACCAAAACACGAAAAACAAAAAACAAAAAAAGGAAATCTAATCTAGAAAAACATCACAAGGAGAGAAAATTCACCAACCTGGTGAATCGAAAACCCAACAAACACCGAAAGAGAGCTCGGAAGTCCGAAGGTTCGCGACTTGGGGCTAGGGAGGAGAAGCTCTGAATCCATAAATGAACTCAAAAAGTTCATCATCTCTTATATATAGCCTCCCGAATCCTTCCGTATGAAAATCATAAACACGATCCCAGAACTCCGGGGTCCTGAGGTTCCGAGGTCGACAAAAAAGAAGAACAAAAACCACCTAGGGACTCCGGGACTCCGGAGTTCCGAGGCCAAAAAGATGAAAGACCTCAGGACTCCGGGACTCCAGAGTTCCGAGGTAAAACCAAAAAGGGACCTCGGGACTCCAAGACTCTGGAGTTCTGAGGTAAAACCAAAAAGAAGAAGAAAAAAAGGGGGGGTCCATGTTTTGACTCAAGGAGGTTAAATAGGGAAACAAATATGCTAGGCATAACAAATGGCGACTATCTGGGAAAAATGACCATAGGGAATTTAGAATTTCAGAATCTCTGGTTAACTTGACACTTAAGGCTGTTATCATTCAAAAGGATGTATAAGAGTAGAAGATGAGTAAGTGATGAACAAACAACCAAGATGAGGAATAGACATGATCAACCCTTAAGTGTGTGCATGTGATTTGTTACTCCATCATTTCAATAATGTAGATAGTCAGAGGAAACTCAGTGTAAGCTACATAGGTGAAGTCATTAATCGTGTTTCATGCAAGGTTATCCTGGGCATAGCTCTGTTGCCAGTCAGGCATCTATAGCCCCGATAGAGATACCTCTGGCTTCCATCAAGCACTAATCCACTACTAGCCAGGCGTCCATAGCCCTGGTGGAGGTTACTTGAAACACCCATTTGAGTTGTTGAAGAGGATCATTTTTCTTTTTTCTTTTTTTGAAAACATTATACGATATAGAGAATGACTTCTTTCTTCAATAATCTTTTAAGCAACTTTCAAACATTGAAGTTTGATAACTGGGTTGGGAGCCATGGTGGATAACATGAAATGTGACTTTGGATTTTTCACTTGATACCTAGTTTATTTGCTATCTCACAAAACCTTTCTGATGTATCTTAATGTGACATTTAGTGTTGAGTTTATCAAGCTAGCCTTTTCCAAATTGAAAGTCATAACTCACATCATATTTAAACGATTATATACCACTTTGAACGAGTATAGACAAAGGTTTCGAACTCAACCAAATGACAATGAAATCATAAATAGTAGAGAGTCGAAGTCTCTCAGAACTTGGCAAGTTGTTATATAAAGGATACCTACTTCCTTTTAGAAACTTCAAGAAAAAAACATATACCCCGACCCAACAAACAAAAGAACAAACAAGCAAAGAAAACAAAAACAAAAGGAAAACACATAACCAAAAAGAAAACAGCTAACTACTATATACAAGAAGTCAAGCTTTATTGAGGATTTAATCAAAGTAGTGCTTGAGGAACTGACCATTGACAGGCAATGGTACCAGTTCTCCAGTCAATGAGCTCAACCTAAAAGTGTTCTCGACTAGAATTTCAGCTATTTGGTAAGGACCTAGCCACAACCTTTCAAACTTGTGATGATCACCTTTCTTTTCCTTGGCCTTGTCCCATAACAGGACTAGGTCAGAGATCCGAAAAGCTTTCACCTTGGCTCTTTTATCAAACCATCGCTTAACAACGACTTGATGCTTGGCAAAGTGTTGTAGTGTATTAATTCTCTTTTCATCAATTCTTAGTAAGTTTAAGAGGCGAACCTCCACCTAATCCTCAATGTCAAGTTATTTCATTAATTGGAGGACCAGTATTTGCAAGTTAATTGGGAAAACAAGGGTCTGGCCATAGACAAGGTAGTATGGAGAAGTTCCCAGGGCGGCTTTTATTCTGGTTCGATCAACCCATAGGGCATATCTCAGTTGATTATGCCAATTTGTGGGGTTTTTCTCCAGTAGCTTCTTGATGACATCTAGGATGTTCTTGTTTGTGGATTCAGCTACCCCATTACCTTGCGGGTAATAATTGGATGAAAATTTCAATATCACTTTATATTGGTATGACCATTGCATCAATTCTAAGTAAAAGCATGACCATTATCACATACCAGAGCGAATGACATACCAAACCTGGTGACGATATGCTCTTCAATAAATTTCAGGACTACCTCAGCAGTAGCATTGTGGCAGGCAATGGCTTCTGTCCACCATGTACAAAAATCTATTGCTGTAAGAATAAACCTATGCCCTGTAGATGAATTAGGGTTGATAACTCCTAAAAAAGCAACGCCCATTGAGCAAAAGGTCTTACCTCAAACACTGGTTGGAGAGGCATAGTGGGATTTCTTTCTCTGGAGGCTATAGTTTGGCATGTATGGCAATGTCGAACATGTTCATGAGTATCCTTAAATATGCTAGGCCAATAATATCCAGCCTTCAAAATTTGATGTGCAGTGGCATCTGCTGACCCATGACCAATACCATATTTCCCGTGAAATTCCTCAATCATATTATGAGCTTCTTGATGATCAAGGCACCAAAGGTAGATACCCTCATAATTTTTTCTGTAGAGTGCCGAATGCTTGATCATATAATTAGCACTCTTGAGCCTTAATTCTCATCTTTGCATAGTTGTCAATCCCTCAGGGCCCCTATTATTCAACAATACAAATACCAAATATGTGTACCAAGGGTCTTGAGTGAATGACTTCAATGTATATTGTTGGCATTGGATTCGAGGGATGTCAGTCGCCATGGCCTGAGACAATCCTTGGCCTCAGACTAATTTCATTGGATGCATCTCTAAGTCAAATTCTTGCAATATTGCCATCTATTTCCCTCGTCGTTCTCCCAATTCAGACTACATGAGTACTGACTTTACTGCTTGGTCAGGAATGATCACATAGATTTTACTCCTCAGGATGTAATGTCTAAACTTCTTGACTGCTCTTACTAATGCAAAGGCCTATTTTTCAAGAGCAGAATATCTAACCTCAGTGCTTTTGAAAGGAGAACTCATAAATGCAATAGGTTTCTCATCTCTTGCTTGCCTCTGCATCAAAACAGTTGCTCCTGAGTGTAATGAAGCAAAAGAATATATGTAAAATGACAGTGTGTAATCAGGGCTAGTTAGTATAGGAGCTTCGGCGATGGATTTCTTGATGTCGGCGAAAGCCTCTTTTGCTTCAGTTGTCCACTCGACCTTAGCATCCTTCTTCATCATTTCATTTAAAGGCTTGACTATTTCTACAAACCCAATAATGAATTTTCTGACAAAATTGATCTTTCCGAAGAAAGATCTCATCTCTTTTTTACTACCGGGCATTTGTAATTTTAATAATGCTTCTACCCAATCTTGGTCTATAGAGATCCCCCGCTTAGAGATTACGTGGCCAAGTAGCTTTCCTTCAGCCACTCCAAACACACATTTCTTAGGATTAAGGGAAATCCCATATCTCCTACACCTCTCTAATACCTTTATGAGGTGGTCTAGGTGGTCTTCTCTGATCTTGGAAAATATCGTCAAATCATCCATATAAATAATAATGCATTTTCCAATCAGTTCTTTGAATGCTATATCCATCGCTCGCTGGAAGGTTGCCCCAGCATTAATCAATCCAAATGGCATTCTTTTATACGCATATGTTCCCCACTTCATTGTAAATGTCATCTTCATACGATCTTCATAATTTACCAACACTTGGTTATATCCTGAATAACTGTCTAAGAACAACATCATTTGTGAACCATTCACAATTTGTAATACTTCATCCAAAGAAGGGAGTGGGTAATTATCTTTCTCAGAGGCTTTGTTAAGATTGCGAAAATCCATGCAAAGCCATATTTCTCCTTTCTTTTTCCATACTGGTACCAAATTAGCAACCCAAGTAGAATGTCGTACTAGAAAAATTATCTTAGCAAAAAGTAACTTTTGCACTTCCTTGAAGATCAAGGGTTCTATTAGTGCATTGATCGAACGCTGTTTTTGCCTGAATGGTTTTTTGTTAGGTTTTAGGGGAATTACATGGGTGATAGTCGTTGTATCGAATGTCTTTAAATCTTCATACCCCCATGCTATTACATCGATGAATTCTTTCAAGATCTGTATCAGTTTTTCTCTTTTGCTTTGAGTGCAAATCTTCCCAATATAGACAATTCTCTCTTGTCCTTCCAGATCAATATTATGAGGCTCGTATTTTTCGGCATCTAAATCAGTTGTTAATCTCTCTTTTACTCTCGGGTCTGAATTGAAAAGTCTCTCCAAGGTGACCATCCCTTTGGGAATAACATTGGTTGGTAAATACAAAATATCCACATTACCTTCACTATTAAAATCATCCAATTTGTCTTCCTCATCAATAATTTGATCTTCAAAAGCCCCTGAATTGGCAAGAAAGGATAAGATGTGGGCATCATCCCAGAAGACTTGGAAATGTTTAATATTGTCAGGCATAGCAGGTGTAGAGATTAATTCCACCGGGAACTTCTTAAAAGGGGATTGGCTTACTGGTTCTAATGTACTGGCAACTACAGCCAACACATCGGGTATTCCGTTTACTTTCCTAGGTACCAGTTGAATGTCAAAAGCCTTGAAATCTTTAATCAAATCCCACACTCTATTCCGATATGCCGCTAACCTTTTGTCATGGCACACATATTGGCTTCGCACTTGTTTAACCACCAACTCTGAATCTCCTTGCACTTTCAAACACTTTGCTCCTTTCTTATGAACGAAAAGTAATCCTCTAATTAAGGCTTCATACTCCATCACATTATTAGTACAAGGGAATTGAAGTCGGTAAGAAGCTAAACGGGTTTTCCCTTTTGGGTTGGTTAACTCTATGCCTGCTCCACTGCCTTGTTTGGATCTTGACCCATCAAACTTTAAAAACCATATTTCATCTTTTGGTCTCTTCATATTTTTCACCTTTGGGTCAATGCTGAGGTTAGTGCTCAGAGAGGATTGTTGCTTCTCAAGCTCAAGACTTTGTGATAATTGAGTTTGTTCAATTCCTAGTTGTATAAACACTTCAATTATATTCGAAACAACCTGTTTAGATTGAGGTTGAAATTTGGATTGTGTTTCTTCCTTCTTAGGCTCCAGAGGAACATCTCCCTCTTCATTTTTAACAACCTCGACCACAAGAATTTCATGGTTGTATTCTTCGGGTAAGATAATCTTATTTACGGGCTCGACTGTTTGGGATTCTAATTTTAAATTTTGAACTTCCTCCATATTGCTAGTATAATCATCTTCTTCGAATGGAACCAGATTCATCAATTTCATGATCTCATTCTGACATGGGATACATGAAACTTCTGAGTGTTCCTCATGGTGTATCCAACACCACTTCGGTAGCAGCAACTCTTGTATCTTCATAGTGTTTCCTAATAAGCACATTCCTTGTTGTAATATTGTAACGAACTCTTTCACCTACCCTCTATATGCGGTCTTGTCGGTTTGAAATAGTTGAATCAGGGTTGGTGCAGAGAAAGTAAGAATCTCATTGACTCTATAAACCCTTGGACTTACTTCAGCAAACGCCACTTCATTAAGAGCACCATAATCCATGACCAATTTCTTCAATTTAGGCTCACTATCAATTCGGATCTAGTTTCTCACCCCCTTCCAAGAAAGCCATAAGTACATAAAACAAGTTGAGAAATATCCTCCCAATGTCTTGGACCAATCCCTACTGAGGAGCATCCCATATACTTCTAGAATATCCACCACTTGAATGTCAATATAGAGAGATATTCAAGGATTAGCGCCTAACTGGATGTATACATCTTTCAATTCTCCAATGACATTAACCTCTATTTTGTCTAATTGTACTACCTTACTATTCGCACGTACTGGTTGAAGTCCAAGTTGTTGGCATATAGAGTAAGGCATACGTTTCCTGAAGCTCTTGAGTCCACCAAACAGTTATGTAAATTCTTCCCACATATCTTCAAACTTAGTAAAAATGGTGGATTTTCTATTGCATCATTACTGACATTAGCATTGACTTCATTAAAGTCTGCCATCTTAACCTCATTACTCTATGATTCTAACATTTCCAACTTTCTAAGGCGAGCTCTCTTCTATTTGGGGCAATATCTCAACACTTCCATTAAGGACATAGTAGTGGTAGTCCTTTCCATCTCTTTAGTAACATCGAATGATCCTTTCAGAACATAATCTTGCCCCTGACCTTGTCTAGGGCGTGTTCCTTGGAAAGCTTGAGGTGGATGAGGATTGTTGCTCGCATTAGCGTCCAGAGGTACAAACTCGCCCATCAAGGGAGGTGGCTCTATTAACGGAGCCTTGCCTTGACTCCTAAGATTATAATTGTTCCCGGTCTGAAAGGCCTGAGCATCATATACGCATGGTTCACCATCAGCTTTAGCCTGAAACTCTTTACACAGGAAAGTATCAACCAGCATGGCAGTATCAACCTTATCAGGTTCATCATTAGAATAATCTTTAGGCTAAGAATCAGCTTGAGCAATTCTTATGATTTTCTCAAATTGTGCACAATTAACTTGAGAATGGGTAGCTGTGTAATGCAACCTGCACCAATTTGTTAGTAGATTCATGTCAGCAAGGTTAACACTTTGTGTATGGTTTGGGTTATCCTATGCATCCTGGTGGTCGTGGTTCACCCCACCATTATTTGGACCTATATTCCACTACCTATTATAAGGTTTATTATTGTACCTTTGATTTTGGTTCTGGTTGTTGTAGTTTCGTTGATTATTATATGATTGAGATTGATTATACCATCTTGGTGGATTCATCTTTAGTTGGCTCAAGTCTGAAGCAACCTGCGAGATCATTTTCTTCAAGGCCTCTACTTTAGTGGATATATGGGATCCTTGATTCTCAGGTGCTATAATTGGAGGTTGTTTTTCCAAATTCATATTGTCAAATTGTTGATTTCTGGCTTGCGGCTGACCGACATGTTGTGTTTGAGTGGGGATGGTATTGGCACCATTTTGCCAAGTCGACGCTTGAGCTACGAACTGCTGACTTGCCTGTGGTTGGGGTGCATAAATTGGCACAGGGTTCATCATTGGGGCACCTATAGGTAGAGACGAGGGTACACCTGGGGGTTGATTGTAATTTCCTTGATTCACCCCTATGGGTAAATTATATCTGATCCCTCCTGGGGTTTGATTCAACTCCTGATCCATGCTAATTGCTAATGTGAAGACTTTTGCTAAGGTATCCCTTTGATCTTAAGGAACACTCTTTTTAATGAACATAGTAGTCCAAGGGTCAATAGCTCTTAGATATGAGTCAATGGCTACGTTAGGCGCTACCTGGTAAGGGGCTTGCAGCCTCTTGAATGCCCTTTGGAAGTTGGTATTAAAAGTCATTAATGGCTCATTCGGAAATTTCTTAAGAGAAGCAAACTGATGGTATACTGTCCCGGGGTCTATGTACACTCAGAATTGATCAATGAAGGCCTTCTCCAAGAGATCCCAACCTGTGATGGAGTTTGCAGGTAGGGTTAAGTACCAATTGTATTCATTCTCCCCAAGTGAATATGGGAAGAGTCTACATACTACATCTTGGTGTTCAATATGATTACGAACAACCGCATCTTTGAATGCTTCAATATGTTCTTTAGTCATTTGTCCGCCTAGATAGTAAAATTTGTTGGAAAATTTGTCAAGGTTTCTAGGTAGGTCATGTATACCCCTTGGTATGGTTCCTAGCGGTGTGGTATCTTGGTTGAAGTAGGCCATCAAAGGTAGTGATGGTGAACGTTGAGTTACAAAAGGTGCAACGATAGGCTAAGGACTGGGGATCAGTTGATCTCTTATGCTAGGTATGGATGAGTGTACTAGTGAGGATGTTGAGGGTTGTTTCTTATCTTTGTTCTTCTTCCTCCTAGTGACAGGTCCTAATTCAACTAAGTTAGAGGATGAAGAACCACTCCTAAGGACTCGGTGGAATCTCTTGGGAGAAAAAGATGATATACGATCCAACTTAATACCTCAATTATCTGGTTGAGGAGGTGGTTGTATATTTTCTCATGGGTTCACCTAGGGATTGAATTGTCTTTGTGCCTCTTCTTCTATATGTATAGCCTTTTGTCTCTCCTTATCTAAGACTTCTCCTATTTGTAACCAATAGTTGTAATTTCTCGTGGTGTCCCAAGCAAAGTCGTATAGTTGAGTATGAATGTCGTCTTGCTAGTTGTTGAGGTCAGGTTGGGTAAAGGGCATCAATCCATCTCTTGGAAGTACCATAAGCGGTTCACCTATGAGGGGATTAGTCTTGGCCCTCCTTCTAGTGCCAGTTTCTATTGATGAGCGTTTTAACACACCCACCAACAGTCAGGTAGTTAATGCAAATACTCACCACCTCTCCTGAAAAGTAACGAGTTTGGAAGAACTCACTACCCTAAGGTCTCTATAGTCAGGTCTCGATGGTGATGTATAGATCAATGGTTGATGTGGTTATACCTGTAAAGGGGCCTGCTGGTTAGAGCTAAATCTCGCTGGTTTACGGACAATTGCATTTCCTCTCTTTTTTTTTTGTATTCTTATGATTTAAGATACTTTGGGGAAATAAAATGCGAAGCGTAAGGGAAACAAGAAAATAACAATAAAGATCAATACAATGACATCTTAACAAACTATTCAATTAGTTCCCTGCAACCGAAGCAATTATCAAATATTATCCAAGTTAGCATTCAACAACGGACCTCCAGAAAACTTGCAAAATCATCAATTTCGCAAATCTGTGGAAATAAAATCATCAACAATATGGCCTATCACAGTAATTCTCATACACCACTAATGTGCACAATATGATTCATAAAATGATAGAAAAAAATATTAAACCACGTTGCTAACTCAAAACAATAGACGTTACCAGATTACATAGAACAATTTGGTAGAATATAAACATAGATCAGGCAATCTATAAGCTACTTTTCATATTAATCTCCATGAATGTATAACAAAAATAACTCAAACTTCTTGACAATTTGCAAAATACTCTAAAATATCTAAAATAGGCCACAAATCATCAATTTGGGACCTCTACAAATGAATCCAACTTCTCAATTTATAGAAGCTCTTCACCCTATTATCTAGGAAATAACTCTACCCTAAATTAAGAACTAAAATTAGGAGTCACAGTTAACTTGCAAGTCTCTGCTTGGACACTCCACTTAACAACTACAAAACGGACGCTGCATGAGCACTACGAAGACCATGCTGGGTGAGCCACGTTTTTGTAATCATGCAGGATTTCTTTCAAAATTGGGACCTGAGTAGGAGGAGCAATTTAAAAATCAAGAAAAAGCTTTGCTATTTTTAGCAATTCTATGCCTAACTTTTATTTCTTGGTAAAAACCTTATAATTTTCTATTATGCATGCAACTACTTGGACCAGCAGATTGGCTACATGCTTATTTCTAAATTTATATTTCTTCAAAGCCTCATCTGCATGTGCTCCTTGTTCCTCTAACTCCTTTACCATATCCGCCACCTCTTGACACTGAGTAATCAGTTGTGTGTATCTATCCATAAGGGCGACATCAAACTGGGTGGTAGGTCCTAGGTTTTGTGCCTCATATGCATCCCATTGATTCAAAACTTGTTGTTGGTCCATTATTCTAGTATTAGCTATTCCGAGGCCAAGAGGCCCTAATATATTTGTCACAAAATTCTCATATGACAAAATCTCCCTGAGGAGAGGGTCCCGAATGTTAGTCATTTCCTTGATATACTACTGATACATCTCTATTTTTGGCTCCAAAATGTATATGTAGGACTGTAAATTCTCACAACTCTCCCATCCTAAGAGGTCTTCTTTTACTATCAGCTCTTCTCCTAACTGTAGTATCCTTTTCAAAATTCGGAGTTGTTTATTAAAGCTGTTCTCCTTCCACTCCCATTATGTGGAACAGGTTGCCAAAGCTCCACCCACTTGTACCGCCTTATGGTATATTTCCATTGTATTATGTAGAAACAATCTAATCTTGGTTGCATTTACCTGAGTCCAAGATTTGGTGGTTGCAGCTACTCGTCTCACCTCCAGTAGTGCCTTTACCTCTCCCTCTGGCAGTGATGAGGTTGAAGGTAGGTCATCCATTCTACAAGAGTCCAAAGGTTTACACATTTCTATCAAGATCTGTTTATACTGCCCAAGATGTGCCTTAAGCTCCATATTTGAGGTGTGCTCCTTTTCCAGCACCCTCTGACAACACTTGTGGCTAGCTCCAAGGTATCTAGTTCTCCCCACTTGGTTTTCTTACCTAGGTTTATCTGTGACACTTGGTATTTGGGAGAAGCTCGTACCTCGACCTGCAATGGAACTGCCACATCTACAATCACTTCACCAGAACTAGTTTTTGACAGGTGATGAACCGTCTTCATCTTCTTAACCTTTGGTAGTTCCTCGGTGATTGCTTGTTGTAGAGTAACCTTAGGGAGCTCTGCTTTTCACTTTTTCTTCCGGAAGGTAAACTCCAGCCATTGTGGTATATATTTGGCTTTATCACCTTGATGTGATACAATATCTATAGTTATGACATGCACCTTTGCCTGCTCTTCCGCTTCATCTCTTTCTTCGGCTACCGTTTGCCCAGGATCTTGGAATGATGAAATATGGTGGGCTAGGTTAGCTTGGAGAGCTTGTTGTTTGTGTAATTCTCTTAGCTTACCACTGACCTCTTCATTGCATGCCATTTCATCATCACCTGGCTCCATCTCTGCTAGCCCGACTTCTATATCCTTAAGAAGGTTCTCTTGGTCTTGAGGAGTTAGAATCAATCTTTCATTCAAGATGTCTTTTGCCTCACCCCCTTCTTGTTCGCTCCCTCACGGTTGTTGTTGCTTGAGATCCTCTTCCTCTTGGTCAGATTCAGACTCGATGTTTCTAATTTTTACTTCCTCAGTAGTGGATGTAAAACATCACACTCTGGGCTGCCCTATAGATACACTAACTAATGGTGGTGCGGGAGCAGTGGTGCCTGAAGCACTTGTTGTACCTATGGAAGGTGGCTGAGTGGGTACCTCCTCAATGTCTTCTACTTTCTCTTCTTGTTCTTGGGTATCCTCTTCTTCAGTGTGGCCTATAGCGGTCCTTGGTGGGAGAAATTTGGCAAGTGGAACTGCACCTAGCCCATCGCTCACCCCTAGGTCTGCAGCCTTTTTTAGTATTTCGGACTCTCTCATCTTTTCTTGAAGTTTCTTTAATAAGTCCTCAATACTCTCTTATGGCCTATCTTCCTCACCTGGGTCCGTGGAGGTATTCTACCTTGAGGCTGACCTTGTCTTTCGGGCGTACTCCTTATGGCCTCTTGACTGAGGTACCCTTAAGGTGGACTCCTTCTATTTTGTTTTTGACACGCTCGGCCTTACCCTCTACCTTAACCATTGTTTAGTTCTATTGATGACTACCTGGGAGACCTTCTCCATATTTGTATCCTCGCTTGCAGACCATTTTACTGGGGAGAGGGGCCTCTTGTCTATCCCCGATTCTCTATAAATTGGATCAAGTAACTCTCCATCTTCCCTCAGGTCTTTAGGGAGGTTAGTCTCAATACCAAAATCTCTCACCTGTGGCACAAACAACTTGTTATAGTTCTTCTCCCTGACCTCAAAACTGTCCTGCAAGTTAGCCCAAAAGTCTTCCAAGGTGGGCTTATGCCCCTCATATGCCTTAGGCATAGCTTGCTTAAGTTTCCCGTAGGGATCATAAAATTCTCTAGCATGCTTGTATTCCTTCAAGTTTAGATCTTGAAGTTCTTGTTCTGCCAACTTTGCCACTTGTATCTTGGAATAGGCAAAGTACCCAAGGGACACCGAGAAATCAATTCCTGCCTTATGCTTTGATGACAACAATGATTGGAGGCCTACAAGCTGGCTTACATATTCTAGCAGGATCACCCTATCATTGCAATAACGAGGCAGCAACATTGGGTTCCCTGTGAATCCACCAACCCTAATATAAGTGGATCATGGGTTTTGGATAAACCAACACGCCCACTCCCGGATGATTGCCATAGCCTCGGGGCTAATCCGATATCCTGTATCCCCTGTTAATTTGATGATTAGTGGGAAAATAAAGGCATCATCAACCCTTTTGAAATGTACCTTAGAATTAGCTAGAGTAAGTTGGGAATAATACTCCCCTATCTTCTTTTGCCCTTCCTTCTCTCCTAATTATCTTTCCACTTGTAGGCCTGGGAATTTTCTAGCTCTAGCAGCTACCCAGATGACATATGATGTGAAGAGGAATTTTTGTGTGTGTTTTACCTCTTTCATCTGCCTACAGATATTATTAGAGAGGATCTGCAGCCAGTCAAAGTATTGTTTCCCTATTAAAATGGTGGTCATAAACTGGAACATCTAGGGATGGAAGTGCTTGCAGTCTAGCTTGCCAAAGGCCCTACTGGCATGATGATTAAATCTCTTTGAGGCTCTTTGAAGTCCGCCCTTAGGATCTCTGTCGCTTTGAGCCCTATCTTTCTTTCTTCTTCTTACCAATTCACCTTCATATGCCTTTTGGTGGCTGATGTCTTGTCATTCCATGCCTTTAAAATCTCTTCTTGGGTCAATACAAATGCTTCCTCTCTGGTTGGAATTCCAAAGATGAAACCAAGCATATCTGGAGACAATTCTATGACCGTCTTTCCCTGTGCATCTGTGCATTTTCTAGTTTTTGGATTGTAAAATGATGCAATGGACATAATGAATTCTGGTGCTTGTACTAACTGTGGGAAAACAGTGGCTTCAAGTAAGCCAGACTGCTTAATTCTTTGGTGGAGGGCCTCCAGAGTATATTTATCCAATTGAACCCCGATATCTTCAATTTCGATGTGGCCGATTTCAGTATCAGTCTGATTTGATCCTCCAGCTTTGAAACATATACCTGCCCCTGGTAATGATACTTCATGGTGGTTGGGAGTCTATCAATTTCTTTGCCTCTTTTGCTGGAGGATTAGTCCATCTAATCACTTGAACCTGTAGGCAAGACACAAAATTTCAGTCTTGAATACTAAACATAAATTTTGATTCAGTTTGGGACTTTGGGGTCCCGGGGTCTTGAGGTAAGCACAAAGGGAGAAGGCTCTAATCTCTGGGGACCTGGGGTCTCGAGGTGGAGTCTATAAAAACTTCTTGGAACTCCGAGGATTTGGGGTTCCAGGCTCATGGTTTGGGGACACCCAGAACTCCGGGGATCCGGGGTTCCGAGGTGGATTGGAGTTCGACACCCGGAACTCTAGGGATCTGGGGTTCCGAGGTGGATAAACTAGGGTGCACCTAAAAAAAAACAAAATGTGAAAAACAAACAACAAAAAAAGGAAATCTAATCTAGAAAAACATCACAAGGAGAGAAAATTCACCAACCTAGTGAATCGAAAACCCAACAAACACCAAAAGAGAGCTCGGAAGTCTGGAGGTTCACGACTTGGGGCTAGGGAGGAGAAGCTCTGAATGCACAAATGAACTCAAAAATTTCATCATCTCTTATATATAGCCTCCTGAATTCTTCCATACGAAAACAATAAACATGATTCGAGGACTCTGGGGTCTCGGGGTTCCGAGGTCGACAGAAAGGAAGAACAAAAACCACCTTGGGACTTCGGAGTTCCGAGGCCAAAAAGATGCAAGAGCTTGGGACTCCGAGACTTTGGAGTTCTGAGGTCAGAACAACAAGGACCTCGGGACTCCGGGACTCCGGAGTTCCGAGGTAAAACCAAAAAGGGACTTCGGAGTTCCGAGGTAAAACCAAAAAGAAGAAGAAAAAAAAGGGGGGTCCATGTTTTGACTCAAGGAGGTTAAATGGGGAAACAAATATGCTAGGCATAACACTTCTAATATGCCAACAACTATTCCCATGGACCCTCCTAAAGAGGAAACCCATGAGAAGGTTGTCCCTAAAGAAGATCCTCTTAAAATAGAAAGTCCTAAGTCTACTCCTTCTTCTCATTTGAATACATTTCTTGGTGATGATTGGGGTTCCTTAGACTTTACAAGCTCCTTCATTAGAGAATATAAAGTCAACCCTATCCACCTTAACTTTCTCAAAGTCTCATTCACACCCGCTATCAAAGATTATTATTCTTTTGTATCACAGGATCATGTGAACAACATTGGCTACACCATTAAAGGTGATCCTCCCCCTTTGGAGGAGTTGCGATCACGTTATGGTCCAGGATTCAATATTGCTTCCAAGTATGGATACAAAGGAAATGGTCTTGGGCACATGGGTCAAGGAGTTAAGGTCCATTTGGAATCAAAATCATACTCTTTTACAATGGGTTTAGGTTATAAAGCTTCTCCTTTGTCTTTATCCCCTTCATTCTCTAATGTTCCTACATTTTCTTCTTCTTGTGAGTAGTCAAACTCTTCTTCCCAAGATAAAGGGTTGCTTCCTACTCCTCATCCTTTATCTAATCAAGAGCTTATTTTGTTGCGGCTACTTAAATTTCGCTTGATTGCTCTTCCTCCTCCTACACATTATAAGTTTCCTAAGAATGATTCTTTCCATGCATATCATCAAGTTCTTGGCCATTCCACTAGTGAATGTAAGGCCTTGAATGACAATATTCAACAACTTCATCAATCAGGTGTCATCGATATTTCATGTATTGATATGCCTCCTTGTTATTCTTTGCATAGAAAGTGACATTGAGGTGTATCTCTATCTTGTTCTTTACCACATTTCAACTTGATTTGCATTCTTATCATGTCTCTATCTCTCACCCATCATGGTGGCTATCTATCTCTCACTTACTGTGTTGATTATCCTTTTATCATTTTTTTCCATGTTTTCCTAGGTGGGGGCTAAACCACTCGATCTTTTCTTTATCATTTTCTTTGTCTAGATGGGGGCCAAACCATTTGATCTATCACTTTTTATCACCTTTGTAGGGGCCAATCTAGTACTTACCAAATCTATCTTTGATCGCCCAATCACATGGCTATCTAGCATGTCACTACCCATGCTGACAGAATCTACCTATCTCATCACCCTATCATATGGCTATCTAGCATAATGCACTTTGCTATCCATACTAGCGTATCTCATATCACGACGACCACTTATCTTGTATCTTTTCATAACAAGGGGCTTTCCTCCAAAGTGAGGTTTGTTTATGTTACACTCTATCATTTATCTCTATCTTTACTCTTTATCTTATCATCTAACATTCTAGTCTGCAACTAGCTTGTTTGTGATGTATTGAGTAACAATATCTATTTCAAATCTTAGCTTCATCTCACTGGGGACAACCTCGTCTGATCAACAAAAATCTGCCTCCCTATTGTGACTATCTTCTTTATCTTATCTTTTGGTAGTGGCATTCCTTCAGGCGAGGTTGGTGCTACCTATCTTTGATCATCCGACATAACACAACTTGCTAGATCTATCTTTTTTTATCATCATTATGACCACTAGTGATGCATCAAGCTGGTGTCTAGGTCATGTACTATCTCATCGACATTGAATTCTTCTCTGACATCTGGGTGCATTCTTCCTTGAGGTGATCAATCCTTGCATTCTTCTCTTTGTCCTAGAATTCCTCTATTTGTTGTTTCTTGTTATTTTTGAGACGATGCATGGTGCTAAGACAACCTTTTACATCGAGGTCTCTTTCACTTTGTTGACTCAAAATCATAGTTTCTTTGTTGTGTGCTTACGTGTGTGTGCTATCTTTTTCTTTATCATGTCCTAACCTCATTGTCTTGGGATTTTCTTATTCTCTAACCTTGTTCTCTCATGCAGGTTTCTCTATCTGAAGTATCTATTTTGTAGGTCTTCATCTTGGGGCATGCTTCCTTGGCTTGCAGATATATTTGCTTCCTCTATAGTATCCTTTTGGTATCATGATGTTATTTCTTGTTCAGTAGATTTCCTTTAGCATGCATATTCATGTTCATTCATAAGCCTACTAAAGTGGGGGCAAAATGTAGTGTCAAAAATTGCATCGCCCTTTGTAATTTGACCTACATCTTTGGTAACCACTTTGGTGTCCATTCCCCTAGCACTTGAGTAGGCTCATTTCGGCCCTTGCATTAGCCTTTTCCCTCTCATGATGCTCAATAACCTCTTTTCAGTAGATCCCTCATGGCGTCATTCTTGTTAGCCACGTGTCTCCCTTGTCTCATGTTGTTTTTGAGCGTGATCCATTTGGACACTAGCACGTTGCACATACGTCTGCCACTGCACAGATGTCCTGCACCATCTTAATGTTCAAATGATGGTTCTAAGCACACCTTTCCACTTGTCACTTGTGCATGTCAGTGGAAATGACCCCGAATCTTTCAAATGGCTTGCCAGCCCTCTTTTCCCTCCTCTTCTCTCTTTTAAATCTATCCTCTCTCTTGATTCAATCTCTCTAGATTCTGGACACAATCTCTCTTCTTCTTTGGGATCTCACATCTTTCTCCGACTCTCTCTCTTGCCTTCTACAATAGTCTCTATTTTGCTACAACACTCTCAAGCTCTCAAAATATTCTTTTGAAACTCTCTTGGCTTTCTCAGGGCTCTTTGGTAATATCTATCTATTTATCATGTCTTTGGGCATCTTGGGATTTATCACATCCCTCTTCTATCATTTATCGTTCATCATTTATCATTTATCTTATCTTGCATTTATCTTTTACTCTATCAATCTATCTGGCTGTATGTGGAGGTGGAAACACCAAAATAGGGATTTGACTGAGGCAAGTCCCCAAGCAACCCCAAATATTTTTCCTTTCTGGCTTGTGTGCAAGTTGCATTAGGGAAGATTCATTTGGCTGGAGGATTCATATCGTGGACCGGTTATAATATTATCTTCTTCCTTTCCTTTGTGGTTTTCATTTCATTTATATAATTATTTTATCTTCTTTTATATACATTTATCTCATTTAAATTATTCTAAAACATATATCTATTATATTGTGCCCTTAAGTGCAAACTCTGCATTCTGTCCATACAGGATGCTAGCACTCGCGGTTGTCCATAATCCGTGCATGCGTCCTTCTGCAAAGAGCTATTAGAGGATGTACAGAGACACTACATCTTGAGTGGAGAGGTCAGTTAGTGAATCTTCGAGAGGTTGTTATCCACCCGTCGAAGAGGTTCATTTTTCCCCCTCTACAAAATTATTTCTGATATCGACATCTATCATGTTTGGGTCAAGGTCACCTAGCATCATTGACCCACATTTATGAGTCCAAATTTTAGACACAAGTTTCTCTCTGATTCCCATTTTTAGATCTATACTTGATGTTTTCCAATTTTGCATCACTTTCCCTAGTTCTTGCATTTTAATTCATATAATTATAAAATTAATTTCAACTAGAATAATGTAAGTGAATCCAATGTGTGCTTAGCCCCCTTTGCAATAGGTTTTGAGGCTAAGCCTATTGAATTTCATTTATCTTAATGTGATGCGTGATAAATGGGTTTGATTCCTAGCTTACATGTTTAAACTATTAAAACCCATTTTCCAACATTACATTTTTGGTGAATTAAATGTGTCTTATGCTTGCATTTTGATTTTTAATTTTAGATATGATGTGTATGCATTTCATTGACTCATATTTACAATCTTTCTAAAATATACCATTTATGCACTTACATTAAACATAAATACAGAGGTCTAAGTCACCAAAACCTAAATTTTTTGATGAATCTAACTTGTGCTTTGCATATTTTTTTATTAATATAATTAGATCTGATTTTATTACATCATTTTTAAATTAAGAAAAGTTAATTGTTCAAATATATCATTTCTATATTGTATTTTTATTAATTAAGTGGTTAATTGATCATTCTATTGGGAATTACATTGTTTAATAATTACTTTTCTTTGCATTATCAAATGTATGAGAGACATTGTGAGTAGAAATTGATTTTATTATATTTTTCTCTTCGTGTATTAATTTCATGACCCTTTGCCCCAAATCCAATATCCTAGTGAGAAGAAGTTCTATACTTATGGCTTCCCAAAGTTTAAATACCAAGGCTATTGAGCCTGCATTGACTAACCTATTCCATGGGAACTTGGGTGAGTCCTCCATTCCTACACAAGACATACATGACATTAGGGAGAACCATTCCCCTCATAATTCTCATGATAAGGATGAATATTTAACTTGAGTGGCTATTGAAAAATTGGGGAAGCTTGACCAAGATTTGGATAAAATTCAACAATGGATGAGTCAAGAACACTTGGATAGAGAGGTAGTCACCTTGGTTGAGGGTTCGAGGAGAATTATTGAAAGTGATGAACAAGGTATGGATGTGTTGTGTAATATTTCTCATATTGTGGATAGTAATATTATGTCAATAAAGTATTTTGCCAAGATGTCGAATCATTCAAATCCTACAAATCAAGATGAGCATTATATTCCTACATCTTTGCCTAATGTGCCTACATATACAACTTCCATCATGGCTACCTCTACCAAAAATGTTAAAGTTACACATATTAGTCATGGGGGTATCCTATCAATCAATACTCCTACACGCCTCCTTCTGTTATCCTTCTATTTGTTTCTCAACCATCTCCTTTACCCATCTACCATAATTTGTTTCACCTTCTTAAGTAATGTAATGCTCCACCTACCTATCACAATGTTACTCCTCCATCACAATCCAACATGTCCGACTCTAGTTCATCCACCAACGCCACTATAAACAATTTGGCCTAGAGTATTTCATTTTTTGCAACAACAATTAGCTTCTATAACCCAATCGAAATTCAATGTTCCTACATGTGATACTACCACCCTACTTTCTTATGACATCATTCATACTTTTATCTCACAATGCATGGATGTTACCCATTTGGAGACATAAAATGGAAAAGACGACCCCCAAACTAATGTGAATACATTTCAAATATTTTATGCTATGCAAATTTATCACCATTTTCAATGCACACCCCATCCTGCCCTTAAATTATGGTCTTTGATTGGGAAGGACCAAGGCGTGGTGCTCTAGTCCTCTTAACTAGGACCCAAATTTGGGTCCCTTAATTGTCATGAAATGTGAGCGGGAATTCCAACTTTGTGTTGGCTCATGTCAAAAAATTAAATTGTTTTTCGACAGGAAAGTATAAAAGGAGGTCTACCCCTCTCATTTTAGCACCCAGGGTAAAAGAACAATGTTGTGTCACACTTTTATAAAGGAAGTGGCCAACACAACTAAAACCGTTTAATTTCGACTACATAAAAGTGACATTTTTAAATTAAATTTTAAAATGATGTAAATTGATCAAATGTAGAAATATTAATATAATTTATGTCTATTATTTTTTAATTTTTTTTTTTTAAATTTGACATTTATTTTATATATTCAAAGACAAAAAAAATTATTGCTGAAAAATGTTGAAAACTAGGAGTTCTAATCGGCGTCACCAAACAAAATTAAAAAAAAAACTTATTTTTCTTTGATTTTAATTTTCCAAATAGAGGACATATATATACAATGTTAATTTTTTTTTAAAATTTTGATGTATTTTTTTCTCATAATAACATTTAAAGTCCAACATAGCTGAATTTGGTAGTTTTCATTCGACGTCACCTTTTGTCTACTAAATTTATGATTAACAAAAAAAAATTATAACCTTTTAAAGAATATTCTCTCATGTAGTAAAAAATATATTTTAAAATTTTTTCTAATATCATTTAATATTTTTTTAAATTTCTAATCAGCTTCTTTTTTAACTTAAAAAACCTACTCACAATATTTAATTAATAAAAAATATTAAATTTAATCAAAATACTAAAATAATTATATGTTTAGATTTGTGACTTCGAGCTCTACAAAAGGGTATTTTTTGATTTTTGTAAAAAAAAATATTCTGCCTGAAGAAAAATTGAGCATAAGTGAAAAGTTTTAGAAATATGTAGACAAATTAGGTGATTTGGCTGCCACATCACCTGCCACATAGGTGAGTCCGTCCGAACTATTTTGAATTTTAAAAAAATTCTAAGCTCAAGTTCTCACAAAAATCGGGATAATGTAGCTAATAGTTCAACTGAACTCAGTTCGGTCGAACTCTTGGCACCATTTAGGTGTGACGCCAATGAAATGGGGCACCACATGGCTGGGTGGTAGTCTAGTCAGAATAAGTCCAGCTAGAATAGCCCCAGTTAGCCCCAAGTGTGACACAACTTCATGATTTTTCCCTCCACACATATGAAGTTCAATTCAAGATCAAGCAATCAAGCAACCAAGCATTCAACTTCAAGCAAGCAAGCAATCAGTCTTCTTTCAAGCATTGGAGTTGACATTCATGTTATATGTTATTGAAGACTTCATGGAACCCTAATTCCATGTGGAGATAAACAAAAATTCACAAGGAGGTATAACATTTGTGTTTCAGTCATTATTCAATATCTCCCTGAAAAGAACATTTCCTTTGCTGCAATTCAATAAGATTTCATTTTATTTGACCTAAGGAAAACCCCTATTCCCAACCTATTTCCCTTCTCTAGTATGTGTAGGAAAAAGTACAGAGCTGTGATCTCTAGGATAATCTTTATTTAGAGAGATGAATCATTCCCCCATTAGAGTGCGAAAAATATGGAGGAACAGGGTGACCACCACACCAGTCCTGACAAATCAAGAGCTCCTTCTGAGAATGGGTCTGAATAGTCTTACAATCCTCATATCTAGGTTCTTGGCTCGATCTGATGACTATAGCTTACTATTTACATCAATTCGAGCACATTTATCCTAATTTCAGCATTTTCACAATTCAACTCAAAAGAGAGCAATTTAATCAAATCCCTGGTAAATCTAATAGAATTCTTGACCCTTATCCTTGTTGGTTCGTAGCTAGATCTATTGGGTTTACCTCCCTCGTTAATGTAATGGTCCCTAAGTCATAAATTAGTGGTTTCTTCCTCCTATGATGGAAACTTTAATTTTTCACCATTACAATATCATCTATAGTCATTACCATCAATCTCCATACATCAATGGGAACACAAAAACAAAGTCCTAATACAACACCAATCAAGAACACAACTGATGTGATACTTTTGGACCTTATTTGACATTAATGACAACACATACTCATATTTTCAACAATTTTCCCCTTTGTCAGTGCTTTTTAATTAATAGAAACATTTGTGATACCTCCACACTAACAACATATTTCTCCCTCTTTAACACCAACGACAAAGGGCATCTCTGCATCACTATACAAATTTTGTATCACTCAATGTTCTTTGCATTACCCCCCTTGAGTACAGAAATATCATATCTACAACATTATACAAAACTTATATATATCTCTACAAAATTTATCCCCCTATATACATCAACTCCCCCTTAGGGTATGAACAAAATGAATGCAACTAAAATCCAAAATTGCACTCCAACAATCTTCTACTTATCTGCATGTGTCTATACAAGAACAAAATTGAGCGGCTTACTTATATGGGAACAAGATGCCCTTATAAATGAACTCGAGTTGAGTCCAAGTGGATTTCCAATCATCTTCTGTGGAGACCAAAATTTTGCATTGACTTTAAATATTCAAAAGAGGATCCTCTACCTCCTTACAGCTATCTAGAACCTTAACTTCTTAATTGAGCTTCTGAGAGTCTTCAAAGAGCTTCACCATACCAGTGAGTTTCAAATCTATAATATCTCTTAGATGACAAAAATCCTTAATTTTCTCCTTTTGATCATCTAATAGATTCAACTTTATGCACAAATTTTCTATCTGAATCCTCCTATTTCCATCTACATCCCTCTTCAAATCTATTATATTAGATATTTGTACAATTTGTAGCTCTATAATTTATGTTTGATCCTTAATACTCTTGATAGATATGGGCCATTGATGAAAAAAATGGTATATCACTACTACATCATTTACACTCTTCTCAAAATCTTTATTGCACACTTGCAAATGAATGTGTACAACTACACATCTATTTACCAAATCTTCTAATATTTTCTCTTCAACTTATTTTTTGCATCCATCAAAATTATGGCTTCCAGTTTGCAAACATATTCTTTGAATCCTTCAAGCAACAACTATAGTTTCTCCACACTTGTAAATGTCTCATCCACATGTATTTTCGAAGTCTTTCCTGAAGTAATTTTATTGCATCATCAATGATCTCTATGCTCTACATATGTGATCTAATAAACTCCTTGTGAGAAGATTGATTGATGTAATAGAGGGTGGAATTAATCTTCACTCACCATTTCCCTATCCTTCTCATAGGGTCTTCAGACTTAACAGTCAACAGTAACTCCTCAACCTAGCACATGAAGATGCTAGGTTCAATTTTGAAGAGAGTCAATCCTTTCTCCACCCTCTACTATTGTGCCTAATTCTACCATTAAAATAACCCTAACATGACCCATTCCACCTGAAAATATCTATAATATGGTGGAATGATCGTCGTTCATGTTATGGACTTACAAACCACTTAAGTTCCTGGCTATGAACTCTTCCTATCATAGTAATGACAATAATTAAAATCTTCCTTACCACTTGAACTCTTGCAGATTCAAAATGAACACTAAACTATCACATAATTAACAGACTGAAATTCAAGACTGTAATAGACTATACAAGTCGTGCAAACCAAAGGAAAGAATACAAAAGAAAAACAATTTTAGCAACATAAAATGAACAGTTTCTATTAGTTCTCCCTTCCAACCTTTCAAAAGCAAAAAGTAACAGTCAACCACCCCCTTGCCTCATAGATTTCAAGGCATATAAAAAACTTCAACTTCTAGACACCAATAGTCATACCATGATTGTTGGTGTTCCAGTTACAACCGATTAAGTTTCTTTTCCTGTTTTATTGTCATTGACACAAAATTAGACCCTATAAGAGATAAATACAAAACAGTCACCAAGGACCTTTATTCAAACCAACAAAATAAATCAAAATCCTCTAAACTCCTAAGTCACACTTAGACCAAAATGAAGTCAAGTTGGTGCTCTTGCACCATACACCCAAAGAGGCAAATATTGCATCCTCCTGATGAAATGAGGTCTTCAACTTTGACTCCATGCTAATTAATGTATGTTTCAAACATCCAGGTTGCATCCTCATTTGGTAAACCAAGCCATTTGACCAAGTACTCTTTATACTCCTTCCTTCTTGTTCTCTTCACCACTTTGGAATCTAGGATAGCTTCAAGCTGCATAGGTTGATTAGGTGGAAGATCTTTAATCCAATCCACATCAACATCCTCAGGTTCACTTGCTTCTTGACCTACAACAACGGTTCCCTTAAAAGGGTATAAATCAACCACATTAAAGATTGGTGAGATGGTAACTCCTTATGGGAGTTCAATCTCATATGCATTGTGACCGAACTTGTGTACAATCTTACAAGGACTAATCTTTGTCATAATCAACTTGTTGTATTTGCCTCTGGGAAGCCTCTCTTTCCTAAGACAAGCAAACACCATATCCCCAACCTTGTATTGGACGTCTTTCTTTCTCAAATCTGCATTTTCCTTATAATTTCCCACACTTTTCTTTAAACTTTCTCTAACTTGCTCATAGATATCTTCCATGGTCGCAACAAAATCTTCAGCTTGTGCACTTCTTTAATTCAATCCATTGATGTCTCCCAACTCATAGACTCCCATTGGATTCATTCCATAAACAACCTCAAATGGACTTTTACCAATATTACGATTGACTAAGTCATTATAGGCATATTCAGCCAATGACAAAATCAAATGCCAAGCTTCCTTATGTTCTTTTGTCAAACATCTCAATAAATTGCCCAAAGATCTGTTCACAACCTCAGTTTTCCCATCTATTTGAGGATGATAGGCAGAACTGAAGGTTAAATTAGTCCCTATCTTTCTCCATAAGGTTCTCCGAAAATGGCCAATGAACTTGGGATCAATGGATGACTAGTAAATAGATGCTTGGTAGAGGTTATGAATATGGATTTGCAATACCAAAATTCCTCCATTTGAATACAAACCTGGTGTAGAATGTGTTATAGAATTAGATTCTATGGCTGAGAAAACTTTGATAATACCCAGCCTCAAGTTACCCCTTGGGGAGAAGTCGCCATGACAACCATAGAAGAGATATTCTCACAGAAAAATATATAAAAGAACAATCAAAATAATATATAAAAATGCCTACAACTAAAAAATATTTTCAATTTTTATAAAAATTAAGAATATCAAGAAAAGAGAGTATGAAAAATTTATGAAAAATATATAAAAAATGCCACTTAACTTTTGGAAAATGTTATTGCAAGATCAATCTATGACTAGTAAATAGATGCTTGGTAGAGGTTATGAATATGGATTTGCAATACCAAAATTCCTCCATTTGAATATTTTCAATTTTTATAAAAATTCCTCAATATCAAGAAAAGAGAGTATGAAAAATTTATGAAAAATATATAAAAGAACAATCAAAATAATATATAAAAATGCCTACAACTAAAAACTATTTTCAATTTTTATAAAAATTAAGAATATCAAGAAAAGAGAGTATGAAAAATTTATGAAAAATATATAAAAGAACAATCAAAATAATATATAAAAATGTTTAAGAATAAAAAATATGAAATAATAGAATAAGATTGAAATGGGAATGGAAAGCTAAAAAAAAATATTTTCAATTTTTATATATTATTTTGATTGTTCTTTTATATATTTTTCATAAATTTTTCATACTCTCTTTTCTTGATATTCTTAATATTCCCTACTACATAAACACTATCAAACCCCATTGAATTCTTTGGTAGTCCCAACACAAAATCCATACTTATTGATTCCCATGGTCTTCTTGGTATGGTTAAAGGTTGATACAAACTGACATTGGAAATTAAACCCTTATCTCTTTGACATATCATACAACTATCAACAAAATGTTTTGATGGTATGATGAAAGAATAAGTATCCGGTAGATTACTAAGAGGGGGGGGGGGGGGGTGGTGTGAATCAGTAAATAGAAAAACTAATACAAAATTCCCAATACTCAAACTCAAACTCACAAAGTAAACTTATCAATGAAATACTACTGTCAAGATCAATACTCATAAGAATACCTGTTGACTGTTACAACAACTTAACAGTAAACAACATTCAACTTGTAAATATCCAAATGTTTCACTATTTCAGTTTTTTCGGTTATCATATCTCATCAGAAATAGTTAAGTAGTTAATCAAATCAACAATAAGATCATAACCACAAAAACATTCAGCACATGACACAAGTATTTATACGTGGAAAACCCAAATAGGTAAAAACCATGGTGAGATGAGACTCACAAGAAAATATTTGAACTCTTCTGAAGTTCGCCCTGTTAGGAGCCTAGCCTATTAAAGCTTTTACAAAATTCCTGTTAAGAACTGATCCTGTTAGGAATCACCCGGTTAAGGGATTGACTACAAATGCCTTGTTGGAAGAAAATACCCTGTAAGGAGTAACCTTAGTAGAGGATTTGAGAATCCAATCTAATGGACCACCTTGTTAGAGGATTTAATAAGTAACTAAGCTTGTTAGAGCCTACCTGGTTAGGGGATTTCAATTCTGTTGTAATTGTCAGAAAACAACAGGAGTTTCTTGATCTATCTGAATAGCACTACATTTGCTTGATCAGATCCATTTAAGCTTCTATCTACCTTTACTCAAATTGCACTCATTCTTTGGTTAGGCAACCACACACTCAACTGATTTCTACCAACTCTTGCCAACACCAAAATATAAACAACTTCATCGACCTTAAATACAAATCATTAGGTCGGTAACACAACAAAAATCTAATCCTCTCATCATCGAGATTAAAAACAAGTCGGTACAAGCATGACCGTTGGATTTCATATCAATCTCATCACTTCAATCAAGAAAACCTCAACCACTCCTTGATTACCGCTTCCATGATCTCAGTAACTCATCACATGCTTTACATTAGATGCAATACACTTTGCTCCTTCCCTAGACAAACAAACACGCCAAAACAATTTGAACTTGTCTTCATACAATGACCTTACGTGTCACCATCATTACCGCTCAAATCATAAATCATCATAACCAATTCAACAACCTTAATCAGTTAGGGTTTAGCAAAAACAACTGGTAGGGTTTACTGGTTACATAACATAGAAAGGGTTTAACCTTATACACCGGTTTACCAGTTCAACTCACAAACTTACGTACCGGTTTACAATAACCTTTTACAAAGTTCTTCCTATCGGTTACAAGACAATATCAACAATAACAACAATATCAACAATATCATTACGGGTTCAATTGACATTAATGACAACATAACATATCATTAATGCAATCTTCATGTTAATGCCAACAATCCCCCCCTTTGGCATTGATGGCAATACAAATATCAACACCATTGCTTGCTGTTGTGAATGTGAATAAGAATCCTCGTTTACATTACCAAGTATTCACATGCACTCTCTGTCTTCAGTCTGTCACTGGTTCTCCTTCACATAATCACATAATTCTTCTCCCCCTTTGACAACAATGCCAAATTGAAAGTAAAACATGTAATATCAAAATTTCATTGTGCATCAACAACATACTACAACTTGATGCTCCCCCTGCAGAATACATCCACTTCTACATCAACCCTTGTAATATTTTGCAAGTAATTCAAGGATTGATGCAATCAACATCATATTCAACTAATGTCATGAAAAGGGACAACCCCTAACTGAATTCTAAGATACTCAAAAGTGGTCTTAGGTAGAGGTTTGGTAAAAAAAATCTGCAAGCTACTCCTTGGTAGAAATATGCTCTAAGATAACATCTTTACTCAGAACTTTTTCCCTCAAGAAATGATACTTCAATTCAATGTGCTTGGTTCATGCATGCAAAACATGACTCTTAGAAATATTAATGGCACTTTTGTTATCACATAAGATCTTTATAGGTTATGAGATCTTCATCTTAAAACCTTCCAAAATGTGCCTCATCCAAATAGCCTATGTGCAATTCATATAAGCTGAAACATACTCAGCTTTAGCAGTAGATTGTGAAGTACAACTCTTCTTTTTCCTACTCCATGAAACAAGCCTTCCTCCAAGAAAAAATGATCCACTGGTTGTGCTTTTTCGGTCATCAACATTTCCTACCCAATCAGCATCTGTGTATGCCTTCAAATCAAATTTTCCTCCATATGGATACCATAATCCATAGTCAATAGTACCTTTCAAATATCTAAAGATTCTCTTGGTTTCTATCAGGTGTGTCTCCTTAGGATTTTTCTGAAATCTAGCAGCTATGCCAACTGCATGGGCAATGTTTGGTCTGCTGTGAACAACACAGTGTAACTTGCCAATCATTGACCTCCATTCCTTCTCATCAACAAAATTAGATTCATCTTCCTTGGACAATCTACAACCTGTAACCATTGGTGTTCCAATTGATTTACAGTCACTCATACCAAATATCTTCAAAACCTCTTTCACATATTTAGACTGTGTAATGAAAATACCATTCTTCATTTGCTATATCTGCAAGCCTATGAAATTTATTATTTCCCCTACTAAAGACATTTCAAACTCATTTTCATTTCATCTGCGAAACTATTGCTCATGACATCATTACCTCCAAATATAATATCATCAACAAATACTTCACTGACCAATATTTCATCTCCTTAAGACTTGAGATATATGTTACTATCATCACTGGTTCTCAGAAAGCCTATCTTCATTAGATGTGTATGAAGCCTTTCATACCATGCTCTGGGTGCCTACTTTAATCCATATAAATGATGAATACTAAGAGGGGGGGGGTGAATTAGTATGCCAAAAATCTCTGCACTGAAACACTTACACAGTCTAAAGATAAACTGGTAAAGCAGTCTAGCAGTCAGACTGGTTACCACACATGCAAACCAAAATGCAAATAAAGCATTCACCCACAAAAGCAATACAACCATAACACAAGATATTTGACATGGAAACCCAATTGGGAAAAACCACGGTGAGATGGAACTCACAAGTCACTATCTGCAGAATAGAAACCAGACCGGTTAAGGTCTTACAATATTCTTCACCAGAACAGATCTTGTTAGGAATCTTAATCTCTGTTAGGAGATAAGTCCAATTAAAGACTACCTTGTTAGAGGATTTTAGATTCACATGTGTGAACCACCTTGTTAGAGGATTTTACAAAGGCTTTGAGGCCTACCCGGTTAAGGGTTACAGACTTGTCAAAGATGTGAGTAATCAACAAGTGTTTGATCTATCTAATAGCACAAACTGCTTGGTTAGATCTAGTATTGCTCACAGATAATGCATTCTAGCATTACTTCAGTCTTCACTCTCTCTCATAGTTACAACTTGATCTTCTCAGATAAGATCGTTCTCAACTTCCACCTTAAACACTAGCACAACATTAACCCTTTCAGTAAAAACTTAAAACCCTAGACATGATGTCCTTTTAAAGGAATCTGATTTCATGTCGGTCCAATAGGATTACATTGTAATTTCCTAGGTTCAATGCATCTAGAGGTACTCAGTAACATGACACAAAAAGCACCGTCAATGTGTCGGCACCGTCAAACAATTGGTGGATTGGTAACTCATCACAAAATGCTGGTTGGTAACTCATCATAGAGTATTACCGGTTCAGACAAAATACCGGTTGCCGGTTTGACAAAAATGAAGATTGGTAAGAATGTGTTGTGCCACTTTTCTCCCTCATGCCGCTTGGGATCTACGAACCGCTTGGGGTTGACATGCCGCTTCAAACCGGGAAACACATTCTGCAAAATCACCACTAGTCTAAAGACTAGTATACAACATACCGATTGGAACAAATACCAGTTAAGCACAAGCTCATACACATAAAGGGGATCTCAATACAAGTGTGTGTCCATCAATGACAATCACAACATAAACAAAAAAAATGCCAACAATCTCCCCCTTTGGCATTGATGACAACACTTAGGAAAATAAAAATTTGACATCTAAGTGTTTTACAACAAAAATTTGCCATTAACAAAATTGCTCCCCCTAAGCATATACACTATCCCTTAATTAACACAGTGTATAGCAATTTTGCATACAGAGTATAATTATTGAGACATCAGAGCATATAGCATATATCAAAGCATATATCAAAATGTCAAAGCCAGATATTTCTCCCCCTGTGTCAGAAGATCAAAATTTAATAACCAACCAAAAACCAGATATACTTCTCCCCCTTTGCCAACAATGACAAAGTACCACTGAATAACCCTGTTTCCATATATATATATATAAGTTTATGACAATAATGAATAATACTTTTCAAAACTGATTTATAGTCCTACAAAGATTATTTCATGGATAGAGACCAGGACTCAAGTAGGGAGGTTACCACTTCCTTCTCTGTCTGCATCTGGGATACCTGTTCTTCCATGGCATCAACTGTGCTCAGTTCCTGTGTGACTGTCAGGGCATCCAGGTTCAGATAACACTTCTAAAGAATTTGTAGTCATGGAAGTAATACCAGTTAAAGCTCCTGCAAATCCCTAGACCGTGCATTGATCTCTTGCTCCATCTTGGCTGACTGGATCTGGAACCGGTGAACGGTTTGCCCATATGCTGCAAAGGAATCATAAGGTGTCTTAAATGTGCCCAAGTAGGACTGTAAGTCCATTTGAAGCTTTTTCTTCTTGGCTAGCACATCGTCACAGAATAGATGAGGTTCACAAATTTTGATCTTTCAGTAGTTCAGTCCTAAGCTCATTCATCTTTTTCACTAGAGCAACATTAAGAGCCTTTTGGTGCTCTTTCTTCACATTGGCCTCTGCTGCTTCTTCCAGACTCTGCACCTGATCATCCACTATAGTGCATAGAAGCTTGAGATGTGCTAGTGATGATTCAGTGTCAGGAAGATTAGTACCGAGGATTAAACTGGTAAGTGTGTCTACAGCCACCTAAATAATATCTTGTTCCCTTTTCTTGCAAATGACTTCAAGGCGCTCTTGGGAAACCTTGATGCTCTGCATAAGCTCAGACTCACTTGTAGATTGGAGATCAATAGGACTTGAGATAGCAGCTGGTTTGGCTTGGCTTCCGGTTGCCTTAGGAGTCTCCATCTGTGTGCTCTTCATTGCTTCAGCTGTCTTGTCTGCTTCTTCCTTCTTTTTCCTCTCCTTCTCTTCTTTCTCTTTCTCTTCTCTCTTTTTCTTCTCTTCCTCTTCCATCTTTTTCTTGTCTTCCTCTTCTTTCTGCTTCTGCTCTGCTTCTACCTTCTTCTTTTCTTCCTCTTCCTTCTTCTTCTGTGCTTCCTTTTCCTTCTTCTTTTGTTCTTCCTCTTACTTCTTCTTCTTCTCTTCTACTTCCTTCTTCTTCTTCTCTTCCTCTTCCTTCTTCTTCTTCTCTTCTTCTTCCTTCTTCTTCTTTTCTTCTTCTTCCTTCTTTCTCTTTTCTTCCTTATCCTCTTCTTCTTTCTTTTTCCTATCATCTTCTTGCTTCTTCTTTTCTTCATCTTTTCATTTCTCCTTTTCCTCTTTTCTCTTCTCTTCCTCTTTCTTCTTTTTCTCATCTTCATCCCTCTTCTTCTTCTCTTCCTGTTCCTTTGCCACTTGCTGTGTGTCCTCAGCTTGTTCACCACCTTGATCGGCTTGTTGCCCCTATTCAGTTCCCTTAGAAGGTATGTCCCAAGTGACATCTGTAAGGAAGTTAAGTAGCGGAAACAACTTCCTACACTAACCTTGAGAGGAGGGTAATGAAAAACTTTTTCAGATCATTACAACAGTTACAGAAAATGGAAATAGATATAATAGCATTCATACCACAACACAATGATTTACGTGGGGAAAACCCTTTCGGGAGAAAAACCCCACCCTCCAAAAGCAGCTCAATATTTTATTCAGCAATCAAAAATAGATTACAAAATACTTGCAGAGCAAGCTCTTCGCAGGAGTACCACTAATCAGAGATTCAGAGGCAACTCAATAGCCATAAGACTCTTACACACAACCTCTATCTCACACACCTCATAAATAGGAGATACAATACAAGAAACCATCAAACGGTATTACAAAACCATGGGCTAAAACCACCCAATAAGGTGTAGCCGACCTTATCTCCCTTCTAGATGCCCTTTGACATGTTAAAGCACACATCAACATGTGTCGCTCCCTTTTACAGCTCATTTATGTATTCGATACAAATTATTTTTCCTATTTCAGGAGTACAAACTTCCGGAGGCCATAACTTGAGAACCGGGTGTCCGATTGACGAACCGTTTGAAGCGCCGGAAAGCTCGCGAAGTGCTCTATCACCTCGTAACCCGCTTCGCCGGTTACGGAAACTTTTCAGGGCGTTTCAGAGCCTCTAAAGTCCCCAAAATTAAGTTTAAACATTTTATTGCACCCCTCCAAGACGAAAACTTTAATATCTTCAAAACTAGCTGTGACCTTGCGACACAACTTTACCAGAATGCTTATCTAGCCAACCAGAAGCTTCAGGGAGAGTTTCGCACCATTTCAAGCTCAAATAAAAACTTACTATAAATAGTAACCTCGCATAAATGCAAGGTTGAGACACCATTTTTCCCAACAAATCTCCCACTTGTCGAACACCTTGCATGAGCGGAAGGGAATGTCAACACAATGAATCAATTGCTAGGGGCCATAAGGCCCATAGACTCTGAACACCATCTGAACTTCTCTGTGCTCACAACCTTAGTTAAAGCATCTGCAACATTCATCAAAGTGTCCACCTTAACCAGCTTCACCCTACCATCTTCGACCATATCTCTAACAAAATGATACTGAACATCAATATGTTTGGTCCGGGCATGAAATGTCGGGTTCTTAGCTAGGCTAATTGCACTCTGACTGTCACAGTAAATTGTCACTGTACCTTGTTTTATTCCAATATCCGAACACAGTCTCTTAAGCCAAATGGCCTCTTTACAAGCATGAGTAGCTGCCATATACTCTGCTTCAGTAGTGGATAAAGCAACCACAGCCTATCGCTTACTCATCCAACTAATTGCACCACCAAACAAAGTAAACACATAAGCACTGGTGGATCTTCTGCTATCAATATCACCTGCCCAATCTGAATCCACATAACCATGGATATCAAGGGAAGTCATGTCTCCAACTGAATTACCATGATAACACAAAGAATACTCTGAAGTACCCTTCAAATATCTGAAGACTCTTTTGACTGCATCCCAATGAACTCTACCAGGATTAGACATATATCTAGAAAGTACTCCCACTGCTTGGGCAATATCTGGTCTAGTACAGACCATAGCATACATCAAGCTTCCAACTGCACTCTGGTAAGGCACTCTGCTCATGTCTTCCATCTCCAATGGGGATGTAGGACAATCTGAAACAGACAGTTTCGTTCCAACTGTAAAAGGAACACTCAATGGTCTACAATTCTGCATGTTGAACCTCTGTAACACTGAATTCACATACTTACTCTGGCCTAGCCATAGCTTTCTGTTCGCCCTATCTCTTCTAATTTCCATCCCAAGAATGTGCTTTGCTGCACCAAGATCTTTCATTTCAAATTTAGCAGCGAGCTGAGACTTCAGTTCTGAAATCATACCTTTCCCTTTACCAATGAATAACATATCATCAACATACAATGCAATGAATAAGAAATGATCACCATAAGATTTATAATAAACACAGTGATCTGATTTAGAACGTTCAAATCCCAAACTCAACACATATGTATCAAATTTCTGGTACCACATCCTAGGACTTTGTTTGAGGCCATACAAAGATTTCTTCAATTTACAGACCAAATTTCTTTTGCCTTTCACCACATAGTGCTCTGGCTGTGTCATATAAATATCTTCCTCCAAATCACCATGAAGGAAAGCAGTTTTCACATCCATTTGCTCAACCTCTAAATCGTAAGCAGTAGCAATAGAAAGCAAAAATCTAATGGACGTCATTTTTGCAACAGGAGAAAATATCTCACCGTAATCAACACCCTCAACCTGAGAGTAGCCTTTTGCAACCAACCTTGCTTTATACTTCTCAATGCTTCCATCTGAACCAATCTTTTTCTTGAACACCCATTTACAACCAACAGGTTTTCGTCCTTCAGGCAATGGTACAAGATCCCATGTATCATTCTTTTTCAAAGCTGCCATTTCTTCCTCCATAGCAATCTTCCAGGATTCTGCATCATTCATACCTAATGCCTCTTCTACAGATTTCGGTTAATCCACACTAGTATTCAGAGCAAAAATACATCTCCAATCATCAGGTGAATACCTTTCAGGTGGTTGTCTATGTCTTGTAGACCTTTGAACAAGCTGAGTTGGAGGTTCTTCCTCCTCTTCTGAAGATTCAGAGTTAGACGAGCTCTCCTCAAATTCTTGCCTATCTAGGGGTCTTGATTCAACTCTTTCAGGTGTAGAAGGAAGTTGAATCACATCTTCTTTTTTAGTCTGTTCTGGCTGCAATGTAACAGAAGGAGACTTAATTTCTCTAAAAATAACACTTCTACTATGAATTACCTTTTGTGCAACAGGGTCCCAAAGCTTGTATCCTTTCACACCATAACTATACCCAATGAAAATACATTTCACAGCCTTGTTCTCCAACTTTGTTCGCTTCTCCTTTGGCACATGTGCATATGCCTCGCAACCAAAAACTCTAAGATGTCTCAATGAAGGCTTGTGACCTGACCATGCTTCCATAGGCGTTTTATCAACAAGAGCTGATGTAGGAGACCTGTTAATCAGGTAGCAAGCAGTGGCAACAGCTTCAGCCCAAAACTTTTGTTCAAGACCAGCTCCACTCAACATACTCCTAGCCTTTTCCATCAGTGTCCTATTCATTCTTTCTGCAACTCCATTCTGCTGTGGAGAATACGGAGTTGTCTTCTGCCTGTTAATTCCACAGTCTTTACAGAATCTATCAAAATCATTAGAGCAAAACTCACCGCCATTGTCAGTTCTCAAACATTTTATTTTCTTTCCAGTCTGCAACTCAACCATTGCTTTAAATTCTTTAAAACGACTAAAAACTTCAGATTTACTCTTTAGAAAATAAACCCATGTCCTTCTACTAAAATCATCAATAAATGAAACATAATATGTGGATTTTCCAATCGAAGAGACATCTACTGGACCAAACACATCAGAATGGATAAGATCCAAAACACCACAAGTTTTATGAGAACTCGAGTAAAACTGAACGCGGTTTTGTTTTCCATAAATGCAATGCTCACAGAAATCAAAGTCAAGGTTACAGTCATTCAAACCTTCAACAAGGTTTTTATTTTTCAAGGTCCTTAGACCCTTTTCTCCAATGTGGCCAAGTCTCTGGTGCCATAACATAGTCTTCTCTGCAGGTAACTTTGCTTCAGACGAAAGAGCACCCTTAGGTACCCAAAAACCATTTCCATCTGCTGAAGGTGAAACCTTCAAATCTTCCAGTGAAGTATCTGCAGATTTGCTTTTTACAGAAGTGCTATTACACTCAACAGTGTATGCTTCAAGCTTATACAAAGTGCCAAACCTAACACCTCTAGCAACTACCATAGCACCCTTAATCATCTTACATCCTGCTTCAGAAAAGACTACCTGCACACCTGCATCTATTAGTTTGCTCACAGATAACAGGTTTCGTTTTAATCCAGGGATATGCAACACACCATTAATCCTTTTTATTCTACCATCAGAAAACCTGATTCTAACTTTACCTCGACCAACAATGTCTAGATGTGAATCATCACCCAGGTACACCTTACCTCCATTAAATCCTTCATATTCAGAAAACCAATCTCTATTGGAAGTCATATGAAAAGATGCACCTGAGTCAATTAGCCAGGCATCATTACCTGCATGAGTCGCCAAAGCCGCAATAAATGCATCGCCATCTTCCTTGTCGGACTCAGAATCAGAATCGAACTTTTTCTTTTTCTTCTTCTTTTCTTCTTTGCAGTCCTTACGGATGTGACCCGGTTTACCGCAATTCCAGCAAATGACTTTGGACTTTCCAGGAGATTTCGATCTCCCTTTGGATTTGGACTTGCCGCGCTTCTCATTCTTCTTGCCTTTCTCCTTAGGTCTTCCACGAATGGTTAGGGCTTCCTTTGAACTAATGGATACCTTCCTTCGCATCTCTTCACCGAGTAGGGCACCCACCACGTCTTCAGATTTCAAAACAACAGAAGTACTACCGATAGCCATAACAAGAGAATCCCACGAATCAGGCAAAGAACAAAGCAAGATCTGACATTTCTCCTCCTCATCCATCTTAACACCGACGGATACTAATTGAGCCACAATCATATTGAATGCTTTTAGGTGGTCTGCAATTCGTCCACCCTCTTCCATTTTCAAGGAATACAATTTCTTTCTTAAGAAAATTTGATTTAATAAAGATTTCACTTGATACATCTCACCAAGCTTAGTCCATAGCTTCTTTGCAGAGTTCTCTTCATGGACATTGATTAGAACAGAGTCTGCCAGGCACAGTCTGATTAGACCCTTGGCTTTTCGGTCCATAACATCATACTGAGCTGCCGCAGTAGGATCTGAGGGCCTTTGGACATTCGCATCAACAGCATCCCAAAGATCTCGATCTATTAACAGATCTTCCATCTTCAGCTTCCACATCTCAAAATTACTTCCATTAAATTTCTCCACCTCTATTCTCCCTGACGAACTCGCCATTTGAATATTCCTGCAACAAGATCAAAAAGTGTCTTCTGCACAAGCTCCCACTCAAATCTGGATTAGTTCAAAAAACCCAACTGCCCACAATTGAAACCAAAGGTGATCAGGCTCTGATACCACTTGTAAGGAAGTTAAGTAGCGGAAACAACTTCCTACACTAACCTTGAGAGGAGGGTAATGCAAAACTTTTTCAGATCATTACAACAGTTACAGAAAATGGAAATAGATATAATAGCATTCATACCACAACACAATGATTTACGTGGGGAAAACCCTTTCGGGAGAAAAACCCCACCCTCCAAAAGCAGCTCAATATTTTATTCAGCAATCAAAAACAGATTACAAAATACTTGCAGAGCAAGCTCTTCGCAGGAGTACCACTAATCAGAGATTCAGAGGCAACTCAATAGCCATAAGACTCTTACACACAACCTCTATCTCACACACCTCATAAATAGGAGATACAATACAAGAAACCATCAAACGGTATTACAAAACCATGGGCTAAAACCACCCAATAAGGTGTAGCCGACCTTATCTCCCTTCTAGATGCCCTATGACATGTTAAAGCACACATCAACATGTGTCGCTCCCTTTTACAGCTCATTTATGTATTCGATACAAATTATTTTTCCTATTTCAGGAGTACAAACTTCCAGAGGCCATAACTTGAGAACCGAGTGTCCGATTGACGAACCGTTTGAAGCGCCGGAAAGCTCGCGAAGTGCTCTATCACCTCGTAACCCGCTTCGCCGGTTACGGAAACTTTTCAAGGCGTTTCGGAGCCTCTAAAGTCCCCAAAATTAAGTTTAAACATTTTATTGCACCCCTCCAAGACGAAAACTTTAATATCTTCAAAACTAGCTGTGACCTTGCGACGCAACTTTACCAGAATGCTTATCTAGCCAACCAGAAGCTTCAGGGAGAGTTTCGCACCATTTCGTGCTCAAATAAAAACTTACTATAAATAGTAACCTCGCATAAATGCAAGGTTGAGACACCATTTTTCCCAACAACATCTTCTACATCCAGGGCATCGACATCGATAGTGTCGATTGGTTCTTCCACCAGGTTTCCTTCCTCATCAAAAACCTCATCTAGTTTGGAAATAACTAGTTCTTTTTCCACTTGGAGGTTGGCCATTCGTGCTTTGTGAGAGTTGATAGCATGAGCCATATGCTGATGAGTATCTTTTTCAACATCATCAATTCTCCCCTCCAACAACCAGAGTCTTCTTCTTCTTGTGAAGAAGAGACCTTTATTTTGATCTAGGGCATCAAATAATTCTGAATTTGAGAGTTCAGGAAAGTATTGTGAAAATACTTTCTCCCTAATCTCCTGTTCCTTTTCAATGGCAACGCACCATTTATTATCTAATGCTTTAAATAATGAATCTGGTGTCTGAGACTTAATCTTTGATGGTGACCAGTCATTTTTACAAAAATAAAGAATGATTTCCTGTAGTACTTCATCTTTCTCCTCACTATTAAATTCATCATAATAGTCTACTAAATCATGAAGTAATTTTCTCCTAATATTTTTTACTATTCTTTGACAATGTGTCAAAGGTTTGTATGAGGAGATATCAATATTTACCAATGCGGATGCTGCCGATTCATTCTTCTTCACCTTCTTTGTCTGTCTTGCCTTCTTCGACTTTTCATCAGACTTGGTTTCTTCGGAGTTCGGTTCATTTGTCTTAGTCTTCCTGTTTCTTTCGAAGACTTTTTCCGGTGTTACCTCCAGTTTCTTCATTGCCGACGACTGCTTGGTCACTCTTGGAGTTGCAGTAGTAGCCAGTACTGATGCTGCAGGCACTGCCTTGGCTTTCTTAGCTGCCGGTTCTTTTCCTTTCTTCACCGATGGTTCTTCAACCGGTGCAATCCTCTATAAGTAGGTTCCGGTCCTCTTAGCCTTTGGATCAAGAGGTGAGGCAATAAGGGTTGAGGCATACCCTTCCAGCATGTCATACATAACCTCATAGCCCATTGGCTCCACTTCCTCCATTCTAGGCTCAACAACCTCCATTAAACATTTGTCCACCTGAATAGTGAAATAGATGTCATCTTTGTATTTCTTCACTATATCACCTGAGATTCTTACCCTCTGACTCATCTTTCTTCTGAACTCATCAAAATATTTGTTTAGTACTTCAGGGTAGCCGGTTCCAATGGCTTGAACGCTTTCCTTTATCTGTTTGGTTACCGGTTGGTCAGGGGACCACTGGACATCTCCTACACCAGGAAAGTAGCCTTGAAAATAGAAGAACAACCCTACTAGTAGTTGTCCAAACTTAAACCTCAGTGAATTATCTTGTTTGATTGCCTTAAGATTCAACAGGAGTTGCCTCTGCATACCAGTGCATAAGTCAAAAGATGCATCCTCTTTTATCATCCGGTAAGCGACATTTACTGCTGCAACAGACACAAAATTAATCCTGTTGGCTGAAAATGTTCTGTAGCCTATCACCATGCAGGCGTATTTCACCAAATCATCCTTGCTAGGATTGACTGTCATACCCCATGAATCACTGGTTGAACCAGTGAGCTTGGCTATTTCAGTTTTGCTTACTTTTCTTAGGGCTGGAACTTCCCCTGTGCTATAAAAATTGGTGACTGCATGAATTGCCTGAGGTGTAATATCATGCATCCTCTCCAGGTACATCTTGTCACCATGGACTCTGCTCAAAATAATTTTGATGTGATCCTCCATGAAATCTTCTAGAAAATATACTGCGTTGTGGAATTTCTTCTTCTCTAAGACACTAAACTCCGATTTTATCTTTTTGTCCTTGCCGCAAAATAGACCTAACTGAGTGTGAATGGCTAAAGACCCTAGGTCTTCTATTTTGCAATCAATATAATCAGAAATTACCTCTTCAACTATGACTCCAACTAGAACTTGTGATAAAGCATTATATTTGCACTTCCTCTGAATAAAACTTTGTAACTCTATGGATGTACTTGAACTGGTATGAGATGCGGAAGCCATTGTAGAGTATTTCAAGAACACGAAAAATACCTTTCAAACATGAATTTAGGGCTTCCTGATTCTACTTTACTCCACTCTCCGTCGGTTGCCAAATCATCGCTTTGTGTTCTCCACTACCGCTTGCAAACTGGATTTGAATCTCTTTCAAGGTTTGTCAATTTCTTGAAATCTAAGCTCAATTCGCCTTTTCTTCGCTCTGCACTTGAAAAACTTCTCTTCGCTCGAAATCAGATAATGAGAAATGATTTGAAAAATGCTTTTATACATGTCTCTCACCTACCACCATTAATGCTCCTCTATTAGGGCATAAACCCTAATTTGCCTTTTTACTGTTTCCGGTCTTCTGCCCAGCAATAGGTATCGCATACCAGTTAAGGTCTTTTACCAGTGTAAACCGGGGGTTCTAAAGCATTTCGCCATTTGCTCCCCCTAAGCCTTTGAGGCTTAGTTTGCTTGTTTCGATATTTCCACACTAGGTGCAGAAACCGGTTCCTCTTCCAACATTGTTGGTTTCTTCCTCCATGTTTTCTTCATGTCACCTTGAACTTTTTCAACATCGATTTCTCCTTCCTGAGTGACCGGTATATCATCAGATATACTTTTTCTGCTTCTGCAGAATCTTGCAATGTGACCCGGTTTGTTCTAGTGATAGCAAACAAGTCCAGGTGCTCTCCAAGGTCCATTGTACATGTTTCCATTCTCCCTTCTACATGTTGTAGCAGTGTGACCATGACCATGACAGATCATACAACTTTCTCTCCATCTAGTTGCCGCTTGATGGCCACCGCTTCTTGACTGATGATTGAAGACAATAAACCAGTTGTGGTTCTGGTTCACAAAAGGTTCAAGACCAGTTCCTTGGGTCCTCTGAGGATATCTTCCAGTCTTATCCATCATAGACCTGCATTCAAATGCTCTATGCCCAAACTTGTTGAATGCATAACAATGACCATTGAACTTATTGGATCTAGGTACATTGTTGATAAAATATGGAAAATTATTGTAGGCTTTGCTCCTACATACATTGGCAGTGTGTCCTTCTTTAAGATAGTTAAAGCAAACAGGTTTGAATTTTTGCTTACCTTTTCCTTTGAGTGCCGGTTGCTTCTTTGATGCTTTAGCATTTGTTCCTAAGGATTCTCCTTCCTCATGTCTAGAGAAACCAAGACCATTGGTATTCTTTGCCGGTCTAGATAACTCAAGCTTTTCCTCTAGCTTGATAGTACTTTTGCCAAACTTAGCCAGTATTTCCTTTGACTCAAAGAGTTCTTTGGAAATAGCATTGTTTGTCTCCATTAGACTTGCATTTTCAGAGATGGCAATGTTTAGTTCTCCTTGCATGTCTTCCTTTTCCATTCTTCTCTCATGAAGGCGAGCAGTCAGTGCACTAATCTCTTGTTTCAACTTGGAGATCTCATGATCTCTATCCTTTATCTGATCTTTAGCTTTTCTCCGGTTCTCAAGCTCTTAACTAAACCGAATAGTCAGTCCTTCCAACTCCTTTCTTAGGTTGGAGTTTGATTCATTCAACTTGTTTACTTCTGCTATCATGGCTTCCATATTAGCTTCATCTTCAGAACTAATTTCAGATAGTTCCATCAACTTGTCTACATGTTCTCTCCTTTTTGCTTGAGATGCCTTGTATTTGACAATAAGATCATCATAGGCTTGCTCAGACTTAGTGAGCCATTGAGTAAGTTCCCTCATGGTGTATTCCCCCATATTTATTTCCAAGTGGTTAAACTTATAGAAAGGTAGGCTTTGATACCAATTGATGAATATTAAGAGGGGGGGGGTGAATTAGTATGCCAAAAATCTTTGCACTAAAACACTTACATAGTCTAAAGATAAACTGGTAAAGTAGTCTAACAATCAGACTGGTTACCACACATGCAAACCAAAATGCGAATAAAGCATTCACCCACAAAAGCAATACAACCATAACACAAGATATTTGACGTGGAAACCCAACTAGGAAAAACCACGGTGAGATGGAACTCACAAGTCACTATCTGCAGAATAGAAACCAGACTGGTTAAGGTCTTACAATGTTCTTCACCAGAACAGATCCTGTTAGGAATCTCAATCTCTGTTAGGAGATAAGTCCGATTAAAGACTACCTTGTTAGAGGATTTTAGATTCACATGTGTGAACCACCTTGTTAGAGGATTTTACAAAGGCTTTGAGGCCTACCCGGTTAAGGGTTACAAACTTGTCAAAGATGTGAGTAATCAACAAGTATTTGATCTATCTAATAGCATAAACTGCTTGGTTAGATCTAGTATTTCTCACAAATAATGCATTCCAGCATTACTTCAGTCTTCACTCTCTCTCTCACAGTTACAACTTGATCTTCTCAGATAAGATCATTCTCAACTTCCACTTTAAACCCTAGCACAACATTAACCCTTTTAGCAACAACTTAAAACCCTAGACATGATGTCCTTTTAAAGGAATCTGATTTCATGTCGGTCCAATAGGATTACATTACAATTTCCTAGGTTCAATGCATCTAGACATACTCAGTAACACGACACAAAAAGCACCGTCAATGTGTCGAAACCGTCAAACAATCAATGGATTGGTAACTCATCACAAAATGTCGGTTGGTAACTCATCACAGAGTATTATCAGTTCATACAAAATATCGGTTGCCGGTTTGACAAAAATAAAGATTGGTAAGAATGTGTTGTGCTGCTTTGCTCCCTTGTGCCGCTTGGGATCTATGAACCGTTTGGGGTTGACATGCCGCTTCAGACCGGGAAACACATTCTACAAAATCACCACTAGTCTAAAGACTAGTATACAACATACCGGTTGGAACAAATACCGGTTGAGCACAAGCTCATACACATAAAGGGGATCTCAATACAAGAGTGTGTCCATCGATGTCAATCACAACATAAACAACAAAAATTCCAACAATAAAATCTTTTACACTTTGCATACCATGTCTTTCTCATCAGTCAAAGCATAACCATCTGGTTGCTCTATGTATGCCTCTTCTTCCAATATCCCACTCAAAAATGCATCCTTAACATCCATTTGATATACCTTGAACTTCTTATGGGCTGCAAATGCAAATAAAGTTCTGACACCTTCCAGTCTTGCTACTGGTGCAAAAGTTTCACCATAATCTTCTCCTTCCTTTTGAGCATAACCTTTGCACACTAATCTTGCCTTGTTGGGAACTACAACACCATGTTCATTCAATTTGTTCCTATATACCTATTTAGTACCTATAACATTCTTATTTACCAGTCGGGGTACTAGGGTCCAAGTGTTGTTCTTCTCAATTTGATCCAATTCCTCCTCCATAGCTTTAACCCAATGATCATCACCAAATGCCTCCTTAGCAGTTCTTGGTTTAATGGTGGAGATCATGCAATAATTCTCTCTGATTCTTCTTCTGATTAGAACTCCAACATCCTTATCTCCAATAATCTTCTCGAGATTGTGATTCAGTCTCACATATCTAGGAATAGCATGATCATTATCTTTAGGTTTGGCTTCTTCTTTGTCATCATCTTCATCTGAATTTATTTGTTCCAGTTGGACAAGTGCATCAGAATTTTCTTTGCTGGTTTCAGATTTCACAGTTTCTAGTTCCAAAAACAAAATGCATGGATCTTCATCCTTTTTCTCTAAACTGGTTCCTTCTGAGACTTCAGGAAATTCATTTACTCGAACATCAACACTCTCAACAATTCTCTGTGTCCGGTTGTTAAAAAATTTGTAGGCCTTACTCTTGGTGGAATAGCTAATAAATATGCCTTCATCACTCTTAGCCTCAAATTTACTAATGTAATCACCTCTCTTAATAAAACATTTGCTTCCAACTATCTTAAAATAGCTAACATCAAGTGATCTTCTGATAGGGAGAGTCTTACTTTACCACCAACTGGAGTTCTTTGGTGGTATAATCCTAGTCTCTCTTAGGGCCCATAGTCTCCTCCTATGTACTCCCCTACCATTAGTTCCTTGTTTCACCTTCCTCAGGCTCAGAAGGTAATCTTGCTCACTATATCCTTGCAGGGGGTGTAGGACACACAACATTTGTTCTCTTAGTGCAAAACCACCCATCTTGTTTGGTTTAGAAAACTTTCTCCTTTCGGTTTCAAAATGTCTAGGTTTCAGGGCTTGTAGCCTTCTATATCTTCTTCCATTTCTTAGTAGATTCCTCCCCTACAAGTTATCTCCTTCAAGCTACTGACACCTAGCCGGACTATCACCAAGCTCGCCTAGGGCCAGTTTGCAGGAATAGCTAATGCCATCTCCTGGTCTCCTTCAAGTGAAAACCTACTGTACATGGTTGGCTCTGCTTGACAACCTCCAATGGTCGAGTGGAGTTTCAAGTCAGAGCCATATTATTGTTACAAAGAGAGAGCAAAACTGAAATGTAAACCTTATTTGTAGATCCTGAGCTTATTCACGGAATCAAACCAGTAACTCACACAATAGAGAAATGAAGCATTTACATTAACTACATAAGTAAACTTAAAGACTTTAAAACATTATTTGCAATTCACAAACACAATTTAGACTTTGAATTGGAAACTTAAAAATGAACTTCTCTTTTGCTATTTAGAAAAAATAGATTTTTTCTCTAAGGCAAGAACCTCTTACAAATGCCCATTGGGTCTTTTATATCCTCCTTTCCCTGTCATGAATCACTCCAAATGGACAAGATTAATTTCGACACAAACGGTTACCAGCTACAACTAATTTTTAGTTTCCATCAGGTCATCGGGGGTAGCAGCAAAATGTGGCTTCCCATGGCCGATGGCAATGCACCACATAGAAAGAGATCCCATCGGAGCATCGGGTGGCAAGAAAACATGTCCTGTCGATACCCAATAACAAAACTCTAAACACTGACGAATTATCGGGTCATTGGGGTAAGTGTGAACCACTCCTGTTGATACCCGATAACTCCACTCCACGCCTAAGTGATCTCATCGGGTCATCAGGTTAGGGTAAAACTAGGCTTGCCGATAACCGATGGCAACACTCCAAAAACTGGTAGTCTCATCGGGGAAAGACTTGCAGATGCCAGCATGATAAAATACATTCTAGGCTTCCTGTAAACAAACTATTGGACTTGAACTAGTCCTTATGTATGCACATGACCTTTGCAAGGTCTCTCAAGCCAAAATTGTAAGGGTATCTGCTCAACCCTTAGGTGCTCCTACACCATACTCCCTAGAAAGGAAAGAAGCTAAGTCACCACCGGTGACAACAAATTGGGATCAATGCCACGCTTTTGGAACTCACTTTCAACAACCTAGGTGGCCTCATCTTCAGGCAGGTGTCGCCATTTGGTGAGATGCTCCATATAAACGCCATGGCGGGTCTTCCTCGTAACTCAAGAATCCAACACCTTCTCAGCCTGTGGTTTAGTGGATGGGGGTAAAATCAAATCAGTGATTACCTCTGCTTTTTCAGGAATGTTGTGATCGTTGATGGCTATAGGTCCTTTGTACTTGACAAGATCAGACACATTAAAAAATGGCGAAAGGGATAGGTCATCCGGCAAGTCTAATCTATATGCATTGGTGCCATATTTGGCTTGTATTTGGCAAGGATCTATCCTTCTCATCTGCAATTTTCTCGGCACACCCTTCTGCAATCTAGCTTTGTTCAAATGAACCATGACTAGATCTCCCACTTCAAACTGAACATCTTTTCTCTTAGTATCTACCCTATCCTTTATCTTCTGGGTGTTTTCTAGCATGTCCACTCTATTTAGCTCGGTCTCCTAGATCTTTAAGTTCACAAATACCTCGAGGATGCATTCCATAAACAATGGTAAATGGACTTTTTCCTATGGTTCGATTAACATTGTCATTATAAGCAAATTCTGCTTGATGAATCATCTGATCCCAAGCTTGTCCATACTCCTTTGTCAAACATCTAAGAAGGTTTTCATGTGTTCTATTGATGACCTCTATTTGGCCATCCATTTGGGGATGGTACGATGAGCTGAAAGACAAGTTAGTACCCAATCTCTACCATAAAGTCTTCCAAAAAATACCAATAAATTTTGCATCTCTATCTGATACTATACTGATAGGTAAACCATGAATCCTAATAACCTCTTTGAAAAAAAAGTGAGCAATGTGTTTGGCATCATAAGTGACCTTGCATGGAATAAAATGAGCCATCTTACTAAACCTATCTACCACAACATAGATGATATCAAAACCTGATTTGGTTTTTGGCAAACCAACCACAAAGTCCATACTTACACACTCCCATGGCAGGTTTGGGATAGGTAAAGGCTGATAAAGACCAGCATTGGAAGATGGACCCTTACCTCTTTGGCAAATTGTACAGTGCTCCACATATCTCTTGATATCTCTTTGCATTTTAGGCCAATAATAAAACCTTTAGACAAGTTCCAAAGTCTTGTTCAAACCAAAATGTCCACTCAAGCATCCATTATGCTTTTCTTGCATCAATTTTTCCCTCATAGACCCTCTAGGCACACATAGCTGCCCTCCTTTGAATAAAAGACCATCTTGCAAGGTGTAATCAACATACTCACTGTGGAAATGGTTTCCAAATCCTTGGCAAACCTTGTAGGCAGTAACAAAATCTTCATCTTCTTCATACAAATTCTTGAAGCTATCCACTCCAATGCTTATGAGCTGCACTTATTGCACTGTTAGTAACCTCCTACTCAATGCATCGGCTACCTTATTACATTGTCATTTCTTGTGTTTGATGGTAAAGGTATATGATTGCAGATACTCTACCCATTTAATATGCCTATGGTTTAACTTTTCTCGGGAATTAAGAAAACTAAGAGCTTGATTATCAGTGTAAACCACAAATTCCTTAGGTAGCAGATAATGCCTCCACTTTCTAAGTGATTGGACAAGTGCATACAATTCCAAATCATAGGAGGAATACATTTTCTTTGCATCATTGAGTTTCTCACTAAAGAAGGCAATCAGTCAATTGTCTTGACTCAAAACTGCTCCAACCGCTATGTTGCTTGCATCACATTCAATTGTGAAGAGTTTGTCAAAACTTGGTAGGATAAGTATCGGTTGAGTAGCCATCTTTGTCTTCAAGAGTTCAAAACCTCTTTGTTCTTCCTTTGTCCATACAAACTTGGTTCTTACACCTCCCTTAATTATCTCAAGCATGGGTGCACATATTTCATTGAACCCTCTGATTAACTTTCTATAAAACTGAGCCAAGCCATGGAAACTTCTCACTTCACTTGTTGTCCTAGGTGTGGGCCAACTAATTATGGCTTCCACCTTAGAGGTATCCATCTTCAAATTACCTCTTGAGACTACAAACCTAAAATAAACCAATTCCTGTTTCATAAACTCACATTTCTCCAAATTGATGGTTAGTTGTTCATCACAAAGATTACTCAAGACAATTCCTATATGCTTAAGATGCTCATCTTTAAACTTGCTAAAAACTAAGATGTCATCTAAGTAAACAACAACAAATTTACCAATGTAGTCCTTGAGTACTTCATTCATGAGCCTCATGAATATGCTAGGGGCATTTGTGAGCCCAAATGGCATAACAAGCCATTCATAGAGTCCTTCTGTAGTCTTTAAGGTTGTCTTCCATTCATCACCCTCCTTTATTCTGATTTGGTGGTAACCACTCTTAAGATCTATCTTAGTGAAGTATTTAGCATCCCCCAAACAATCCATCAAGTCTTCAATTCTTGGGATGGGAAATCTATATCTGATAGTAATCTGGTTTATGGCTCTAGAATCAATGCAAAGTCTCCAAGTACCTCCCTTCTTTGGAGCTAAAACGGTCGGTACTGCACATGGGTTGATGCTCTTCCTGATTAGTCCATTATCTAGGAGTTCTTGTATTTGCTTGGCTATCTCCTTGTTCTGATCCAGTGTCATTTTATAAGCTGCCTTGTTGGGTAAAGAAGCCCCAAGTATAAAGTCAATTTGATGACTTATGGCATATTGAGGAGGCAATGTAGCTGGTGTCCCATCACTAATGATGTCCTCAAACTGATCTAGAACCTGTTGCACTTCCTTAGGAATGCTAGCCTTCTTCTCCTTGCTGTCCTCTTTTGGCTTCACAAATATGGCAAACGTGACTCCTTATCCCTCCTTGAGTGTGTTTATGAATTCTTTCTCACCAACCAACAACACATTAGGACCTTTGGATCTGCCCTATGCTTGGTCTCCTATGCATTGAATTTTGTAGTTGGTTCCATCTTTTTGGAAGGTATAGGCATTCTTCTCTCCATTGTGTATTGCCTTTATGCCAAACTGCCATGACCTACCTAGAAGTAGATGGCAAGCATCCATGGGTAAGATGTCACATAAAATTCTATCTTTGTAACCTCCAAAGGTGAACTCAACCCAAGTTTGTTCATTTACAAGAACATGTCGCCCCTTGTTGAGCCATGTAACTCTGTAGGGATCACTATGCGATATTATTTGTAGGTTAAGCTTACTCACTGCTTCTTTTGATACTATGTTATCAGTGGAACCTGAATCCACCACCACTCTACATACTTTTCCCATAATCTTGCATTTTATCCTAAACAAGGATCTCCTTTGGCTAGGTTCTTCCTTAACCTGTTCCTTAATCAAGACTCTTCTTATAATAAGATTCTCTCCAACCTCTGAATCTAAACTCACTTCTGATGCCTTCATATTTGCCGCTTCTTCTTGAGCATAATTTACCCTCCTCTAACCTCCTTGGGATGAAGAAGTCTTGTCTGGGCATCTATAGGCTGGGTGTCTAAGTCGATGGCAGTTGTAGCACTTCATGGTGGCAAAATAGGACCCTCTTCCTGATCCACTAGACCTTCCTCTACTTGAGTTGCTAGATCCCCTCCCTCTATAGTTGTTCTTGCTATTGGAATCCCCACTTTGCTCAACCAACTTAGATTCCCCTTGGGATCTTTCCTCTACACTTCTTCCACCAAAACTACCTCTCTAACCTCTACCATCTCTTCCCCTACCTTTGCCCCTGTTGTTTTGTTCTTGTTTCTTCTTTCTCTTTTCCTCCACTCTTAGTGCAAACTGATAGCACTTGTGCACGGTATTGGGGCATAACAAGCTTAATTTCCCTTGAATATTCCATCTCAATCCATTTAAGTATCTGGCTACCTTGATGTGCTCATCCTCTACCACCTTGGATCTCAGACATAACTTCTAAAATTCCTCAATATAGCTACTCACATCCAAGTCTATTTGTCTCAAGTTTTGTCTCCTCTTGTGCAACTGGATTTCATAATCTTCAGGGATGTAGGCCTCTTTCACCTTGGCTAACATGCCCTTCCAAGTGGCTATGGGATTCTTGCCCTCTTTTTGCCTCTCTTCTTGGATAAATTTCCACCAAGTCAATGCTACCCCTCTCAATCTAGACTTGGCCACCTTCACCTTTTGTGCCTCACTGATTCCATCACACTCAAAGTGATTCTCTAATCCCTCTATCCATTCTAGGACTACCTCTGGCTCCATTTTTCCACCAAAAAGTGGCACTCCTTCTAAAGATTTTCCTCCTAAGGCTTTAATGGCTTTACGGAAAGGTTCTTCAGGTAGAATAGGGTCTAGTTCAGGAGTCCTATCCTCTTCTATGACTTCTTTGCCCTTCCCCTCTTTGACCTTGATTGTCACTTTCTCAGTTTTGTCTTCAACTACGTCTAGTTTTCTGTCCAACTGTAGTAATCTTTCTCTGAGGATCCTATTTTATTCTTCTTGATCTTCTACCTTCTTTGCTAGCTCTACATTGGTCACCATCCTTAAACTATTCTCTCCTACTGATTTAGTGTCTGTCTTAAGCTGGCTTCTTCCCAAATCTTGGAAGCTCTGATACCACTATGATAGGGAGAGTCCTACTTTACCACCAACTAGAGTTCTTTGGTGGTATAATCCTAGTCTCTCTTAGGGCCCATAGTCTCCTCCTATGTACTCCCCTACATTAGTTTGCTTGTTTCACCTTCCTCAAGATCACAAGGTAAGCTTGATCACTATATCCTTGCAGGGGGTATAGGACACAACATTTGCTCTCTCAGTGCAAAACCACCCATCTTGTTTGGTTTAGAAAACTTTCTCCTTTCAATTTCAAAATGTCTAGCTTTTAGGGCTTGTAGCCTTCTAGATCTTCTTCCATTTCTTAGTAGATTGCTCCCCTACAAGTTATCTCCTTCAAGCTACTGACACCTAGCCGGACTATCACCAAGCTCGCCTAGGGCCAGTTTGCAGGAATAGCTAATGCCATCTCCTGGTCTCCTTCAAGTGAAAACCTACTGTACATGGTTGGCTCTGCTTGACAACCTCCAATGGTTGAGTGGAGTTTCAAGTCAGAGCCATATTATTGTTACAAACAAAGAACAAAACTGAAATGTAAAACCTTATTTGTAGATCTCAAGCTTATTCACGGAATCAGACCAGTAACTCACATAATAGAGAAATGAAGCATTTACATTAACTGTATAAGTAAACTTAAAGACTTTAAAACATTATTTTCAATTCACGAACAAAATTTAGACTTTGAATTGGAAACTAGAAAATAAACTTCTCTTTTTCTATTCAGAAAAAAAAATTTGTTCTCCGAGGCAAGCAACCTCTTACAAATGTTCATTGTGTCTTTTATATCCTCCTTTCCTTGTCGTGAATCATGCCAAATGGACGAGATTAATTTCGACACAAACGGTTACCAGCTGCAACCGATTTTTAGTTTCCATCAAGTCATCAGGGTAGCAGCAAAATATGGCTTCCGATGGACGATGGCAATGCACCACATAGAAAGCGATCCCATCAGAGCATTGGATGGCAAGAAAACACGTCCTGTCGATACCCGATAACAACACTCCGAACACTGATGACTTATCGGGTCATCGGGGTAAGTGTGAACCACTCCTGCTGATACCCAATAACTCCACTCCACGCCTAAGTGATCTCGTCGGGTCATTGGGTTAGGGTAAAACTAGGCTTGCCGATAACCGATGGCAACACTCCAAACACTAGCGGTCTCATCGGGGAAAGACCTGTCGATGCCAACATGACAAAATGCATTCTATGCTTTCTGTAAACAAACTAGTGGACTTGAACTAGTCCTTATGTATGCACATGACCTTTGCAAGGTCTCTCAAGCCAAAATTGTAAGGGAATCTGCTCAACCCTTAGGTACTCCTGCACCATCTTCCATACCAATATTCATAAAGAGTCTTTTCCTTACCTCTTTTTACCAAAAACTGGTTCATTGTGTAGACAATTGTGCTGATAGATTCTCTCCAAAAGGTTTTCGCTACACCTCCTTGTATCAACATTGTCCTAGTATCTTCAACAACTGATCGGTTGTTCCTTTGTGCAATGTCATTTTGCTGTGGTGTCCTTAGTCCAGAAAGTTTCTGTTTGATACCATTCTCTTCACAGTACCTAGTGAATTCTTGAGAAGTAAATTCACTTCCTTGATCTGTCCTCAGACATTTTATCTTCTTAGTGCTCTCTTTCTTAGCTAAGACCCTGAATTCCTTGAACTTATCAAAATATTTAGTCTTATCTTTCAAGAATGTGACCCACATCATCCTTGAGCAATCATCAGTGAGAATCATGAAATATCTATCACCTTGAATGCTTTTTGTTCTTATTGGTCCACATAGATCTGTATGAACCAAATCTAACAAGTGCTCTACTGAAAAGGATTTTCTTTTGAAAGTCGAAGAAGTCATCTTTCCTAACTTACATTCTTTGCGAAGAGCATTAAATGATTTTTCTAACTGAGGCAAACCTCTCACTATCTTGGACTTACTCACTTTAACAATGTTATCAAAGTTTATATGACAAAATCTCCTATGCCAAAGCCAGCTGTCATCTATTTTTGCCATAAAACAGTTGCTAACTTTAGAATTGAGATGAAACAGGTTACCTTTAGTTTTTTTCCCAGTTGCAATCAATTCACCTTTGTTGTCAAATATTTTGAACATACCATTTTTAAACTCCAGTGGGTATCCTTTATTATTGAGTTGTGCAACACTCAAAAGATTGTGCTTTAGTCCTTCAACCCAGTAGACATCATCTACACTGCTCTTCTCATTAAGAGAAATAACTCCTTTACCTTTAACCATGCAAGGTGAGTCATTGCCAAATATAACTACACCACCATCAAATTCCTTTAAGGAAAAAAAATTGCTCTGATCACCAGTAATATGATGTGAACAACCACTATCAATGATCCAATCATCAGAGTTATCCATTCTGGATTCTAATGCCTTCTGGTATGATATCTCTTCCTTAATAGCTACAAACACAATATCTTCACTAGCATCATCATCAGATTCTTCATCAGTGATACCATTATCAATAGCAATAAGACAATCTCTCTTGCCTTTACCCGTATACTTCTTGAATTTGTCTCTCTTGTGTTCATTTTCACCATTAGGATAATTATCCGCTATGTGACTAATCTTGTTGCATGCAAAACATTTTAAAGGTAGTTTACCTCTATATTTACTAGTGCCTTTGGGCAACCACTTTTCCAACAATGCTTCAAGCTCCACTAAATTATCTTCATCATTAGCATATCTGCTGGATCTAGATTCATAACCATGAATATTATCTCTACTTTTTCTCAGAGATGGGTTAGAAATAGAAGCTCTAAATGCAGACTCGAATTTCTGTATACTACCATCATAACCATTTAGTTCAAAAGCAGTAAGCTTGCCAATGATGGAGTCAAGAGTTACCTTAGTTTTGTCAATGGACTTCATATCCTGAATAGCTGAAACTCGAATAGCATAGACCGGTAGCAGGGTTCTCATTACCTTACTGATCACTATGGCATCTTCCACTTTCCCTCCCGCACTCTTAATTTCACCGACTATCTCTTTTATCTTTTGACCATACTGCTGGATATTCTCACCTTTAGACATCCTCATGTCATCAAATTTTCCTCTTAGAATCTCTTCTTTAGCAATCTTAACATGTTCATCACCGCTATAAATCTCTTCAAGTTTTTTCCATACTTCATATGTAGTTTCAAGACCATGAACATCTACAAATTCAACATCAGATAGGGAACTGATAATAGCTTCCAGTGCTTGATGATTTTCTTGTTGTTCTTTCTTTTGATCATCAGTCAGAGTTCCAGTAGGTGCAACATATTGAGTTTCTACATGTTCCCAATACTAACTTCCCAAACTCTTAATGTAAATCTTCATTCTATCGCTCCATATCCTATAGTTATCCTTGTTGAACTTCGAACCTTCCTTCTTCATCATGATATAGCAAATCTTTTCCTCAAGCTATTAGGCTTAGATCTTAGAGGACCTTAGATGATCTGATACCATTTGATGGTATGATGAAAGAATAAGTATCTGGTAGATTACTGAGAGGGGGGGTGGGGGTGAATCAGTAAATAGAAAAACTAATACAAACTTCCCAATACTCAAACTCAAACTCAAACTCACAAAGTAAACTTATCAATGAAATACCACTACCATGATCAATACTCATAAGAATACCGGTTGACTGTTACAACAACTTAACAGTAAACAACATTCAACTTGTAAACATCCAAATGATTCACTACTTCAATGCTTCCAGTTATCATATCTCATCAGAAATAGTTAAGTAGTTAATCAAATCAATAAAAAGATCATAACTACAAAAACATTCACAACATGACACAAGTATTTATATGTGGAAAACCCAAATAGGTAAAAACCATGGTGAGATGAGGCTCACAAGAAAATATTTGAACTCTTTTGAAGTTTTCCCTGTTAGGAGCCTAGCCTGTTAAAGCTTTTACAAAAGTCCTGTTAAGAACTAATCCTATTAGGAATCACCTAGTTAAGGGATTGACTACAAATGCCTTGTTAGAAGCAAATACCCTATAAGGAGTAACCTTAGTAGAGGATTTGAGAATCCAATCTAAAGGACCACCTTGTTAGAGATTACCTGGTTAAGGGATTTCAATTCTATTGTAATTGTCAAAAAACAATAAGAGTTTCTTGATCTGTTTGAATAGCACTATATTTGCTTGATCAGACCCATTTAAGCTTCTATCTGCCTTTACTCAAACTGTAGAGTCATTCTCTGGTTAGGAAACCACACACTCAACTAATTTCTGCCAATTCTTGCCAACACCAAAATAAAAACAACTCCATCGACCTTAAATACAAATCAATTAGGTCGATAACACAACAAAAATTTAATCCTCTCATCATCGAGATTACAAACAAGTCGGTACAAGCATGATCATTAGATTTCATAGCAATCTTATCACATCAATCAACAAACCCTCAACCGCTCCTTGATTATCGCTTCCACGATCTCAATAACTCATCACGCACTTTGCATTAGATGCAATACATTTTGCTCCTTCCTTAGACAAACATATGCGTGAAAACAATTTGAACTTGTCTTCATACAATGACCTTATGTGTCACCATTATAACCAATTCAACAACCTTAATCAGTTAGGGTTTAGCAAAAACAACTCATAGGGTTTACTGGTTACATAACATAGAAAGGGTTTACTGGTTCAACTCACAAACTTACATACTAGTTTACAATAACCTTTTACAAAGTTCTTCCTATAGGTTACAAGACAATATCAACAATAACAACAATATCAATAATATCATTACCGGTTCAATTGACATCATTTACAACATAACATATCATTAATGCAATCTTCATGCTAATGCCAACATTTTTCACATCCAAGTGCATCCTTGGCCAATAGTAAAACCTCTTGACCTATTCCAAAGTTTTATCACAGCCAAAATGCCCCCTAAAGTACCACAGTGCTTTTCCTTCACCAAATTCTCCTTCATTGAGCATTTAGGAACACACAATTGGGCCCCCTTGAAGAGTAACCCATCTTGTATCACAAAATCCTTATAGTCTTTATGAAATGAACCTTGAAATTGCTAGCATACTTTAAAAGCATTACTGAAATCTGCATCAGTAGCATGCATACCTCTAAAACTATCTATTCCCACACTTTGGAGTTGCACTTTCTATACTAGTCCTGCTCTCCTACTCAATGCATCAACTACTTTGTTGGCTTCTCCTTTCTTATGTTTGATGGTGAATGTATAAGCCTAAAGATATTCTACCCATTTCATGTGTCGATGACTTAATTTCTCTTGACTGTTAAGAAAACTCAAAGCATGATTATCAGTGAGTACTACAAACTCCTTAGGTAGAAGGTTATGTCTCCATTTTTTAAGTTCTTGGACCATGGCATAAAGCTCCAAATCATATGATGAATATCTCTTTTAGCTTAATTTATTTGTTCACTAAAGAATGCAATTGGTTTTCCCTCTTGACTTAATATTGCACCTATTGCCAACCCACTAGCATCACACTCAATAGTAAATACTTTACCAAAATCAAGAAGAGTAAAGATTGGTTGTTGTGATACCTTTTTCTTCAAGAATTCAAAACTCTAATTTTCTTCCTTTATCCATTGAAACCTGATCTTTTTCTCCCCCTTAATGGTATCAATCATTGGTGCAACAATATGACTGAATTTTTTGATAAATTTGCAGTAAAAACTTGCCAAACCATGAAAACCCCTAACTTCTCCAATTGTCTTAGGTGTAGGCCAACTGATTATTGCTTCCACTTTGGTGGGATCCATTTTCAAATTTCCTTGGGAGACTACAAATTCTAAATAGAAAAGTTCCTCCTTCATCCACACAAACTTCTTGAGGTTGATCATTAGCCTTTCCTCATTCAATCTCCTTAACACTCTGTCCAAGTGTTCCAAGTGTTCTTCTTTTGTCTTGTTGTAGACTAAGATGTCATCTAGGTATACTACTACAAACTTATTGATAAAATTCCTCAAGACTTCATTCATGAGTCTCATGAATGTACTAGGGGCATTAGATAACCCAAAGGGCATCACTAACCATTCATAGAGGCCTTCATTGGTTTTGAATGTTGTTTTTCACTCATCACCCTCTCTTACCCCGATCCGATGATAACCACTCCTTTAATCTATCTTTGAAAAGTACCTTGCACTTGCTAGGTTGTCCATGAGGTCTTCTATATGAGGTATAGGAAATCTATACCTAATTGTGATTTTGTTTATAGCCCTAGAGTTTGTGCAAAGTTTCGACTTCCCATCTTTTTTGGGTGCCAATATAGTTGGCACAACACATGGACTTAGGCTCTTTCATACTAAACCTTTATCCAACAAATCCTGCACTTGATTTTTTATTTCCTCATTTTGTTGAGGTGTCATCTTATATGTTGCCTTATTGGGAAGACTTGCGGCAGTTATTAAGTCAATGTGATGACTTACATCTCAGATTGGGGGCAAAGCATTTGGTAACTCTTTCACTACTATATTCTCATACTTGTCAAGTAGACCCTGCACTTCATTTGGGACTTCTTCCTTGTCACTAGTTGTTGTATTGCAGATTGGCTTAGCTACAATGGCATATCCACATCCTTCCTCCTCAAGATCCTTCAAAAACTCCTTCTCCTTCACTATCATGACACTAGGTCCTTCATGAGCTTCACCCATATCTTCTTGCAGTGGTTTAAGGGTATATTAAACCCCATCCTTCTCAATAACAAATGTAATTTTATGCCCATCATGTTGGACTCTCCTGTCAAATTTCTAGGGCCTTCCAAGAAGAAGGTGGCACACATCCATAGGAACAATATCATAAAGAACTTTATCCTTGTAAGGACCCATATTAAACTCTTCCCATTCCTTCTCATTCACAAGTACTTGTTACCCCTTATTAAGCCATGATATCTTATAAGGATTTTGATGAGGGATTCTTTTCAGCTTAAGTTTTTCTACCATTTCTAGAGACACTATATTATCTATTGAACCTGAATCAACTATAACTTTGTATACCTTGCCTTGAGATTTGCAGGCTGTTTGGAACAATTATTTCCTTTGGGAGGCTCCTTGATGGTTGGTACTTTTATTAGTCCTTTTAATCATAAGATATTCTCTTGTCTCCAGAGTGACATGAACAAAAGGAGAGTTTACACTCCCTTCATCCTCCTCCTGCACTAATTGATTCCTCTTCTCTCCATTATAAGAACTTGTACCAGCTTTATCAGGACACTTCCATTCTCTGATACCACTTGATGTAACAGAGGGTGGAATTAATCTTCACTCACTATTTCCCTATCCTTCTCATAGGGTCTTTAGACTTAATAGTCAATGGTAACTCCCTGACTAAAATGAAGTCAAGTTGGTGATCCTGCACCAATGATGAAGTATATCACCCAAATGAAGATTATACAAGGGTGATAGTTGGTTAATTTCCACCTAACCTTGAGACATTGGTACTTGAAGTACTTCTTTAGTAATCATTGGTTCAAATTGCAACTGAAGAGCTAATAAGTCTAATATGGAATCTCTTAAGGTTAAGAAGATTCTCCACTAGGCTCCACATTCTTTTTTGCCTCAATTTTCTTCTCCTCTACATGTTTCTTCTTTGGACTCTTCCCCTTCTTCAAAATGTTTTCTGCAAATATCTCCATATTGTTTATTTCCTTTTATTTATCTAGAGCAGTTTCTGGACTTGTAGATCACTACCTTTTTGCTCATTCATCTCCAATTCTGAGGTAACTTCAACACTGCCAATTTTAGGTGCATTTATTCCAATCTCCATTGGACCAATATCTATATTTGTCTTCTTTGGACGAAATGACATAGTGATGTAGGAGCATCCCCGGTCTATGAGCAATCTTGCATCAACCAAAAATATTTCCTTTCAGTTTTGCTCTTGTTTGGTTATGGTAGAAGTTTTTTATGTTTTCCTTCAGTGTGTTCTAGTAGATGGTTCTTTTTCATTGTGGGTTAGTTTTTTGGTTTCCAATCTTGTCCTTGAGCATTATTCCAGATTCTCAGTTCATTTGGATTCTTTTCTAAAGAGTTATTCCTTCTGGAGTGACCATTTCCTGGTTCTGGAGCAGTTTGAGCTTATTGTCTATTTTGGGGATTCCTTCTTGTGTAGAGCGATTTCTTGGCTTGCGGATCTATTTGGTGCCTTTCTCGATGTTCTTGAGTCCTTGGCTGACCTTCCTTTTGATCCACACTCCTTGGTTGTTCTTTTCTGGAGGATTTTCGTTTCATTCTTGGGGCCGACCTATTTGCACATTTAATTTTCCTATCTTGGTAAATGTAATCTTTTGTGGCTGACCCAAATGTGTTTCAGAGGGCATATATATTGTTGTATGTGATCCTTAGAAGGCAGTTCAGAAGCGGTGAGGATCTTGATTTCTAGAATTGTAATTTAGATGCCTCTTGGAGGTCCAGATGAATTGTAATCTGGAATGTAACCGGTTGCTTACCAGATGTTCTATAATGTGGATATTTGATTTTGCATTTTATCAATGTTTTGTTGTTGCTTTTGTCGTGTTACTCTTGCTGCATGATCTAGTCAGTTCTCTTTGAGGACCCACCAGACCATGGCTGCACCACATAGTCTGCTTCAATTATTTTGCAACTTCTATTGTTTCTTCTTTTGTTTGTTTGATCAACCTTTGACAATCATTTGGATCCTTTCCCATGACAATGTTAGCTCTCTCTCTTTTTCAACCTTGTGTTGAAACTTAGGGCAATCTTTGCTCTTCCTTCCAAAGATAAGGAACCACATACTTTGTCTAATGCATATGTTTGGATGTTTATTATGTGGATGTGTTTTTATGTATTGATCAATTTCTTTCTCATTAAGGAAATATTACTAAATGATACTCTGATAATTTGGATTTCATAGTTGGAGAAGTTGTTAATGGTAATTACTATTTAATTAAGTTTAAATTGGTATATAATTCATCCCCTCCCTCTTGATATATTGTGTGTCCTTCACTTAGATCTCTCTCTCTCTCTCTCTCCTTGGTTGGAATTGGTTAGACATATCTCCATTGTTGAAGCTTTCTAAATTTCTATGTTATTTAAATAACTACATTAAAAATATTGTTGGCATTATACACTCAGATAAGAATGGTTGATGTTGTCATTGATGGCAACCAACTGGTAACTGGGTTCAACATGGTTCAAAGGTTATACAGGCAAAAAAGACTTCACCTACCGACATTGACAATCACTACAAGGATTATTCACATCGACATCTTACACCAGCAACAGATTATACCGACAGTCCAAGCTGACTTGGAAATAATATTTTTTACATGAAATGTTGTAGCGTCCTAAAATTGTGACACTTGCAATTTCGACTGCATTTGGGTCTTCACGATGGCGATGCAACACTGAACTTGGATGGAGACCCCGAAACTTGTTCATGACACCAAAAAACTGCATTTCTCAGCACCCTGGCCTGATCCTCCTTGCACCCTGCTGCCCCTGGAGGTGGGACCATGGCGCCTAGCGCCCAGGTCCTTCAGGAATAGGGCGCCCAGTGCCCTGGTCCCCCAGGACCATGGCGCCCAGCGTCCTGGTCCCTGGCCCTATTTTTGGGCCCGGTCTCTTTTGGGTCTCGGTTCTTTATGTTTGCAAATTGGAAAATAACATTTCCTGGTCGGCCTAAGGTCGGGAAAATCAGTCTATCAACCCTAATTGACAAGTATATAAACTACATTTCCTCTCTCAAAAAGGGGAGGAGGACATATGTGAGCAAGGCGAAAGCAATATTCAAGCATTCAAACATTCAAGCATTCAAGCATTCCTTCAAGCAATTGAGCATTCTAAGTATCCATTCAAGGCTAAGTGTTGCATTCAAGACAAGGATTCAACCATTGAAGAGGAGATCACTTACAACACATTACATACTACATACATTACACCTTCGCATGTAAGAATACAAACATTCTTATAACAAGGTATCAGTACTTGTTTACATTACAAACATTTACATTTACAGCATTCTCATTTCTTGGTTAATTCCAAAACTGGGGTTTGACCTAAAGGCAAACCCCTCATCCCTAACCCCCCAATCGTCCTCTCTTTTTTGTGTGTAGGTTGTAGGTACGCGACTGTAATTGATGATCTGGAATCCTTGTGCAGAGACGAACAGATCCCCCTTCGTTTCGCGGATTTTTCGGAGGACCGTGTGCACGCCGGGCGCCATCATCCCGTCAACTTTCGCTCAAATTTGCAGAACAGCACCATCTCGACATTTTTCTACTAATTCCAGGTCTGCAGCTTCATATCATATCCCTATCTCTATTTATAAGCGAATATTTCCCACTTTACATGCATTCCTAGTTCAATCTTTCTATCTACATTTCTTTACAAAAGAGGGTATCCTTGATGTCTTAACCCTTGAAACTCATATAGAATCCAATCTTGCATTGCGTGGGATTGGATCTTGTGGGTTTCAACCCCTCTTTTGAATGTAAAGTCTCCCCTAAGTGAAAACCGTCAATCCTAAGTGACCTCCTTCCCCTTTCCCCTTTGGAGTGGTGGAGGGAACACTTGGGGTTCGCTCGTGATTTTCTGCTTTACATTTTGGTGAACCCGACGTGAACATCCTTTCTGATTATTCATGGTTAGATTTGAAAATTGGATTCCTTGATTACATTTCCATGTTTGATCTTTTGCAAAATTTTAGAGGTTAATTGCATAAAAACCCTAAATTTTCTTTTTAGTAATTGAGCTTGCGAAATGTTTAATTGTTAATGCTTGTTTCAGATCTGCCCTTCTACTGCAAATTATCAAATCATATTTGTGCTTTAATTCTGAAAATTAAGTGGTTAAGTGTCAAAACCCTAATTTTTGAAACCCTCTTGATTCAGCCTTTTACCGACAATTTCACTGATCAAAACATCTCCAAATCAGCTGTAACTTTGGAATCCGCAATAAAATCATAATATCTTTCATCTCTGAAAATTTGGAAAAAAGTTGTGAAGACCGTGTGCACCCCGAGCGCCATCGTCCCCGACATTTTTTCCGAAATTTCGGGAGCTAGATCTTACTGTATTTTACTGCTAAAATCCAGAATTTTGGCTGATTTTATCAATTCTAACACTTTCAAAATTACAGTCAAAGTTGGTCTTGTGACTGTTTGGTTTAAGGGTTCTAATCATTCAAAAAATTGTGGAAATTGAAATTCATGTCAAAATTGTGTTTCTTACTGTCCTAAATCTGAAAAGTGTGTTGGTGTTCACTCATAATTTCAGTGCTTTATTCAAATTCTTGCAATTTGTGACTTTTGAAACTAAGTGTTTAATTACAACAACTTTGATTTCCGCTTTCAAAATTGAATTTTGCGTGAAATCGAGTCAGTTTTTAAAATTCAAAACTTGCATTGCTCTTAACATTCCCTCTAAAATCATAAAATTCAAAATTTCAGTTTCCCTCTCTTTTTCAAAATTCAAATTTTGCATTTTTCGACAATCTTGGTAGGGTTCAATTTTGAGATTGCAACTTCAATTTGGCCTATCTACAGATCATAAAATCACTCAATTTTTTTGGATTAGCTTTAAAATCATCATAACTTTCATCCCTGCAAATTTTGAAAAAAGTTGCGAGGACCGTGTGCACCCCGAGCGCCACGGTCCCTGACATTTTTTCTGAGATTTCGGGAGATTGTCGTGATTGCGTTTAACAGCTTAAATCTAGGAGATTGGCTAATTTTATTGAAATTTGCTACCTCTAAATTCAAAATCTTCTCTCTCTGTAATGCATGAGTTTTACAATCATAAGCCCTACTTACACTATTCCCATTAGACGAAGCCTTAGAATTAAGTCTTTCCAAGGTTTAATTACTGAGGAGATGGAACCTAATTTGAGTAGCCTTTTTAACGAGGACATGGGTAATTCCTCTAATCCTCTTAATGATGAAGAAGCTCTCCATGAGGTTTCTGTGGAACAACTTTCAAAATTGGATAACCAATTTGACGATTTTCGACAATGGATGTCTCAAGAATACCCTGATAGTCAAGCTCTTCCTTTAATTGAGGGTCTAAAATGTATGGTTCAAAGTGATAAGAATGGAATTGATATTTTACGTGGTATTGCACACATTGTGGATTCGAATGTGATGCCTATGAAGAGTTGTGCTGAAACTTTGGGTTATACACAACCTCCCACTCAAGTCAATCATTCTGTTCCTTTAACAAATTCTATTGCTAGCATACCTACCTTTACATCAAACATAATGACTACTTCTATACAAGACATTCCGCCTATGATCACCAGTCATGGGGGCAATCCTTCCTCTTCAATTAACCCTCTTCCTTCATTCAATCCGACTTCTTCATTCATTCTTTCAATGAGTGTCCCTATTACATCTCCACAAATGAACATGACGCAAGGGGGCAATTCTTTAACCATTCCATTCCTCCTTGTAGTGTTCCTCCTTTCCAATCCTCTCCTATGACTAATTATCATAGTGTCCCACCACCTTACTCTCTACCTTCTTTCAATAACATAACACCTCCATCTCAATCTAACACATCTAATATGAATTCTTCGACTAAAGCGACCATTAACAATCTTGCACAAACTGTCTCTTCTTTACAGCAACAAATTGCCTCTATGAATCAATCTAAGTTTAGTGTGCCCACATTTGATGTTGCGAGCCCACTTTCTCTTGACATTGTTCGAGCTATCCCTCCTAAACATGTTGAAATCCCGCATTTGGAGCTTTATAATGGTAAAGGAGATCCTCTAACACATGTTAAGACTTTTCAAACAATATGTACCGATTTTGCTTATGACCAAAGGTTGCTTGCAAAACTGTTTACTAGAACATTAAGAGATAAAGCCCTACAATGGTATTGCTCGTTGCCTTCCTATTCTATTACTTCTTTCGAACAACTTGCAAATGCTTTTATTCAACAATTTCAAAACAATATAAGTCCTAAAGTTACTTTGATTGATTTAATGCATTGTAAACAAGGTGTTAAAGAAAAAGTGACTGATTTCATTGGTAGATATAAGCATTTGTATGCTCAAATCTCCTTTCCAGTGCCTGACAATGATATTCAAAGAATCTTTATTTCTAATTTACAAAAAGACATTAGAGAGAAACTCCTGTTTTCTGAGTTTACTTCTTTCCAACAGTTGTGCGCAACTCTTCACAATTATCAACTAACTGTGAGTCAAATGGAACAATCACATCCTATGGCTCCGAGTGATAAGGGTGATAGTAGTCAACAACCATTTGGGAAGTTTAAACCGAACAGAGAGTCCATTAAATTCAATGAAAACATCATCAACAACAATGTGAATGCAGCATCAGGTGTGCCTCCTATTTCTAAGTTTTTCAAGAAAGAAAGAAAGTTTACTCCTTTGAATGAATCATTGCATAGTATTATGAATAAGTTATTGGAACAAAATGTGCTTACTCTTCCTCCTATAAGGCAAATAGATCCTGCAAAGATTAATTCACCCTATTTTGATAACAAATCTTTTTGTCAATTTCATCGTCAACCTGGGCATGATACTGAAAAATGTTTTGCTTTAAAGGGTAAAATTCAAGATTTGATTGATAATAACACTATCTCTGTTTCTAGTGTGAATGATAAAGGCAACACATCTGTAGCTCCTCCTAACCAAAATCTTTAGATTTTTATGGATCCATTGCCTTCTCATACCTCTAATGCGATTGATACTACTGATTCCTCTGTCTCACCTGATGATTTCGTGTCTATGACTCCGAATGTGATTAACTTTGTGGAGCAGCAGAAAATCCCTAAAGAACCTTCCATCACCTTTGATTCTAGTGAAACTATCAGGGCTCCTGATGGTCCTTTATATATAGTTGCAAAAGTCAAAAATACACCTTGCCGTGGAGTGCTTATTGATCCTTCTTGTATGGTCAATGTCATTACTGAAGAATTTCTTTTTACTTTGCAATTGAATCAAGTGATCTATGACAAAACAAATGTGGTGGTGAAATTATTTGATGCATTTTCTTCTCCTGCAATTGGTTCTATTACATTACCTATTGAGGTCCATAACAAATCCCTTGATGTGGACTTTGCTATTATTCCATCATCCGAACAATTTCGTGTGAAGCTAGGCTATCCTTGGCTATCTTCCATGAAAGCTATTGCTTCTCCTATCCACAAGTGTTTGAAATTTCCCCATAATGGTGAAGTTGTTATTGTCAATCATAGTCTCTTTAAACCAGCTGAAAGAACTTCTAGTGTTCCTATTGATTACTTTTGGCCTAAACAATTCCAATCTCTTCCTCCGTGAAGTGATCATCTTTTCAAATCTTATCAAAAGTGGAAAAAAGATATGATCCTTTCTCTAAGTGAACCTAGAACACCCAAACTTGACATTCCTATCGTTCTTGAGAAGGAAGTTCTTCCTTTGAAAGATAAAACTAATGTCTTTCCTCAAGAAGATTCCCAACCCATCCCTATGGATGTGACTATGTCTATATCTAATAAACTTCCTAAAAGTAGACCTATACCTCCTCATCATGATGGACTTGGTCTCCTTCTTAAACCAAATATTCCTCCCTTATATGGAGCAGTTCCTCCTCCTTCCTCTTATGGAGAGAAGAGAGCTTCCTCTTCTCCTATTGTTCAACTTAAGAGACCACAACCTAAACACCCAAGTGATAAGGATGAGAACATTCCTCCTCCTCACCCTTCTCCACTTCCTACTAGGACTAGACGAAATTGTTCTACGTGTGAACGCCGACGAAAGCGTCGTCTTAGAGCTCAAGCAGCTGCTTCTCAAACTTTGCAATCTCCAAAAACAAGCATTATTCCATTTTCTCCTTAGCCGGAAATTGAGCCAAAATCTCCTAAACATAAGATGCATGATGGTCTTGATCCTGTGCGAGTTAAAGATCCTATTTTTATAAATCTTGATGATGATATAGATGAAAATGTTATTCATGATGAAAATGTTACTTCTCTTGTTTCTGATAGTGAATATGAACTTGTTGATATTGATAACCATTTATCTAATGAATTTTCTAAAGCACTTATCCTAGCTCCTAGACAAGAACAACGTGGCTTGGAACATGAACATAGCCCTTGTTTGGATCTTGTGATAGCTCCATCTACTGTGTTGGATGTTCCTCCTCTAGCGTGTTCCCTGCCTTCCCGAAACATTGATCAGCAAGATCGGGGGGTAGATGACGTGCTAGACTAGTTTCATTAGCATAGCAGATTCTCTCCTCCTCTCTTTTGTTACTTCTTCTATGTGTTATCCTCATTCTTCTATTTGTTGTCCTTAGTGTTGTCTACTTGAGGATGATGCAAAGCATTGCGACCTCTTTTGGTCTCTCTCATGTTGACTCAAAAGACACATGTGTTCCCTTCTTCTAGGTGACCTTCTTTGATTGGGGAATGAAGAACAATTATGCATACATACATATGATATACATGAATAATCATACAGCATACTGACCCCGAGGAAAGCGAAGTCACCTCGTGCTTTGTGTTTTGTGTCTATTATCCTTGGGTTTATCTCACACTTGGGGGCTAAATCTTTGTGATAACGTGCTCCTTTCCCTTCTCATTTCCTATATGTGTCACTACCTTAAAGAAATCACCCCCGGTGAGGCATGTGCGATCGCTTTAACGTAGGGGGGCATACATCCCATTCATATTTTTTTCAAGATACTTGAAATTTTTTGACAAATTTAGCTTTGCCTTGAAAATTTTTGATATCTTTCTTGCATGACTCATAGTGAGGGAACCTTACTACTGACAGTCATGGTTCTCCCTCGTGATCTTCCCTTTTACTTTGTCAATCGAAGTCGTAAGATCCTTAGTCCACTGGGGGCTTGGTGTATCTTGCCTCCTTGACGTGGTGAAAGTTTTTCAATGTTGTTTCCTTGTACTTTACCGGAAGTATTGGCATACGCTTATACTCCCACTAAAGTGGGGGCTAAATGTAGCATCCTAAAATTGTGACACTTGCAATTTCGACTGCATTTGGGTCTTCACGATGGCGATGCAAAACTGAACCTGGATGGAGACCCCGAAACTTGTTCATGACACCAAAAAACTGCATTTCTCAGCACCCTGGCCTGATCCTCCTTGCACCCTGCTACCCCTGGAGGTGAGACCATGGCGCCCAGCGCCCTCGTCTTTCAGGACCTATTTTTGGGTACGGTCTCTTTTGGGTCTCGGGTCTTTATGTTTGCAAATTGGAAAATAACATTTCTTGGTCGGCCTAAGGTCAGGAAAATTAGTCTATCAGCCCTAATTGACAAGTATATAAACTACATTTCCTCTCTCAAAAAGGGGAGGAGGACATATGTGAGCAAGGCGAAAGCAATAAACATTCAAGCATTCAAGCATTCCTTCAAGCAATTGAGCATTCTAAGTCTCCATTCAAGGCTAAGTGTTGCATTCAAGACAAGGATTCAACCATTGAAGAGGAGATCACTTACAACACATTACATACTACATACATTACACCTTCACATGTAAGAATACAAACATTCTTACAACAAGGTATCAGTACTTGTTTACATTACAAGCATTTACATTTACAACATTCTCATTTCTTGGTTAATTCCAAAACCGGGGTTTGACCTAAAGGCAAACCCCTCATCCCTAACCCCCTAATCGTCCTCTCTTTTCTGTGTGTAGGTTGCAGGTACGCGGTTGTAATTGAAGATCTGGAATCCTTGTGTAGAGACGAACAGATCCCCCTTCGTTTCGCGGATTTTTCGGAGGACCGTGTGCACGCCGGGCACCATCGTCCCGTCAACTTTCGCTCAAATTTGTAGAATAGCACTGTCTCGACATTTTACTGCTAATTCCTGGTCCGCAGCTTCATATCATATCCCTATCTCTGTTTATAAGCGAATATTTCCCACTTTACATGCATTCCTAGTTCAATCTTTCTATCTACATTTCTTTACAAAAGAGGGTATCCTTGATGTCTTAACCCTTGAAACTCATATAGAATCCAATCTTGCATTGTGTGGGATTGGATCTTGTGGGTTTCAACCCCTCTTTTGAATGTAAAGTCTCCCCTAAGTGAAAACCGTCAATCCTAAGTGACCTCCTTCCCCTTTCCCCTTTGGAGTGGTGGAGGGAACACTTGGGGTTCGCTCGCGATTTTCCGCTTTACATTTTGGTGAACCCGACGTGAACATCCTTTCTGATTATTCATGGTTAGATTTGAAAATTGGATTCCTTGATTACATTTCCATGTTTGATCTTTTGCAAAATTTTAGAGGTTAATTACATAAAAACCTTAAATTTTCTTTTTAGTAATTGAGCTTGCGAAATGTTTAATTGTTAATGCTTGTTTCAGATCTGCCCTTCTACTGCAAATTATCAAATCATATTTGTGCTTTAATTCTGAAAATTAAGTGGTTAAGTGTCAAAACCCTAATTTTTGAAACCCTCTTGATTCAGCCTTTGACCGACAATTTCACTGATCAAAACATCTCCAAATCAGCTGTAACTTTGGAATCCGCAATAAAATCATAATATCTTTCATCTCTGAAAATTTGGAAAAAAGTTGCGAGGACCGTGTGCACCCCGAGCGCCATCGTCCCCGACATTTTTTCCGAAATTTCGGGAGCTAGATCTTACTGTATTTTTCTGCTAAAATCCAGAATTTTGGCTGATTTTATCAATTCTAACACTTTCAAAATTACAGTCAAAGTTGGTCTTGTGACTGTTTGGTTTAAGGCTTCTAATCATTCAAAAAATTGTTGAAACTGAAATTCACGTCAAAATTGTGTTTCTTACTGTCCTAAATCTGAAAAGTGTGTTGGTGTTCATTCATAATTTTAGTGCTTTACTCAAATTCTTGCAATTTGTGACTTTTGAAACTAAGTGTTTAATTACAACAACTTTGATTTCCGCTTTCAAAATTGAATTTTGCGTGAAATCGAGTTAGTTTTTAAAATTCAAAACTTGCATTGCTCTTAACATTCCCTCTAAAATCATAAAATTCAAAATTTCAGTTTCCCTCTCTTTTTCAAAATTCAAATTTTGCATTTTTCGACAATCTTGGTAGGGTTCAATTTTGAGATTGCAACTTCAATTTGGCCTATCTACAGATCGTAAAATCACTCAATTTTTTTGGATTAGCTTTAAAATCATCATAACTTTCATCCCTGCAAATTTCGAAAAAAGTTCCGAGGATCGTGTGCACCCCGAGCGCCACAGTTCCTGACATTTTTTCCAAGATTTCGGGAGATTGTCGTGATTGCATTTAATAGCTTAAATCTAGGAGATTGGCTGATTTTATTGAAATTTTCTACCTCTAAATTCAAAATCTTCTCTCTCTCTAATGCATGAGTTTTACAACCATAAGCCCTACTTACACTATTCCTGTTAGACGAAGCCTTAGAATTAAGTCTTTCCAAGGTTTAATTACTGAGGAGATGGAACCTAATTTGAGTAGCCTTTTTAGCGAGGACATGGGTAATTCCTCTAATCCTCTTAATGATGAAGCAACTCTCCATGAGGTTTTTGTGGAACAACTTTCAAAATTGGATAACCAATTTGACAATTTTCGACAATGGATGTCTCAAGAATACCCTGATAGTCAAGCTCTTCCTTTAATTGAGGGTCTAAAACGTATGGTTCAAAGTGATAAGAATGGAATTGATATTTTACGTGGTATTGCACACATTGTGGATTCGAATGTGATGCCTATGAAGAGTTGTGCTGAAACTTTGGGTTATACACAACCTCCCACTCAAGTCAATCATTCTGTTCCTTTAACAAATTCTATTGCTAGTATACCTACCTTTACATCAAACATAATGACTACTTCTATACAAGACATTCCGCCTATGATCACCAGTCATGGGGGCAATCCTTCCTCTTCAATTAACCCTCTTCCTTCATTCAATCCGACTTCTTCATTCATTCCTTCAATGAGTGTCCCTATTACATCTCCACAAATGAACATGACGCAAGGGGGCAATTCGTTTAACCATTCCATTCCTCCTTGTAGTGTTCCTCCTTTCCAATCCTCTCCTATGACTAATTATCATAGTGTCCCACCACCTTACTCTCTACCTTCTTTCAATAACATAACACCTCCATCTCAATCTAACACATCTAATATGAATTCTTCGACTAAAGCAACCATTAACAATCTTGCACAAACTGTCTCTTCTTTACAGCAACAAATTGCCTCTATGAATCAATCTAAGTTTAGTGTGCCCACATTTGATGTTGCGAGCCCACTTTCTCTTGACATTGTTCGAGCTATCCCTCCTAAACATGTTGAAATCCTGCATTTGGAGCTTTATAATGGTAAAGGAGATCCTCTAACACATGTTAAGACTTTTCAAACAATATGTACCGATTTTGCTTATGACCAAAGGTTGCTTGCAAAACTGTTTACTAGAACATTAAGAGATAAAGCCCTACAATGGTATTGCTCGTTGCCTTCCTATTCTATTACTTCTTTCGAACAACTTGCAAATGCTTTTATTCAACAATTTCAAAACAATATAAGTCCTAAAGTTACTTTGATTGATTTAATGCATTGTAAACAAGGTGTTAAAGAAAAAGTGACTGATTTCATTGGTAGATATAAGCATTTGTATGCTCAAATCTCCTTTCCAGTGCCTGACAATGATATTCAAAGAATCTTTATTTCTAATTTACAAAAAGACATTAGAGAGAAACTCCTATTTTCTGAGTTTACTTCTTTCCAACAGTTGTGCGCAACTCTTCACAATTATCAACTGACTGTGAGTCAAATGGAACAATCACATCCTATGGCTCCGAGTGATAAGGGTGATAGTAGTCAACAACCATTTGGGAAGTTTAAACCGAACAGAGAGTCCATTAAATTCAATGAAAACATCATCAACAACAATGTGAATGCAACATCAGGTGTGCCTCCTATTTCTAAGTTTTTCAAGAAAGAAAGAAAGTTTACTCCTTTGAATGAATCATTGCATAGTATTATGAATAAGTTATTGGAACAAAATGTGCTTACTCTTCCTCCTATAAGGCAAATAGATCCTGCAAAGATTAATTCACCCTATTTTATGCAAGGTCTAAGGATCAAATGTGTGGAGGTATGATGCAAATATATAAAAATAAGTGTAGATAAGTTAGGGATAAGGTTGAAGTGTATGTAAGAAAGAGTAAACGAAGATGTAGAGGAATTGAAAAATTAACCAAATTTTATGCAAAAGAATGTTACATATATCATTGTATAATTGTATTTAGGATATTCTTTTAGAATAAACCCACAACTATATATATGTATATGTATATGTGTATGTATGTATGTGTATGTATGTTTATATCATTACAATAAATAAAAAATTTAATTACTATTGAAACATAAAATTAAATATTGATAAATGAATTCAAACAATGTCACATATCACTATATAATTGTATTTATGATATTCTTTTAGAATAAACCCAAATTAAATAAAAATTAATATAAATATATAAATTTCATCATTACAATAAATTAAAAATAATTTTTATTGAAACTTAAAAAAAGATAATATGACAAAATGAATTCAAAACTCATAATTAGAAGAATATGCTAGAACAAACCATTGGATAAAAAAATATAATAATTTTTTAAAAAGTGAGTAAGCATTAAAGTCACAATCTATGATGCACTTCACCTGACTGGTTGAATTTTATATACAATATTTCTTTATACATCCAAAATGTATTGTAAAACTAACAAGTGTAAAGCAGCAAAAGCAGATTTATATTAATTTGACCAAGTTATATGAATATAGTAATGGAAATCTTTACAGGCACCGCAAAGAATAATAATTCATGCCAATTTCTTCTTATTGCCCTTCAATACTAATATATTTCTTTATCATTGTCTATTATCTATTATCTATTATCTATTATCTATTATCTATTATATGTCTAGGCTTTACATTACTATTCATATTGCGGCTTACAAGTTGAAAAACATTGCATCTGTGCTTTAAACGTAGTTGAACAGATAATGATGTTTAATATTATACTCGTTTGTCAAGCTAGTCATAAGTTTGTATCCATTCATGGTGCGAGTGCTTTACAGTTAAGTAATAATTCTGTTGCCACCAACTTCAAACATTACTAAGTTCAATGGACTATATTATTTAAGTATTTCATGAGTAATAATTCCGTTGCCACCAAGTTGAAACATTACTAAGTTCAATGGACTGGTTACAAAATATATTTTATGTGCTTGGAGGCATTTTGATTGGTACGATCAATTATGGCGAACAAAAGTTATTTTATATAATTCTTTACTATGATTACAAAATAATAGTATAGCTAAACATAAACATTTGAGGCACTATAATTACAAAATAATTGTTTACCTATTAAATAGACAATGATCTTGAAAAGCAGTCCGTGCCATTAAAAAATTAACAACAATAAGGGGGAGAGAGTTAAAATATTGTATATTTTTTTCAAAGTCTTGTGTGTATATGTATGTCATTTTAGTGATCAAATTGTAAGTTACAATATTTTTTTTATTTTTTATTTTTTTTAAGCTTTTATCATAAACTTTAAACTTTTCTTTATCTCTTGGATAAAGGTGTTAGTGTAAGATCCCATCAACTTTGATTATTGTTTCTTTTCTTGATTCTTTAGCTAATCTGAAGTTGGAGTATGGTTATTGCAAGTCAATTTATGTTCAAAATATTTAAATTAAGTATTTAGAATAAAAAAATAAAAAAATCTTATTTCTAAGAGATTGAGCTTAATTGGTTAAAACATTGGGTTCTCAATGTGGAGACACAAGTTCAAATCCCAATGGGATATCCAATCTGGAATTCTAAGTTGACTCTTGGTCTTCCAAGGTTGGCTTCATGTTCCATAGGTGGTTTCTAGTATGGTTTCTCAAAGGAATTGATATTACTTTCATGATTGTGCTCACAAGAACTTGTATTGGTCTCATGTTTTTTATTAGGGAAAAATAGGTTTTGAGGGGACCCAAAACCCCTTACACCAGGTTTTGAAGGGACCTAGAACCCTCTGGAATTAAATAGGAATCCATAACCCAAAAGTAGAATGCTACTAAAAAATACAAACAAAGACTACCGACAACCAACCATTAGCCAAACATCAAAAGGGTAGGAAAGAGAAAGGACAACCACACACTTGGCCTAAGCAATCAATTCAGAGATATCAACAATAAAATAAGGGTTTTGCAAGGTTCCCTTAACCTAGAACAAGGGTTTTTATAAGGCTCCCCTAACCCAGTCACCAAGGGTTCACTCTTGAAACCCAGAAACATCCTTCACCAAGCATCGAAGGTTTCAAAAGAGTAAGAAACATCAAGGAACAAGCCAAATCTTGAAACTAAGGGTTTAGTCAAGGCACCCTTAACCTTCAAAATGGGTTTTAACATGGCTCCCAAAATCATCAGGCCGAAACCAACATAAACTCTCTAGCTGAAAGTCACCTCCCAACCAACCAAACCCCTCTCCACCTCAATAGAAAAGGGACCCACCTCAATAGGAGCAAAAGAGAAGTGAACTAACAATAGGAGAAACAAACCATGATTCAACCCTACGACCTCACAGCCAAAGATATGAGTAGCCCACAAAGAGTAGCAACCCACCTCTCTCGCTATGCAAAACACCACCTCCATAGGCATAGCCACCACCTCTATAGGAAGCGTGAAAGAGGGAAATGAGAGAAAATGCGCCAGACCCATACCAAGACCACACAAGAAAACTCCACCTCAATAGGAGCCACATAGGGGAGAATCCAGCCAAGAACAACAAAAGCCCACATGAAAAGAAGAGGCAAAAAGAAAAGGCCAACAACAGGGACGATCACAACCCCGAGAGAACAACACCCTAACCAGAAAAAAAAACCACATCCAACAAAGGCCCTTGAGAACTACCAGAAACTAGTTGACCATTGAGAAACATAGGGCCAACGAAAGCCCAAACACCAAAAAAACTGCTCAAAAGAAAAGACAAGGAAGACCAAGGAGCAGAGCAAAGAGAGCTCCACAAGGAGGTAGAGACCACAAAACTGTTAGAGTAAAGTAATTAATTAACTTTGCTCTCCTCTTAAGATTTCTCTTTATGCATACATTAGTCATTTAATAATTAATATTTAATTATTAAATGCTCACACCTTAGGGTTAGGTTTTCCTTTTGGTGTTGATCTCCTTTATAAGGATTGATCTCTTGTATTATTCATATTCTTGATTCATTTTTCTCTGATAATACATCTTTTCTCTTTGTCAGAGCCAAAACCCTTGTATTCGTTCTCTCTCTTTCTCTGTGACAGGTTTCTTGCATGCAGGTTTCTTTTGGGTTCTGTGGATTTGTATTTCTCAAATCCTACATGGTATCAGAGCTGGATCTACTGCAGCTTGTTCAGACTTTTGAAAGATTTTGAGATCCAGGTTTTGGTTGCATCAGATCTGTGTTTGTCTTCTGTTTTTTATTTTGGAATAGGTGGTATTTTTTTTCGGTGCACTTTGAGCCCAAACGGACCTCACCGTTGAGCTCGTAGCGCCCAAAAACCCCTATTTCCATATAAAATTCGTCCGATTTGGACACAGTTGCACCAGGAGGCAAATTTTTTTTGGCCCCAAGGCCGTACGGCCCTAGGGCACGACAACCGAGGCGAAATTTTCAAAAAAATCAAAAAAAAAATAACAAAAAAACCCCACGGTTTTTTAAAACCGGGCGCAGCGCTTTTTTAAGGCCAGCACCACCGGTGCATAGCCCGGCGGCCACCGCCGCCGGTGGTAACCACCGGCCGCGGCCCGGTCCCCACTGCCGCGCCACCGGCGAAAACCGCCGCCACCCGCGCCGCCTGCACCCCGCCGGATCCAGCTGCGCTGCCCCTGCGCCGCCTCCGCGACGCCAGCCCCCCCTGCGCCAGCTCCTGGTCACCCAGAGGACCAGGGGCCTATTTTTTTTAGCCCTTGAGGGCTATAAGAGCTTATTTGGGCCCTTTTGGAGCATTTTTACTAAATCGGGTATAACTCGGGCATTTTAGCTCGGATTTTCGAATGAAAATAGGCGTTGGAAAGCTGGTTCCGAGCCCGATCTAAAAGATGGAGATCTTTTTTTCTGATTTTTCCGTTTTGTAGTGTTTTTTGCAAGTCGAAGTCAGAACAAGTTTTTTGCACTCCAGGAGCCATATCTTTTGCATACGGACTCCGTTTTTCAAAAGCGAATAGGCGTCGGAAAGGTGGTTCTGTGCTCTTTTCAGATCTACAGTATATTTCATCAGAAAAATCTTCAGGTGCTCCAAATTTTGTCTCAACCCGTTATTGTTTTCTATCATTTTCTGGCTTTTAGTTTGTACTGGGGATTAGTTTTTTGCATTGTGGGGGGGTGTTTTCTCTTGCTTTCTGTTATTTACATCAGAAAACTAGAATTTACAAACACCAATACAAAAAAATTAAACCCCCTTCTGCATCTTCTGTCTAGTTCTGAAAGACCACTTAATAATAATTAAAAATTCAGAGCAGTTGAAGCACAGTTTACAGGATGGCAGACAGACCTATTGAATCTCTCACACCGCATAATTACCACACTTGGAAGGGTCGCATGATGACTCTTCTCCAGTCAAAAGGGTTATGGTCCTGTTTGGATGAGGTTCAGCCTCAGTTGACACATCCTTTTGAGATTATGCAGCACAGGAACAATATGGATCAGGCTATGGGATTGATGGCTTTACACATTTCTGACAGTCTCCAGTTTCATCTTGAGGGTTGTCTCACTCCTCGAGCCATTTGGATCAAGTTTGAAGGACTTTTTGGTACTGTCAACGAGTTCAGAGCTTTGCAGCTTGAGGCAGAGTTAACTTCCTTGGTACCTGATTCGTTTCCTTCTATTGAGGACTTTCTGATGAAGTTCAAACAGCAAAGATCAATCTTGCAGGGTTGTGGTAAGACTAAGACTGATACAGAGTGCATTTTCCTGATTCTCTCCAAGCTTCGGGGTCCATTTCAGATCTTCTCTTCGACCTTCTATTCCACCATGGATGCCTTGGGTGCTCGACATGTCATGCCTTCTTTTGAGGTCTTTTGTGATCGTCTGACTCGTGAGCAAGCTAAGCTTAAGCAGTTGGATTCACTTTCAGGTTCACAGAACCAAGCATTGGTAGCCCAGTCCTCCAAAGGAAAACAGAAGCAGAAACCGAAGCCTAAGAAAGATTCAGAGGCTAGTGAGAATCCCTCCAAGCCACCACCTAAGTCTGATTCAAAACCACAATTCAATTCTAAACAGGGCAAATCTTCAAAGTCTGGTGAGTCTTCCTCCAAGACTAAGAAGAAATCAGGTGATCCTTGCAGTTTTTGTGGCAAGGAAGGACATCCCGTTTCCAGGTGTTGGAAACGTTTAGAGGCTTTGGAGGAAGCCATGCAGCAGCATAATATCAGTGCACCACAGCCTCCTTCACAGCCCACAGGGAAAGGTCATGCTCTTTCTGCACGAGCATTGTCCTCAGCGTCCACTTGGATTCTAGATTCTGGTGCCTCTCACCATATGACACACACACAGGATTTGGTCACTGCTCTTGCTCCTACAGGCACTCGACATATTGCAGTTGGTGACTCAGCACAACTTTCCGTTCAGGGTTCTGGTACTGTTTCATTGGATGGTGGTTGTCTTCAGGATGTGCTTTTGGTTCCTGACATTTCGACAAACCTTCTATCTGTTTATCAGATTTGCCACTCTGGCTCTGGTAAGACAGTTGAGTTCTCTCCACATGATGTGGTTATTCGAGATCTTCATGATCCTGACTTGGTTGTGGCTACTGGGAGTGTGGATTCTGCATCTCACTTATATAGTTTTGATGGCTTTGAGAGTTCAGACACTGTTGGTTCCTCTCTTATAGCACATGCAGATTCAGTGAGCAGGCTTTGGCATGAGCGTTTTGGTCATGTCAATTACAGATATCTACAGCAGATGAGTACACAGGCACTTGTGATTGGGCTTCCACAGATTTCTTGTACAGATGGTGTATGTCATGGTTGTGTCCTTGGTAAACATCATCGAGATCCTTTTCCTAAGGGTCGAGCCTCTCGTGCTAGGGCAGCCCTAGAGTTAGTACACAGTGATCTTATGTCCTTTCCGACTCCTTTTTCAGGGGCCCGTTATGTACTCACTTTTATTGATGACTTCTCCAGACGTACATGGGTGTACTTTCTTAAGTACAAGTCTGATGTCTTTGACTCTTTCAGGAAGTTTAAGACATTTGTGGAGAAGCAATCTGGACTTTCTATCAGGAGGATACGCACAGATAATGGGGGGGAGTATGTAAATCAGGCTTTCAGAGATTTTTGCACTGAGCATGGTTTACAGCATCAGTTTACAGTTCCTTATACCCCTCAACAGAATGGTGTTGCTGAGAGAAAGAACAGAACCTTACGGGAGATGGCAAATTGTATGATACAGTCTCGAGCTATGAGTTCTTCATTTTGGGCTGAGGCAGTCAATTGTGCCAATTATATTCAGAACCGGATGCCCCATAAGGCATTACGACATATGACTCCTGAGGAGGCTTGGACCCATGTCAAGCCTGATGTTTCTACATTCCGAGTTTTTGGTAGTGAGGCTTGGGCATTTATTCCTGATGCTCAGCGGATAGCCATGGAGAGGAAGAGCCGACCACTCATATTTGTTGGCTACTGTGAGGATGTTAAGGCATACAGGTTGTTTGATCTTGATTCCAGAGAGGTCTTGTTTCGGCGGGATGTCCAGTTTGATGAGTGCTATCCTCAGATGGATTCTCCATCACCAGCTTCTCCCTCATTGCCTACTCCTTCCTCTTCATCTCTTGAGAATTACTTATCTCTTGAGGATGATGTAGATCATGATCCACCATCTCCACCACCACCAGTTGCTCCGTCTTTGCCGAAGTGGGCCCGTGATACTGTTGATGCAGCTGGTTCTTTGGCAGGTGATCCTTCAGATACTCGTCGCACTCGTGCTCAGACATCTGGTTCTAGTCTTTTGAGTCATACCCTTTCAGATGATCCTCAAAAGTTTTCAGAGGCGACAGGACACCCAGAGTGGGATAGGGCCATGGATGAGGAGTATTCTTCTTTGATGAAGAATCATACTTGGGATCTTTGTCCTCTTCCTAAGGGAAGAAAGTTGGTTCGGTGCAAGTGGGTGTATCGTACCAAGTATGCTGCAGATGGTTCTATTGATAAGTATAAGGCCCGTCTTGTTGCGAAGGGGTTTTCTCAGGTAGAGGGTATTGACTACTCTGAGACCTTTGCTCCTGTCGCCAAGATGAATTCTATACGCCTGGTACTTTCACTTGCAGCTTCACAGGGATGGACAGTGTTTCAGATGGATGTGAAGAGTGCCTTCTTGCATGGAGACCTACATGAGGAGATCTATATGGAGCAGCCTCAGGGTTTTGTGCAGGACACTTCTTTGGTTTGCAGACTTCGACGTTCATTGTATGGTCTCAAACAAGCCCCCAGGGCTTGGTATGAGAAGATGGACTCCTTCTTGCTTTCCTCGCACTTCACACGCTGTCATTCCGATCACACAGTCTATATTCAGCGTCAGGAGGGTGATCTTTTGATTCTAGTGCTATATGTAGATGATCTCATCATTACAGGTAGCTCATCCTCCATGATTCAGAGTGTTCAGAGAGCTTTGATGGAGCAGTTTGAGATGACCGATCTTGGTCTCTTGCACTTCTTTCTGGGTCTACAGGTTATTCAGTCTTCGGATGGGATTTCCATTTTTTAGGAGAAGTATGCTCTTGATATGCTTCAGCGATTTGGCATGCTTGATTGCAAGTCTGCCCCCACTCCATTTCAGTCAGGTGTTGTTTTGTCTTCCACTTGCTCTACTCCTTCAGTAGACCCCACTTTATACAGGCAGTTGGTTGGCAGTCTGTTGTACCTGACACATTCTCGTCCTGATCTTTCCTTTGCGGTTGGCCTTGTCTCTCGGTTCTCCCATGATCCTCATGAGAGCCATTGGCAAGCAGCCAAACGTATTTTGAGATATATTCGGGGCACCACACATTATGGCATTCACTACTCTTTAGGATCCCCTCATATCATTGGCTTCACTGACTCCGATTGGGCTGGTGATGTCAATGATCGGAAGTCTACTTCTGGCTTCGTTTTTTGCCTTGGTTCTGGTCCTATTACATGGTCTTGCAAGAAGCAGTCTGCTATTGCATTATCATCTACAGAGGCTGAGTACCGTGCAGCAGTGTTAGCCAGTCAGGAGGTTTTATGGCTTCGGCAATCGATGACAGAGTTTGGGTTTCTTCCAGATTGTCCCACTATTCTTTGGTGTGACAACCAGAGCGCCATTCACATTTCTCGCAACCCAGTGGAGCATCAGCGGACAAAGCACATTGAAATCCACATGCACTTCATCAGACAGTTGATTCAGGATGGTTCTCTCATCTTGGAGTATATTCCTACAGAGGAGCAGGTTGCTGACATCTTCACTAAACCTTTGGCATCTCCGCGCTATCTTCAGTTGCGCTCAATGCTTGGGGTGAAGGAAGTTATCCTTGGGGGGTCTCAGTGAGGCCTTCCTTCCTTCATGATTTCTTTTCAGCATGATTCTTTATCTCTTTTTGGAGAGGAGTTTTTTCCCATTGGGTTTTCTCCTTTACTCCGCTTTATAGAGATTTTCTTGTATTCGGGTACCTGATCAGGCCTTGTTGCCGGGACCCTCTTTTGCATTGTAGTTCCTTTGCTTTCTTCTGCATTGTTTGTAGCTGCATTGTAGCTCATCTTAAGGGGGGGTGTTAGAGTAAAGTAATTAATTAACTTTGCTCTCCTCTTAAGATTTCTCTTTATGCATACATTAGTCATTTAATAATTAATATTTAATTATTAAATGCTCACACCTTAGGGTTAGGTTTTCCTTTTGGTGTTGATCTCCTTTATAAGGATTGATCTCTTGTATTATTCATATTCTTGATTCATTTTTCTCTGATAATACATCTTTTCTCTTTGTCAGAGCCAAAACCCTTGTATTCGTTCTCTCTCTTTCTCTGTGACAGGTTTCTTGCATGCAGGTTTCTTTTGGGTTCTGTGGATTTGTATTTCTCAAATCCTACAAAAACCCAAAATAGGGAACTACAAAAATGGGAGGCCCACCACAAAGGAAGAAAGCAACTCCAAAATAAGGCTCCTTACAAGAAAAAATATGCATAAAGCAGAGCTAGGAAAAATCAAAGACAACCACCAGGGAAGCAAAAAACCTCCAAACAACATAGAGGCCACAGATACAAGAAAAGAAACATCCCCAAGACCGAACTCAAAGAAGAATACCCACACACGATGGTGGGGAAAAAGGAACTGTTGGCAACAACAAAGAATGAAAACTGAGAGGGGGGTGAATCAATTTTCACCAAATTAAACAAATTAAGCACAAACTTAGATCTGATCAACTGTAGCAAAAAGAAAGATAACAACAATAATAGCAACACACATAACACCAATATTTTTGACGTAGAAAACTCGGTTAAGGGAAAAACCACGGTAGCATCCTACCCACAATAAGATGATACTTTGCAGTTGTATGTGTAAATATTACAATGGGAAATGCACATGCATTCAAGCACACTGCATAGAACTCATTGCTCAAATTACAATGACCCAGAAGGCTACAACCCTCAGGGAAGGCTTACAAAATGATTTGGACTACAATCCAGAAAAGATGAATTGCAAAAATAGCATCTGCTAATGCTTGATGACAGTTCTGATTAATCTTAAATGTTTGCCCTTCACCAATCTCTGCTCAACACACCACACCGAAAGATGAATTCACTTGATCACACATACACCACTCTCTGATAATGTAGAGTCAACAACCACCAAATTACATAAATATTACACCCATTTATACAAATCATCAACCTCGACTACAAGGTTGGCCAAACCCTTAACACCTAATTACAAAATTACATCACACGATACATAAATCAACCACCAGACCAATACAATGTCATAGAAAATATAGCATGGACCTAAATCAACTCCTCAAACATGCACCACCACCAGAAATCTCGCCAAGATCAACCGCAACACGTTACACCACCAAAAATATCGCATAACATGAAGAATATCATCAGACCCAAAATATCTTCAATAACTCACACAAGGATCAATACAGACTACCAAAACAAATAGGAAATGATTAAGAAACACCAAAGAGAATGTTAGAACCATCCACAATAGCTGCACCGACATCACTTATTCAAATCTTCATTGATCAACATGCTAACGCTCAAGAACACTTAACATCGACAACTCATATAAGAAAGATAGCTTCCGGAGCACCAAATCACAAACCATCTAAAATGAAGATACACATGAACATCCCAAACATTCTCCCAAATCCGCAACACAAGATATGATCATACCGGAGCATAATGGATTATTCACTAGAACACTGCAACACTGAATGCTAAAAAACTAGTCTCCATTCCAAAATCCAAAACTCGAGAAAATTGTCACATAACATCATGAAATCAACAATGAATGACATATCTCTAGTTGATTCAGTATATCAAACAAATAAACCAACCAGATCAATTCTCTGCAATCATCGGAACACCAAAACATAGGAATATGTTAACATCAATGACAACAACATATCCTAGCAGCAACAATGACCAACAATCTCCCCCTTTGGAATTGATGGCAATATATGAATGTGAAAAATAATCAATGCAAAGGAATGAATCAACACCAACAAATTCCAATCAACTCACCCTAAGATCATGCACACAAGGCACCAAAGATAAGGCAGTTTTCACATGCTTCTCGCCCCCTTTGACAATAATGCCAAAGATATAAATAGATCAAGCTTCTCTCCCACAAACTAGATAATCTCTCCCTCTAAGAAGGAAAATCTCTCCCCGTTAGAATAAATTCATAGCTCTAAACAATACACTAACTACTTTAGCTCAGTAGAAGCACAAACTCATCAACTCGAATAAGAAGATAAGACTCCGAAGTCCACCGGATTGATGCATCTCCATGCACCTAGTTCTCATCAGGAGGGGAAAAGATCCCTAATTTATCTCTCAAATACACAAATGTATTTGTAGGCAAAGGGTTAGCAAAAATATTTACAATCCGATCCTTTGTAGATACATACTCCAGTTTAACTTCCCCATCACTAACTTTCTCCCTCAAGAAATGATACTTAATTGATATATGCTTTGTTTTAGAGTGCTGTACCAGATTGTTGGAAATATTAATAGCACTTGAATTGTCACAATATATAACAGTCATCTCATCTTACACAACTCTAATATCTTTCAACATCTTCTTCATCCAAACTACTTGTTTACAATTGCCAGCAGCAACAATGTATTCACCTTCAATAGTAGATAGAGATACAACATCTTGTTTCTGACTTGCCCATGAAACCAACTTCTTCCCCAAAAAGAAAGCTCCACCGGTAGTGCTCTTCTGGTCATCTACATCACCTGCCCAATCAACATTAGTATAAGCACATAGCATGAAATCATCATTCTTTGGATACCACATCCCATAATCAACAGTTCCCTTTAGATATCTGAAAATCATCTTCACAGCAGTAACATGAGTCTCTTTAGGACCAGCTTGAAATCTGGCACAAAGACATACATCATGCATGATATCCGGTCTGGTTTGGGTCAGGTACAACAGTCCACCAACCATAGATCTATACAAAGTCTGATTAACTTTATGAGATTCATCTTGCTTAGAAAACTTGCATCCAGTTACCATAGGAGTTCCAACAGGTTTAGAATCAACTAACCCAAACTTCTTCAACAGTTCTTTCACATACTTAGATTGAGAAATGAAAATACCTTTACCAGTTTGAGTAATCTAAAATCCTACGAAGAATTTCATCTACCTATCATAGACATCTCAAATTCCTTTTGCATATCATCAACAAATTTCATACTCAAATCATCATCACCGCCAAAAATAATATCATCCACAAATACTTCAACAATCAAAATGTTACCATTCTCAACCTTAAAGTATAAATTACTATTAGGAGTACCTTTGCAAAATCCCAACTTCATCAAATACTTATCTAATCTAGCATACCAGGCTTTAGGGGTTTTCTTCGGTCCATACAATGCTTTCTTTAAACTACATACCATGTCTCCTTCATGTGATAATGAAAATCCTTCCAGTTGTTCAATGTAGACTTCCTCCTCAAAATCACCATTCAAAAAGGCTGACTTGACATCCATCTAATATACTTTGAAATTCTTGTAAGCAACATATGCAAGCAATAGTCTAACAACTTCAATTCTCGCTACAGGAGCAAAAGTTTCTTCATAATCAATACATTCCATCTGAGAGCATCTCTTACAAACCAATCTTGCTTTATTTCTTACCACTTCATCGACTTCATTCAGTTTATTTCAAAACACTCACTTCGTACCAATCACATTCTTGTCTTTAGGTCTTGGAACAAGCTCCCATGTGTTGTTCTTCTTATTCAGCTTCAACTCTTCCTCCATAGCTTTTATCCAATTCTCATCCTTACATGCTTCAGTAACATCTTTAGGCTCAATCTTAGAAATCAGACATATCTCTTCAACATCAAGTCTTCTTCTAGTCATCACACCTTTATTCTTACCACCAATAATCTGATTCTCAAAATGATTCAATTTCACATACCTTAGAGTCTTTGGATTGTTCTAATTCTTAGGCTCTTGAACTTCTTCACTGACAACAACAATATCTGGATTAACTATCTCTACTAGATTACTCTGCTTCAGGATCTCAGTCTGTGCAGGCTTTGAAACAATATCTCGATCATCAATCTCATATTCACATGCTTTTATCTACTTCCCATGACCTTCATCAATCTTCACATTTGCACTTTCCACTATCTTCTTCAACCTCTAATTGTAGCAATGATAGGCCTTTCTCTTAGTAGAATATCCTAAGAAGGTTCCTTCATCACATCTTGCATCAAACTTTCCTATATCCTCATCTCTTTTGATATAACATTTACTTCCAAAAACTCTAAAATATCTTACTATAGGAACATGACCAAACCATAGCTCATAAGGAGTCTTACTGAAAACACCTGTTATATGCACTTGGTTGAATGTGTAAACAATATTACTAACAACTTCCTTCCAAAAAAATTTCACAACATTTCCTTCAATCAACAACGTTATAGCATGATCCAAGATTGTTTTGTTCTTCCTTTTAGCAAATCGATTTTGCTGAGGGGTTCTAGGAGCAGATAACTATCTTCTAATTCCATTCCTCTAACAAAATGTATCAAACTTACCAGACGTGAATTATCCTCCTCTTCCAGAGCTCAGACACTTTAGCTTCAATATAGTCTTAGTCTTTGCCTTTACTATGAATATCTTGAATTTCTCCAATGCTTTTGATTTCTCCCCTAGAAAAGTCACCCACATTATTCTAGAGTAGTCATCAATCAACAATGTGAAATACCTATCACGCTGCATGCTTCTCACTCTTGTAGGACCACACAAGTCAGTATGCACAAGATCCAATATACCATTAGATGTATACAACTTACTCTTAAATGATGTTCTTGTTTGCTTTCCCAACTGAAATTTTTTACATACTGAATTAGAGGGCTTCACAATCTTAGGCAAATCTCTAACAACTTGAGTAAAAATTATCTTATCATGCAGACAAAATTAACATGACACATTGACCTATGCCACAACCAAATTTCATCTATCAGAGCAATCAAACAACTTTTCTCACCGACATTCAAGTAAAAGATATTTCCTTTAGTTTTAGTCCCTATTGTAATCTCTATACCAGAGGCATTCAGAATCTTGCATTTACCATTCTTGAAATAAAAATCATATCCCTTGTCAACCATTTGTCCAACACTCAAAATATTATGTTTTAAACCTTCAACATACAAGAAATCATCAGTATTATTCTTACCATCAAAAGATATAGAACCTCTACCATGAATCACACAAGCTTTATCATCTCTAAATCTTACTATACCACCATCATACCTTTCCATATTCACAAATTTACTTTTATCATCTGTCATATGATGTGACCAACCGTTGATAATTACCCATTCATCTTTCTCTTCAATCTTAGCAGACAAAGCTTTCTCCTTAACAATGCACCTTGTAGGATTCACAGGTACCAGATCATCTTCCTTGATAGCAATAAATAAAAATTCATCTCCTGAATTACCATTGTCTGATTCTTCATTTGTCAAACCTTCATCAGTAGCATAATAGCATCTCTTCTATTTTTGTACTTCTGGTAGGGGTTGTCATACTTATCATGTGTCTCATATTTATCAAGCTTATCATGTCTATGATGTCTTTTAAATTTATCATTCTTATCATACCTAAATATTCTTTCAAGACACCTAGAAGCAAAATGTCCTATCTTATTACAAGAGAAACATTTCAAATGTAAGTTTCCATTATACTTACTGGCTCCCTTAGGAAATCTCCAAGCAATAAGTACTTCAAGCTCATCCGACTCTCTCCTGCTCTTCCATCTATCTTGAAACCCTAGATGAACTCTCTCCCGAATCATACAGTTGCTTCCTAGATATATAGGCTTTAAATGCAGTCTAATATTTACCATGTGATTCTCCAAATTTGCTCAATTCAAATGCAGCCAGCTTACCAACCAACATATCTCTTGTAATAGTAGTCACACTCCGGATCTCATCAATAGCAACAACTTTAGCTTTATAATAAGAAGGAAAAATCTCAACACCTTAGCAACAATCTCATCTTCCGCAAGAGTTCCACGAACATATCTAATGTTCATAACAAGCTCATTCACCTTAGCGATAAAGGATGTTATGTTCTCATCTTCTCCCATCTTCAATGTCTCATATTTTCCCTTCGAACTCTACAACTTAGCAACTTTAACTTGTCCATCTCCTTCTTATAGGATCTCCAACTTTTTCCATATCTCATGTGCAGTCTTCAAATCCATCACATTAGTCATCTCTGAATCGGTCAAAGCACTCAGCAATATGTAGTGTCATAAAATTGTGACCATAACAATTTTTGACTATATTAGGGTCCTCACGCATGAGAACTCAAATCCTCTAGCCTGATCGGAGACCATAGATTGTTCGGCTTGCAGAAACAACTTCTTCCTTGGCCCCTACATCACCCTGACCGCATTCTGCCCTGGAGAAAGTGGTAGGGCAGGGGCGTGTCACCACTGGCCCCCCTTGGTTGAGGGCATGGCGCCCTTGTTCTTCTAGGATAGGTGTGTGGCGCCCCTGTCTCTGCCCTATTTTGGGGCAGGACCCTTCCTAGAGCATGCATTGTGGGTTGTGGCTCGAGCGGGAAACTCCCCCGATGTCGACCTATAATGAAAATCAAATCCACCAAACATGTATTTAAGGGGGCATTCATCCTCTCATTTGGAGGAATTGAATAAGTTGAAGTGGGATAAGATTGGAGTATGCACAAGCGATCAAACATTCAAGAGCATTCAAGCATTCTTTTCCAACATTGAGAATTCTCAAGTCCCTATTCAAGGCTAGGTGTTGCATTCAAGTCAGGGATTCAACCAATGAAGAGGAGATTGATTCCAACATTCAATTCCACACAAACACTTCTATCAACATTGCTACTAAAACCTCCCTTGAGGTGATTTACAATTGAATCTTTCATTTACATCTACTTGCAAGTACTTCCTCTCATTACTTGGTTAATTCCAAAACTGGGGTTTGACCTAAAGGAAAACCCCCAATCCCAACCCATTTTCCTCTATTTTCTGTGTGTAGGTTGTAGGTGTACAGTTATACTTTTGGATTCAAGCTTCATTTGTAGAGGCAGAAAAGCCCTTTTCATTTCGCAGATTTTTTGGAGGACCATGTACATTCCCGCTATGGTCTGGGCAACTTTTCCTCAAATTCACAGGGCAACTTTGTCTCGACATTTTACTACCAGATCCAAGTGCACAACTTCATCCCGTATTTCGATGTCAAGTTATAATCACTTCTTTGTCACTTTTGCATTACATAATTCAATCAGTTTCCTTTCTAAATCAAACAAGGAAGAGGGGATCAACTTAGCATTCCCAATTCATTCAAAATCCAATCTACCATCTTTGTGTGGAGAGATTGAATCTAGTGAATGATCTTCTCCCCCTTCCTAATGTAATGGTAAAAAGTGTTGGAATGGTAATCGATAGTGAAACTCCCATCTCTCTTTGACAGAAAGGGTAGTTTTCCTTCTTGATTTATCATCCACCATTTTCCCACCATTACATTTTGGTGAACTTGACATGAAGCATTCTTTCCTTGAAACAACATTGCATATTTTTCATTTACAAGATTCAACTTTCTGCAAACTTAGTGGTTAATTTATTAAAAACCCTAGTTTTAAAAATTAAAATTGAACTTGTGATTTGTAAAAATTGCTTGTGGTTATCTTAGATCTGAAAATTGCTTTGATTGTCAAATTTAATTTCCTCATTGTCTTGTTCAATTAACAAGAAAAATTTATAAAATTAAGAGGTTACTTGTTAAAACCCTAATTTTCAAAAAAACATCTTGAACTTGTGCAAAAATTGGATTTCCATTTAATTTTCAGATTTTTGATTGTTCTTAGATTTGTCTATAATCCTACAATTCAAATTTTCAATTTCCCCCCTTTTTCCCAAAATTCAAATTTCAAAATTAACTGGTAAGGTCATCAAACCCTAATTTTTAAAATTAATTGGATTTTGTGTGAATTTCAAATCAATTTCATTTACATTCAGACTTCTAAACAGTTTCCAAGGTGTCTCTATCCATTAGCTTTGACCTTTTTCAAAATTGCAATTCAATTCCTCTTTTTTTTCAAAACCCTAATAAGGTCCTATTTTCACATTTGCGCCTTCATTTTGCCCATCTAGATATCGTAAAATTTGCCAATTTTTTGGGGTTAGCTTTAAAATCATCGTAATATCCATCCCTTAAAATTTCAAAAAAAGTTGGTTGGACCATGTGCGTTCTCGCCACGATCCTCGACTTTTTTCCCGAAATTTTGGGAGACTGTTATGACTGTATTTAATTGCCTAAATCCAGAAGATTGGCTGATTTTATCAATTTTTGAACCCTCTAAAATCGGAAATACCTTCAAAATTCAACATTTCAACTTTCAAGAAAATTTTAAAAATTTTAATTTTAAATTTAAGTGGTATTCCCTTGGCCCTAATTTTAAAATTTCCAATTTCCTTTCATTTTTGGAAATTGTTTCATCCTCTTCCCCCAACAAAGTTCAAATTGTGTAATCATTATTTCCTTGCATTTTACATTATTCAAATTTGTAAACTTTGTTCTACAGTTCAAAATTCAAATTTTCACTCTAGTGCATGAGTTTTACCACTATTAGTCCTACCTATCCTATCCCTGTTAGATGAAGCATTAGAATTAAGGATTCCCAAGGTTTAATTACCGAGCTGATGGAGCCTAATTTGGGTGACTTCTTTAATGAGGATCATGCTAATTCTTCTCATCCTAATCATGTGCCTATTGATGGATCTCATGATGAAGAAGAAGCTTTAACTAGGGTTTCTTTAGATCAACTTTCTACATTGGACAATCAATTTGACAGCTTTCAACAATGGATGTCCCAAGAGTACCCTAATAGTGAAGCTCTTCCATTAATTGAAGGTCTTAAGCGCATGCTTCAAAGTGATAAGAATCGAATTGATATATTGTGTGGCATTGCACATATTGTTGATTCTAATGTCATGCCTATCAAGAGTTGTGTCAAAACCCTAGGCTACTCACAACCTTCAACACAAGTCAATTCCTCTATTTCTTTTACTAATCCTATGACGAGTATTCCTACTTTCACATCTAACATCATGGATAATTCAACTCAAAATGTCATTCCTACAACCATAGGTCATGGGGGTAATCCCTCTTCTTCATTTAATCCTCCATCTTTACCTATGTCTTCTATGAGTGTTCCTATTATTCCTCAACCAATTAGTGTGACACAAGGGGGAAATTCCTTCAACAACTTTATTCCTCCTTTAAGTGTCCCTTTGTCTACCCAATCATCACCGATGCCTACTTATCATAATGTCCCACCACCTTATTCTCAATCCATACCTTCTTTCAACAACATCACACCACCTATGTCTAACATCAATTCTTCTACTTAAATGCCAATTAACAATCTTTCTCAAACCGTGTCTTCCTTACAACAACAAATTGCTTCCATGAGTCAATCCAAGTTTAGTGTGCCCACCTTTGATGTTACGAGCCCACTTTCTCTTGATATTGTTAAAGTCGTTCCACCTAAACTTGTTGAGATCCCTCAATTGGAACTCTATAATGGAAAAGGTGATCCTCTTACGCATGTCAAAACATTTCAAATCTTGTGTACTAATTTTTCTTATGATCAACAATTGCTTGAAAAACTATTTACAAGAACACTAAGAGATAATGCCTTACAATGGTATTGCTCTCTGTCTTCTTATTCTAGCACTTCTTTTCAACAATTAGCAAATGCTTTCATCCAACAATTTCAAAACAACATTAGTTCTAAAATCACTTTGACTGATTTAATGCATTGTAAACAAGGTGTTAAAGAAAAAGTGACTGATTTCATTGGTGGATATAAGCATTTGTGTGCTCAAATTTATTTTCATGTACCTGATAATGATATTCAGAGAATTTTCATTTCTAATTTGCAAAAAGATATCAGGGAAAAACTTATTTTGTCTAAGTTTAGTTCCTTTTCGCAGTTGTATGCAACTGATAGGGAGCTTGATAGGGAAGTGCTCACAAGGCTAATTAGCTAAAAAAGGATCAATTTGTTACCAAAGACTTATAGATTCTATTGTGTATGTTTACTCAATCTATCTGATTGTCATGATGCCAAGTACTCCAAGGTTTTCTTGCCTAGCAAACTCCCTTACTGGTGATGACTCTTGCCCATGCACAAAACTACTCAACATACTCACCCTTCCAACCACACTTGCTCATGCTTGGCTCTTGGGGCTTTCAAATTTTAGTTTCAATGTGTACTAGGGGTCTTCCACATGGAAATGCAGGGGCAGTAAGGTCTTGTACACCTTTGGATGCTCATAACCTTGTTTGAGGACTATGACCTTTAACTTGCTCAAAATCACTAACAAGGCTCAACTACCCCAAATGAGGCTGCACACTGTCTTGGAGTCTCAAATTACACTTGGTGGATTGATAGGAATGTTTTCATTATGTTTTATAATTCGAAGTTTCATTTTCCAACCGGTTTCATGCAATTTTACAAAACTGCCAATTTTGTGTGTTATGCAGCAAGGCTACTAGCCCGTGGAGGCCTAATTGGCCCTTTTTTGCTCCCACTGGTCAATGATGGCCATTTTAACCACAAAGAAAGTTTGGGATGATGTTTTAGGGTTGAATTATCAAGGATTTTTGAGGTTTAGCTCACTGTTAGTGTAGTTTTCAGACTGTCCACTTTTTATGGCATAAATTGAGGGTTTTGTAGGGTTTTGAGTGCTTCCACCATAGTTACACTCCTTCGAACTTGTTTCAAACTCCCTGGATGCTTGGTTACCTCTGCCACACCATATTGAAGCTTCCCTTGACTTAGTTGGACTGGTATTATTCCAAACACTTGGCAAACAAGAAGGAAAACAATCACTGTCACTGTCTTTTGACAGTCAACTGTTGTCTCCTCTTTAAAACCTGCACAAGAGAGTATTTTTATAGAGAGAATACCTCAAATAGGTCTAATAAGAATTAGAATAACTCCTATTACATTTACCTTAGTGTTCCAAGGCGTGGATAATGCTTTGGAGCATTCCATTTGGCAAAAATGACAACTTCTTTCCCAAAAACAGTGAACTCACTGTTTTGTCTACAAAATGAGAATGATTACAAGGTGTAAGCTATTATAATACATCAAGATGGTGCTTAAATTCCTTGGTCACATTTCTAGACCCTTTTTACAATCATTTGCTCACTCAAATTACTTTTGAGTGCAAACTTTGAGTTTTAATCAAGCTACTAGCCAAATGACAAACACTTGCCTAGTATTCACTCAATTGCATCTTCAAACCATTCTTCTGGAACAAAAAGGAAGGAATGTACATTATATATACAAAGATCAACTTGGAAGAATCCATTGGAGGGATCCCAGACCTAGATTAACCAAGTTGACACATTTTTACAACTCCAAACCCTTGGTAGGGCAGCAGATTCCCAGTTATGAAATAATTTTATAGAAACCAATTTCCAAAGTAGAATAGAACAACAATAACTTGGAAATCATTGAATGACCAATATAAACACTTTCCAGAAGGTACAGTACGGATACAATTGCTACAGTACGGACTGCCCTTCAAAAGGAACAAGAAACAGTCATAAAAGCCAAAAAAAATTTGTATTCTATTGAGTTACTCTTGCAAATCCAATCACCAACCATTTCCAAGGAAAAGGGAGGCCTGATATAGTTTCTCCAGTTGGTTTCCATTCCCTTGTATGGACAAGAGGCTTCAATAATTACATTTTTCAAGAAAATGACATTTTTGACAACTTTCTTAAGCCAAATGACAAGTTTTCTTGCTCCAAGATGCATTTTTCACAATCTAACCTCATCAACTTGCCTAAAAAACTTAGACATGCTTAGAAACACTAAAAAAACATGTTTCAATGCTCTTAAAGCCATTAGGAGACATTTTTGGCAATTTTTCACATTTTTGCCAAAAATTGTCAACTCAATGCCTGAAATGCAAGATTTGATCTCTTAAGCCCAAAATGAGACCAAAACCACTTCACATGATTCAAAACAATCTAAAACAACAAAAAAAACCTAACACAAGAATTTACAAACATAGAAGCATAAAATACCCAAAAATGGAGTTTTGACTCGACTAGGTGCTCCTGCACCATACTCCCCCCAGAACAAAGTAGTCATGTGACTCCTTGAGGCAGCAAAGAAGAAGGAATGCCAACTTTCAGAAAGTCAAATTTAGGTATCCAAGTGGCCTTTGAGAGAGGCTGATCCTTCCATTTGACGAGATGCTCCATGTAGGTGTGATTCCTTGTCTTTTTGAGAACTCTGGAGTCTAGAACCTGTTCAACATGGGGAAAAGAAAGAGAAGGGAGAGATAGATCAGAAAGGGATTGAGAGACATATGAAACTCTTTGAATCTCCTCAGGTGGCTTCCCTTTGAAAGCAATCAGATCTGCAACATTAAAAATGGGGGACAAAGAAACATTAGTACGCAAATCAACTTTATAAGCATTAGACCCATACTTAGCCAAGCTCTTACAAGGGCCTATCCTCCTCATCTAAAGCTTGCTTGGAACTCCCTTTTGTAGCCTTTCCTTATTCAAATGAATCATCACATAATCACCTATGGCAAACTGAACATCTCTCTTTGTAGCATCCACTCTTGCCTTAACTTTTTGAGAGGTGTCTTGGAGAGCTTGTCTCACTTGCTCATGAACCTCCTTCATGGAGTGAGCCATGTCATCTGCTGTCCCACTCTTATGCTGCAAGTTAGTTATATCCCTCAACTCCATTTTACCCCTTGGATGCATACCATAAACAACTTCAAATGGACTTTTACCCGTAGAGCGGTTAACACTGTCATTATAGGCATATTCTACTTGATGAATGAGCTGATCCCAACTCTGCCCATATTCCTTTGTCAAACACCTAAGCATGTTTCCAAGAGACCTATTCACAAATTCAGTTTGGCCATCAGTTTGTGGATGATAAGCTGAACCAAAAGAGATATTAGTACCCAATCTCTTCCACAATGTTTTTCAGAAATGACCAAGAAACTTCACATCCCTATCTGAAACAATGCTAGTAGGAAAACCATGAATTCTAACAACTTCTTTGAAAAAAAAATAGGCAATATGACTTGCATCATGTGTTTTTTTGCAAGGAATGAAGTGAGCCATCTTACTGAATCTATCAACTACTACAAAGATGCTATCAAATCCTGCTTCAGTTCTAGGTAATCCTACTACAAAATTCATGCTAATGCAATCCCAAGGCCTTTGTGGAATGGGAAGAGGCTGATATAAACCAGCATTAGAGGAGTTACCTTTTGCTTTCTGGCATACCAAGCACTATTCAACATACCTCATAATGTCTCTCTGCATCCTAGGCCAATAATAGAACCTTTGAACCAGCTCTAAGGTCTTATTGAGACTGAAATGTCCACTTAAGCACCCATTGTGTTTCTCTTGAATGAGGTTCTCTCTCATAGAACCTTTTGGAACACACAATTGTCCACCCCTGAATAACAAACCATCCTGCAAAGTGAAATCAGCATATGCACCATGGAAGTTATTCTCAAAATCTATACAAACTTTATAAGTTTCAGAAAAATCATTATCAGTAGGATACATGTCCCTCAAAACTATCAAAACCAATGCTCTGAACTTGAATCTCATGAATAGTTAACAATCTTGTACTCAAAGCATCCGCTACTTTATTCAACTGACCCTTCTTATGCTTAAGAGTAAAAGTGTAAGCTTGTAAATATTCTACCCATTTAACATGCCTATGGTTCAGTTTATCCTGTGAGTTCAAGAAACTGAGTGCTTGATTATCTGTGTATACAACAAACTCTTTAGGAAGAAGATAGTGTCTCCATTTCCTAAGTGCTTGTACTAATGCATAAAGTTCTAAATCATAAGATGAGTACTTTTTCTATGCATCATTTAACTTTTCACTGAAGAATGCAACTGGTCTATTTTCTTGACTTAAAACAGCTCCTACTGCAATATTACTAACATCACATTCAATAGTAAAAAGCTTATCAAAACTAGGTAAAATGAGCACTGGTTGAGTAGCTACTTTAGTTTTTAGTAATTCAAACCCCTTATTTTCTGCACTTGTCCATTGAAACTTTACCTTGACACCCCCTTTGATGGTGTCCAACATTGGAGCACAAATCTCACTGAATCCCCTGATGAACTTCTTGTAAAACTGAGCCAAACCATGGAAGCTTCTGACATGACTAGCTATTTTAGGAGTTGGCCAACTAGTTATTGCTGCAAATTTTGAGTGATCCATTTTTAGATTGCCTCCTAATACAACAAAACTAAGATAGACCAATTCTTGCTTCATAAAATCACATTTCTCAAGATTAATGGTTAGCTGTTCATTAGATAACTGTTTCAAAACATTAGCTAAATGTTGTAAGTGCTCTTCCTTAGTCTTGCTGAAAATAAGAATATCATCTAAATACACTACAACAAATTTTCCAATGAAATCATGTAAAACTTCATTCATGAGCCTCATGAATGTGCTGGGAGCATTAGAGAGTCTAAAAGGCATGACTAGCCATTCATAGAGACCCTCATTCATTTTGAAAGTTGTCTTCCACACATCCCCCTCTTTGATCCTTATTTGATGGTAGCCACTCTTCAAATCAATCTTACTAAAATACTGTGCACCCCCCAAACAATCCATCAAATCCTCTATCTTGGGTATGGGAAACCTATATCTGATGGTGATTTTGTTTATGGCTCTGGAATCTGTACAAAGCCTCCATGTTCCACCCTTCTTAGGTGACAACACTGTAGGTACTGCACAAGGACTAATGCTTTTCCTAATCAGCCCTTGGTCTAAGAGTTCTTGTATTTGTCTTGCTACCTCTTTGTTTTGGTCAGGGGTCATCTTGTAGGCTACCTTATTGGGAAAAGAGGCTCCAGGAATGAAGTCAATTTGATGGCTAATGGCTCTAGGAGGTGGTAAGGCTGTAGGTGTACCATCACTGATTATTTGTTTGAAGCTATCAAGGATTTTCTGTACTTCATATGGTATCTCAACTTTCTTTTCTACCTTTTCTTCCTTAGGCTTCACTATGAGTGCAAATCCTACTCCTTCACCTTCTTCTAGTGTTTTTATGAGCTCTTTCTCATTCACTAACAAGATGTTAGGCACCTTATTTCTACTCTCTCCTTCTTCAATGAGGGATTGAATATGATAGCTTACTCCATCTTTCTAAAAAGAGTAGGAGTTTCTTTCCCCATCGTGTTGTGCTTTTCGGTCAAACTGCCATGGTCTACCCAACAACAGGTGGCAAGCATCCATAGGAAGGATATCACATAGGATCCTATCTACATATCCCCCAAAGTGGAAATCTACTCAAGCTTGCTCATCTACCAACACATGTTGTCCCTTATTCAACCAAGTGACTTTGTATGGCTCCTTGTGTTGTATCCTAGATAGTTTCAATTTGCTTACTACTTCTTCTGATATGATGTTATCTATGGATCCTGAATCTATGATCACCTTACACACCTTTCCCATGATTTTACACTTAATCTTGAACAATGCTCTTCTTTGTGAGGCCTCTGTACTATGTGGCTTCTTCATTAAGACTCTCTTGATCGTCAAACTCTCACCATCTTCTGAAGCTAGGTGGTTCAATACTGAAGTTCTGGTATTACCTCCATCTTCTTGAACATAGTTTACTCTCTTTTCACCTCCATAGGATGAACTAGGCTTCTCTGGGCATCTATAGGCAGGGTGGCCCAACTTTTGGTAGTTGTAGCATTTCATGGTTGAGAAGTAGGACCCTCTCCCTGGTCCATTAGATCTACCCCTACTCGGGTTGCTTGATCCCCTACCCCTATAGTTGTGTTTTCTTTGAGAATCCCCACTTTTCTCAATAAGCTTAGATTCTCCTTGGGACTATTGATCTATGTTTCTTCCCCCAAAACTGCCTCTATGGCCTCTACTATCTCTTCCCCTACCTCTTCCTCTATTGTTTTTCTCTTGCTTTCTTCTACCTTTCTCTTCCACCTTAAGTGCCAATTGATAGCACCTGTGTACGGTTTGTGGGAACAACAAGCTAATCTCTTCCTAGATGTTCCACCTTAACCCATTCAAGTACCTTGCCACTTTGATACTTTCATCCTCCACTACTCTGGATCTCATGCACAGTTTCTGAAACTCTTCAGTGTAGCTACTGACATCTAGGTCTTTTTGTCTCAAGTTTTGTCTTTTCTTGTGAAGTTGTATCTCATAGTCTTCAGGAAGGTAGGTCTCTTTAATTTTGGCTACCATTGCCTTCTAGGTGGCTAGTGGTTGCTTGCCTACTTTCACCCTTTCCTCTTGGATGAATTTCCACCATGTTAAGGCTGCCCCTCTCAGCCTTGATTTTGCCACCTTGACCTTTTGTGCTTCAGTCACTCCATCACATTCAAAATGGTTTTCTAACCCTTCAATCCACTCTATTAGAGCATCTGGATCCATCTTCCCACTGAAAAGAGCCACTCCTTCTAAGGTCTTACCACTCATAGCTCTCAAGGCTTTCAAGAATGGTTCTTTCTCAATGACAGGGTCGAGCATAGGGACTTCATCCTCTATTGCCATCATTTTACCTTGATCTCCAACCTTATCTTGGACATCTTCAGTTTTGACTGCTACTTCAACTAGTTTCATTGCTAGTTGATCTAGTCTTTATCTAAGTGCCCTATTTTCCTCTTCTTGGTCCTCTACCTTCTTAGGCAATTCTGCATTGGTCACCATGTTTGGCTAATGTGTCTTTCCCCTGAATCTTAACCTGGCTCTGATACCACTATGATAGGGAGCTTGATACGGAAGTGCTCACAAGGCTAATTAGCTAAAAAAGGATCAATTTGTTACCAAAGACTTATAGATTCTATTGTATATGTTTACTCAATCTATCTGATTGTCATGATGCCAAGTACTCCAAGGTTTTCTTGCCTAGCAAACTCCTTTACTGGTGATGACTCTTGCCCATGCACAAAACTACTCAACATACTCACCCTTCCAACCACACTTGCTCATGCTTGGCTCTTGGGGCCTTCAAATTTTAGTTTCAATGTGTACTAGGGGTCTTCCACATGGAAATGCAGGGGCAGTAAGGTCTTGTACACCTTTGGATGCTCATAACCTTGTTTGAGGACTATGACCCTTAACTTGCTCAAAATCACTAACAAGGCTCAACTACCCCAAATGAGGCTGCACACTGTCTTGGAGTCTCAAATTACACTTGGTGGATTGCTAGGAATGTTTTCATTATGTTTTATAAGCCCAAGTTTCATTTTCCAACTGGTTTCATGTAATTTTACAAAACTGCCAATTTTGTGTGTTATGCAGCAAGGCTACTAGCCCGTGGAGGCCTAATTGGCCGTTTTTTGTTCCCACTGGTCAACGATGGCCATTTTAACCACAAAGAAAGTTTGGGATGATGTTTTAGGGTTGAATTCTCAAGGATTTTTGAGGTTTAGCTCACTGTTAGTGTAGTTTTCAGACTGTCCACTTTTTATGGCATAAATTGAGGGTTTTGTAGGGTTTTGAGTGCTTCCACCATAGCTACACTCCTTTGAACTTGTTTCAAACTCTGTGGCTGATTGTTTACCTCTTCCACATCATATTGAAGCTTCCCTTGACTTAGCTGGACTGGTATTATGCCAAACACTTGGCAAACAAGAAGGAAAACATTCACTATCATTGTCTTTTCACTGTCTTTCGACAGTCAACTATTGTCTCCTCTTTAAAACCTGCACAAGGGAGTATTTGTATAGAGAGAATACCTCAAATAGGTTTGAGAAGCATTAGAAGAACTCCTATTACATTTCCCTTAGTGTTCCAAGGTTTGGATAATGCTTTGAAGCATTCCATTTAGCAAAAATGACAACAAATTTCTCAAAAACAGTGAACTCATTGTTTTGTCTACAAAATGAGAATGATTACAAGGTGTAAGATATTATAATACATCAAGATGGTGTTTAAAATCCTTGGTCACATGTCCAGACCCTTGTTACAATCACTTGCTCACTCAAATTACTTTTTAGTGGAAACTTTGAGTTTTAATCAAGCTACTAGCCAAATGACAAACACTTGCCTAGTATTTACTCAGTTGCATCTTCAAACCATTATTATAGCACAAAAAGGAAGGAATGTACATTATATATGTAGACGTATAAAAATGACCATATTCCTAAATGAATATTTTATGTTCATTTCTCTATTTAATTAAATCCAATTTAATTAAACTATCCACATTCCTCTATTTAATTAAATAAATTATTCAATTTATTTGAATTAAATTCACTATACCATTTAATGAGTAAATCATTAAATCCCCCTATCTAATTTTAATTAAATTCAAATTTAATTAAATAGTTATCCTAAATTGAATAAATCTAATTTATTTAATTTCTCCAAATTGTAACCAAATTGAATGAAAATCATTTAATTCAATTAAATCCTATTATCCCCCCATCCACTTGCAAAATCCCAAACCCCTTCCTAATCCCTTCTAGAATCTTCTGATCGCTTCTAATTAACCTAACCCTCCTCTAAACTTTGTCACATCCCTAAGCAAAGGGAAGTCACTTCTCAAAAACCTTAAAGTCTTTGATAACCATTAAAGGTTTTCAACCTTCAACCACTAAATCCTCAAAGTCTTTGAAAACCATTGAAGGCTTCCAACCTTCAACCACTTAATCCCTAAAGTCTCCAATAACCATTAATGGTTAATTCAAACCCTCCCACATGGTTAAAACATTTGTTTTGACTCAACCTCTACCCAACCCAAAGGTCTCATTAGGCCATTAATGCTTTGACCATGATTATCTCTTAAATCATTTGCACAAAGGTTTATCCTTGGATTAACTCTTAATCCATTGGGTAATCCTAATCTAGACTTGACCCTTAGCCTTTAGATAACCATGAGGTCTTCTCAGGCCTTTAATGCCTCCAACCTCTTCTCTCAACCCAATCCTATGTTGACACTTGTCACCATTTTATTGGTGCCAATTGTGCACATGGATCCCCAACTTTCAAACTTGGCCCTTGATTAAACCTTTCAATCTTGACCATCCATTGCCCTGTTTATGCTATAAATAGAGCTCTCATTCCTCCATTCTGAACAATCATCTTTCAAATTTGAAGCATTACACTTATGCTCAAATTATTTTAAGCTTTCATATCATTTTTATGCTCATCGTTTAGCCTCTTTTAGATCAGGAATTAGACTAAATATGCATGTTTAGATTACTTTCTTTATCATTTTAGTTCAATCATAGACTAAATATATCATGTTAGGATAGTATTCATACTAACCTCGTCATCTTATCATCTAGTTTATTGCATTTTTAATATCATACATAGCTTAACATCTATTTCATACTAAATTTAGCAAAAGCATCTCTTGTTCTCATATTTGTCATCCCTAAACCATTTTGCTCAGTGATCTGAGAGAAAAAATGTTGGTTTAAGGGACATTGTGAGATAGAGAACCATGGGACCCTCCTTGGGAAGCTGAGTAACACTACATTACTCCATAGCTTGCATCAAGAAGTCCTGTGTGTGTGTGTGGACTAGTATTTAACTAAATTTTCACATATTAAGTTTTATTCGCCCACTTTTCCCGCATACATTTCTAGCGCCCACCGTGGGGCCCGACCCCAAATAACAAATCGATTTTTTAAATTAATAACTTTTGCAGGTCCGTGGGAAACAGGAATCGACGCTTCGGTAACATTCCATAGCGCATCTGCTCAATAGTCTAGTGCATCCAGCTCATTGTTTAGCACGTTAGCCCTATTCTTTAGCACGTGAAGACATTATCTTAGCGCATGACTCTTTCTAACATTTTTCTGTAGGTCTCGACGCGGGAAAATCACAGAATAGCGCAGATAATAACCGGAATAGCGCATAAGATCTACAGTTCAGTGCTTATAGTCTATCATTCAGCGCGTGCAATTCAAACATTAGCGCATCAAATTCAAAATTTTCCTGCAGGTTTCAGCAAACCCACAGAACAGCGCTTCGAACTTGCAGAATAGCACATTCATTGAATAGTGTAGCACAGAGGAAAATAGTTTTAGCGCATCCTATCTCTATTGTAGCATGTTAAAGCCATTCTGTAGCGCATAACAGACAGAGGAAAATTTTAAAATTGTAATCGAAAAAGAAATTTTAAACTTGTGGAAGTCCACCAAATCAACCAACAATTTTTTTGTTTGCTTGCAGGACTCTGATAATTTCTTGCAGGTGGAGCGGAGATGCTTTTCTTTTGTAAATCGATTTCTTTTGTTGACCTCAAAATCGAACATTTGCTTTGTTGACCATTTCCCTTTCATAAATTAGAAAATCATTGATTTGCCTGGATAAAAATGAACATCATGTTTTGTGGAGCAACATCTCCACATAGATTTTAGCAAAATCACTGATTTAAAAGGATAAAATACAATTGATTGCTCTGTCTCGAAAGTGGTAGGAATATGCTCTCCCCTTAACTGGGTGATCAAAAATCCAGACCATTCTTACAGCTTTATTTCATTCAAGCAATAAATCCTTTAGCAGGCCTGCCTTCCCGAGGAGTTGCAATCAACTCTTAAAGCCGTTTATGGCCGGTGTGAAGGGAACGACTTTGACGCCAAGAATTCCAACCCACTATAATCAAATGTGGAAAGTGATGAAAGTCCTTTTCAACAGTTGCGCGCAGTGATTAGCCTTCCCTCAGTATCCTCGAGATGCGTAAAGCCTTTGTTCTAAAGGTTGGGAAGCCTCCTGAGGGAGTTTATCACTGACGGCCGAACGGGAAGCCTAATTACAAACTTTAGCATTAGAAACTTTGAGCTGAGTCAGTCGCCAAACATTTGTAACATCATAGTGCAAGGGTGGGGAAGAATCCGCCCCCAAGATTACTCACCATATATCTCCCAAGATAACTACTCAACTATGAAGCAATTCACTTTGGGTTAACTTCTGGCAAAAGGCAAAAAAACGGGCGCCACCTAGGGGGTGACACGACTGTTTGAGCTGACGGAGTATCGAGACTAGTGGGCTATGATGTTATTTATGACCCTTGAATAAAGAGTCTTTCTGAAGTGTATTACTTGTATCCCAACCTGTTAAAACATTAGGGATTTGTACACATCCTCGCAGAACATACACTTTTTGTTAGATTAGGCAAAATGGTTGTACTTTTTGTGCCGTGCTTGCAGTTATTACTTCAGAAAATCATCCATCGCACTTGAAGATTTCTCAACAAAAATCAAAAACTTCCAGAAATCACCCAAATGGAAAATCAGGGCAGTCTAGCGCATAAGAACAACATCTTAGCGCGTGGAAGACTTTTGTTAGCGCATCCAAACCTCACATTAGCATGTGAAATTAAAACAGTAGTGTTTTATCCTCAGGCAAAAACAGTAACCATCCTTTAGCGTATCCACAACACAGTCTAGTGCTTCGCGGCAACCTCTTAGCGTGTGACAACCAAGTATTAGCGCATAAAACAAAACAGCTAGCGCTTCTAAAGCCCAGTGTAGCGCGTAGCTTTTTCAAACAAAATCCACAACAAATTTCATTGGTCCTAACTTTAGCGCATGGAAGAAATAGCTTAGCGCTTAGAAACCATATTTTAGCGCATTTATTCCAACAGTTAGCGCATTTAAAGCCCAGTCTAGCGCGTAGATTTTTCACCTGTTAAACAATTTTTTTCCAAAAACCAAACTTTAGCACGTATCTTGGAGCAGATTAGCGCGTGGGCTCATTCCTTTAGCGCATCCGGTAAATTCAGTAGCGCATGTAAACTTTGTTTTAGCGCGTGATCCAAGGCCGAAAAACAGAGAGTCTAGAATTGAAAATTTTGAAAATTTCAAAAACATTTTAGAAGACTTTTTTCCATCAAAAATCATCTTTTATCAAACCAGAGTGACAAAAACAAACTATTAAAAAATTTTCTCAAGCTAAATTTGTGTTAAACAAAGTTGTCCGAATCCTAAACAAATCGCACAATAGAGGATGTCTCTCCTATCATAATTCGGAAATTTTTCATCATTAGTATCATCAAAATCCTTTACCATCTTATGGATTTCTATCTCAAAACACTTGTTTAAAATTCTCAAATTGTCAAATCCAGTTTCCAGATCGGGAAGCTTTTATCCATATCATTTGACACACTTTATCGTGAAGGGGCAGCCTTCACTCTGATAAAGTAAGATTTGAAATTTCCAAAACAAGAATCAACTGAATCCAAACCAATCAAAGGAAATCATTGATCACTCTTGCATGACTAATCCCCTTATTTTGAGAAGAAAGAACCTCTATCGTAACATCACGTTAAAGAAACGACAACCTAGTTTTTCCAAATTCATCAGGCGAAATAAGCTTTTATACATCAATCGTCAACTCTTCAAATCTCATTGGGTATTCCTTCATCACGTCAAACGCTATATCCAAAACAAATCTAGCGAATTTGACAAGGAACCCTTGAAGACAAGAGCATACTGTCAAAAGTCTGCTTTTAATCAAACCATAAACCGCGGTGGAAAAATCAATCCAGCATTCTTGCCCGACGAGTGCATCACATATAACACATCTCGACCAGAACCACCAACGCCCGAGCAACACATCGAGGAGGCTTTTGCCCCTTTCATCACTGAAAGCTTCTACTAAAATGCCTGTTACTCGCTCTCAAAGTAACAAACAAAGCGAGACACCCGCTGAGTCCAGTATGAATCAAAGATTATCAAATCCTTTTGAAGTTCCACCCGTAGAAGAACCTGAAATTACTGAAACCCTTCTTAAGGAATGTCAAGTAGATCCCGCCTTCGAAAAACTTGTCGAAAAGCTCATGGAAAATGACAAGGAAAAATATCTGTTGATGCTCACAAGCAAGGGCGTTAAACTTCCTGAAGATTTCGACCCAAATATTTTTCAAACCGGATCTCGGCAATATGCATCTCAAGAACAAAACCGAGAAGAAGAAACTCACATACCTGAACAACATAAGTTTGAACAACACATTCCAGAACAACGCATACTAGAAATGCATATACCTGAACTAGAAAGACCAGAGCAACATATACCATTTACAACTCCTTTTCAGCTGAGAACCAATGCAAGGCAAGAACTTTTTCCTTGGCAAGACAATGCACCCTTGATTGCTCTTACTCAACAAATGCAAATGTTATAAAGGCAAATATAGGATATGCAACAAGGGACAACAGTGCGGTACTCTTTAAATGAAATCTGTCCTTATCCATTTGACAAAAGCTTGAACATGGTGCCTTTTCCTCCAAACTTGGACGTTCCCAAACTTGATAAATATGATGGGAAAAGTGATCCCTGGGATCATGTTCAAGAATTTTGCACACTGAGCCTTGAATTTTCTCATGATGACACCTATTTGATGAGATTATTCCCCAGAAGCTTGGGAGGGCAAACCATGGAATGGTTATCCAAAATTTCGCCACCTGTTAGATCATTTGATGAGTTGGTTAACAAATTCATCACCCACTATTCCTACAACATCCAACATGCCATAACCATGCTAGATGTTTGCAACACCAAACAAAAGAACAATGAAACATTCATGGCATTCCTTCAACGTTGGAGATGCATGGTCTCCAGATATCCTCGAGATATTCCTGAAAAAGAGAAAATGGAAATCTTCATTGATAACTTGAATGGCGAAATGAGTTACAGACTCAAACTTCAATGCATACCATCTTTCGCTAAATTGATTGAAAATGGCATTCAAGTAGAGGAAGCATGTGTCAAAAAGGGAACACTCAAATTCTATAAGGAAGGAACAAACTCATCAAACTACAATAACCAAAACAACACCAACTTTGACAAATCTCGATTTTGGACTCGAAACAAAAACGAAGGCAACAATGAATCACATGATCCTAAATCGGAACAACCAGTGCTTGCATTATCTAAAAATCCTCAGAACACGAAAAATCTTAAAAATGCTACTCCCAGTGCTAACACATATGCGCAAAACACTGATCAAGGACAATTCAACACAAACAACACCAACGATAATCAAGGCAAAAACATGAATCCAGGACCTAACAACAATCCACATAACAACACGAACAATTTCCAAAAGCGTATCTTCACACCACTGGGACAATCACTAGAATCAGCATTCAGAGAACTTTTGGCAAACAAGATTCTTTCTTTACCGCCACTCAACAATTATGAACCCCCAATCAAACCACCTTGGTGGAATGATTCACACTATTGTGATTTCCATCGCAACAAGGGTCATAGAACAAACGAATGCATGAGATTGAAACACATAGTCCAGGACATGATTGATCGAGGTGACTTAACGGTCGATGGTCTCAAAACAAATGGTGATCACAGAACCTTTAAAAATCCTCTCCCAAATTACAACAAGGATGGAGCATCTACTTCAGATGATACACGCGGAGCTCATATTAATCACGTCTACAATAACACTATCAACCATATATCAGCTGAAGATCATCAAGTAAATGTTGTCACCATCCGAGATCAGCGTGATCATGAATCTGTTAATGTAACAACCCGCACTCAGAAATATGTTTTGAAGGGACATACTACACCTGCAACTACCACACCAAAAATCCAATATGACTTGGTTAGCCAACTACGCAAGACTCCAGCTCAGATATCTATCCTGGAATTATTGAAACTATCACCCAAGCACAAAGACATATTGGAGCAAGTATTATTGGAAACAAATGTACCTCAAAATCTAGATACAGACAGATTTCAAGCCATGGTCGCCCATATGACAGGACCTCATAACCTCACCTTCTTCGAGCATGATAATACTTCCTTGAGTCATCCACATAATACTCCTCTCCATATTGAAGTCATTGTTTGCAAACACCGGGTCAAAAGAGTCCTAATAGATGGAGGAGCTGGTCTTAATATATGTACTTTAAAGCTTATTCGTGCATTAGGCTTCTCAGAAGAATCTATTGACCCTTGCAAGAAAATTACCATAAAGGCATATGATGATGAGGAAAGGTCCTCTAAAGGCACAGTGATATTACCTATTCAAGTAGGCCTAGTATAAAAGGATACTATTTGTCAAGTCTTAGATATTGATCTAACCTACAATATTTTGTTAGGACGACCCTGGATACATGAAATGCAAGTAGTACCTTCTACATATCACTGGTGTGTCAAGTTTCCTTATGATGGACAAGAAATCTCCATATCTGCTGATCACAATCCATTTCAACATTGCAATACAATGGGGGCAGCCCAGGACAGTTTGGTTCCTCATAATAGAGAAAAGAAGCAATCTTCAACATCAGATCCACAAACAGCAAAATCCGACTCCTTATGGGGAGACTTCAAGCAGAAAACGCAAATCAAAGACCAAGGCATGGGAGAATATTCTTTGGAGCCTTTATGTTTGGAAAAATTTCCGACCTGACCTAGATCACATGGTTTGCCTACTACATCAACACAACTGGCTACTCAGCCCATCACTAAATTTGATGGTACCTTCATCCAATCAGGTACTCTAGCACATGAACTAGAAGACAAAGATGTTCTTAGCTGGTTATACAAAGATGAAGAAGAAAATCATAGAGCAGCTGCTCTGGACATTATTCTACCAACACACATGTATGGAAAAGGCTACTTAATCATGAAACAAATTTGATATGGCGGTAAAGGACCTATTGGCAAACGCAAAGGAGGAGTCACTAAACCTATAGATCTTCCTTCACAACCTAGCAGAAACAAAGCAGGATTGGGTTCTAAACTCACGTTCCTATTGAAGCGGCCGCCTCACCTACCTATCAAACCTCAATGGAAAGTAAAGACACCGTAAAAAGAAGAATCCTGGCAGGAAGCACTTTTTGAATCAGCAGAAACAATCCGCAAGGCACAGGAACGTCAAGATCAGAAGTTACATCAAGAAAAACTTCTAAGTCATAAGAAGGCCCTATCTGCAGCAGTAGCTCATATTCAAACACCAATATCTCAAGAACAAATCAGGTCATCTCCAAATACCATTATTCCTCCCCGAGGAAGCACAGTCTATGAACAAATCCAACAAGTAGAAGATGGATCTAATACAGAATCTACAAAAACCATCAAAATGGTATCCATCATCAAAGATTTGTTTTCACCATACAACACACCTGTTTACAGCACAGATAGAATCTGGGATGATGCTTATGAGACAGATTCCAATGAATATGAATGGGGTACCTGCTCCAATGCTACTACTGATATCCTGGATGATACTGATTCTATATCCCTTTATCAGGAAGAACATAACGCAGAGGATAGACCTCTTGAATTTGGACCGCAACATATCTATGACGCTCAGGAAAGTGAATAGAAACATTATGAACAAGTCTATGTGGAAGATGATACCATCGAGGACCTCGACGAAATCCTAAATTTCTTTAAACCCAAGACCCATCACGATGAAAACTCTATCCTAACACTTACGGTAGCCGAACTTGATCCACCCAATGATTCCTTACCACTTGTCTTTCTTGACCTCATCGACTGGAACGAACCTGAAACAAATGATATACCTATTTTCCTAGATGATGCATCTATTGTCCATTACCTATGTACCGTAAATCCGGGAAACAGGCTCTACCAGTGAACAAAATAATGATATCTGTCAATCAGGGAGTGCCAAGTCTCTCAGTCACAAAAATGAACCAAATAAAGAATCTAATGCTGAAAACCAGTCAATGGCAGCTCTAGATCATAAAAAAGTAAAAATAAAGGATGCATCGGAGGGTGAAAACCTTTTTGAGGCACCTAACGATGGGAGACTTGACACTCTTCCTAAGCACTTTCATGAGCGATCGCTCATATTGATTGAGCCCACTCAATCAATCAACATTGGTACCACAGAAGCAGCCAGAAATATACATCTTGCAAAATCTCTAACAGAGGAAGAAAAATCGGCATTCATCATCTTCTTTAAAGAACAGCAAATCAACTTTGCTTGGTCATATGCTGATATGCCCGGAGTAGATCCACACTTAATCATGCATCACTTGTCCATCTCTAAAAGAGTTAAGCTAGTCAAGCAAAAGCTACGAAAGATGAATCCACAAGTGGCACTCATGGTCAAAACTGAACTAAAGAAATTATTAGACGCCGGATTCATCCAACCCATTGACTATGCAGAATGGATATCCAATATCATTCCAGTATCAAAACCGGATGGTAGTATCAGAATATGTACTGACTTCAGAGGAGTCAACAAAGCTTGTCCAAAAGATGACTTTCCTCTGCCAAGTATCAACATAATTGTAGATCTCACAGCCGGCCATGCAATGCTTTCGCTAATGGATGGTTTCTCAGGCAATAACCAAACCAAGATAGCTCCTGAAGATCAAGATAAAATAGCATTCACCTGTCCTTGGGGGACGTACTGTTGGAATGTTATGCCTTTCAGCTTAAAGAATGCAGGGGCCACTTATCAAAGAGCAATGACCACAATATTCCATGACATGATGCACACATTTATGGAAGACTATGTGATGACTTACTAGCTAAATCCTTCACCAGAGCAGAACATCTTGGCATCCTAACAAAGATTTTTGATCGATTGGAGAAATTCCAAGTCAGGCTTAACCCTAAGAAGTGTGTCTTTGGGGTTACATCCGGAAAGTTACTAGGCTACATAGTTTCAGCTAAGGGTATTGAAGTTGATCCAGCAAAGGTACAAGCCATTATGGAAATGCCACCACCACAGAATATCAGTCAACTCAGATCTCTACAGGGACGACTTCAATCAATCTGGCGATTCATCGCTCAGCTAGCAGACAAAAGTCTACCATTTAACCATTTGCTACACAAAAATGTACCATTCAAATGGGAGGCTAAGTGTGAAGAATCTTTTTATCAAATCAAACAGTACCTGATGAATCCACTAGTTCTAGTACCACTAGTCGCCGAAAAGCCACTTATTCTATATATCTCAACAACAGATATTTTACTGGGGGCATTATTGGCACAAGAAGATCAACAAGGAAAGGAATGCGCCATATACTACATCAGTAGAACATTGAATGGCTATGAGCTGAACTATACCTTTATTGAAAAGGCTTGCCTAACAGTGGTCTTTGCATCTCAGAAGTTCCGACATTACATGCTAGCACACACCATCAAGCTAGTGGCGAAAATTGATCCTCTCAAATATCTACTCAGCAAGGCAGCTCTTACAGGCCGATTGGCTAAATGGGTCATGATTCTCAGTGAATTCAACATCCAATACACAGAAAGACGAGCCATCAAAGGACAAGCAATTGCAGATCTGTTGGCCGAAGCACCGCTACCAGGCAAACAAACCATGGAGGTTGAATTTCCAGACAGGCATATTCTTGCTCTTTCTACTAAACAATGGACCCTATACTTTGACGGATCCTATACTCAACATGGTTCAGGTGCCGACATTCTGTTCATCACTCCTGAAGGACACACTATGCCCAAATCATACAGACTTATGTTTCCATGCACAAATAATGTGGCTGAATATGAAGCATTGGTCATAGGCATCAAAATGGCCGTAGAATGGAAAATCACAGAGTTAAAAGTCTATGGAGACTCACAACTGGTCATTAATCAAATCAATAACAACTATCAGACAAAGGACGACAAGCTACTACCCTACAAACGAATGGTGGATGACTTCAAACAGTATTTTGTGCACATCACCTTTGAGCAAATACCAAGGTTGAACAACAAAGCAGCCGATGCAATGGCTACAATCGCTTCGCTACTACAAATTCTAGAGCAACAGAGTCATTATGAGTTCCTGGTAGAGCAACTATTCTCCCCCGCCTATGACCACTCTGAATCCCATGTTATCTATGCTTTGACTGGTTCAGATTCTCTGTTATATGGACCAATATACGACTACCTCAAGCACAATATCTTACCCATTGACCAATCCCGTAACCAAAAACGTAACTTTATTCGACAAGCTGCCCGTTATACCCTTACCGCTGATACTTTATATCGTCGAGGTCTCGATGGTACTCTTCCTCGTTGCCTTGATCGTAATGATTCCGATTTGGCTTTACATGAGCTTCATGAAGGTATTTGTGGCATACATTCAAGTGGCACTACTCTTGCTAAAAAACTTCTAAGGATGGGATACTACTGGCCTACAATGGAGAAAGATTCATATCACTTTGCCAAGAAATGTCCTAAATGCCAAATCCATGGCAATCTGATACATGCACCAGCACAGGAACTACAGCCCTTTACAACATCATGACCCTTTTGTCAGTGGGGACTGGACCTAGTTGGCAAAATTCATCCATCCTCTTCAAATGGACACAAGTTCATTATAACGCAACAAAATACTTTACCAAATGGATAGAAGCAGTTCCCATGACCACGGTGACCGGGAAACAATTTGCCTCTTTTATCCTAAATTATCTGATCTGCAGATATGGTATTCCAAGTTCAATCATCATAGATAATGGATGGCCCTTCAAAAATCAAGATGTCCAAGAACTATGTGAAAAATTCAAAATCCAACATAGGTTCTCTACACCATATTACCCATAGGGAAATGGTCAAGCGGAAGCATTTAACAAGACAATACTGAAAATCCTCAAGAAAACAGTGAATGATGCAAGCAAAGATTGGCATGTACAACTCAATCCAACACTTTGGGCATACAGGACCAGCATCCGCACACCCACAGGAGCAACACCATATTCATTGGTATATGGATCAGAGGCTATTTTACCCCTGGAGGTAGAGATCCCATCTCTCAGAGTCTCTTTGAAAGGCTTAATCCTAGATGAAGAGTATCGAGTTAATCGTCTACAAGAACTTGAGCTATTGGATGAACAACGCCAACATGCTTATACTCATCTCAAAGCATATCAGCAACGCATGTGCAGGAGCTACAATCACAAGGTCATTCCCTGCAACTTCAAGGTTGGTGACCTAGTCCTTAAAGAAAATCCAAGAAATCAGCAAGATCGAGAAAAGAAAGCGAAATTTGAACCTAACTGGTTGGGTCCCTATGTTATCATATCCGTTTATGGATCAGGTGCTTATCAGCTAACAAATTCTGAAGGAGATGTGCTCGACGACCCAACTAACAGCATCCATCTAAAAAGGTACTATACTTAAAGTAGCCTAGTGCACGGAAAAAGCCCAAAACAAACAAAAAAAAAAAAAAAAAAGAAACAGTAAAGTACAATAAAAACAAAGGGTGAAAACCTGGTAAACAGGCGCCCTTGTGAAAGAACGGCTCCTTTATTTATTTCCATACCATGTTGTCCATACAAACACTATCGGCCATCGCCCGACACTTAGCAAATATCCATTCAGGACATACTTAGCGTAGTCAATATCCTGATTTCTCTATAAATATCCTCCTACCACTAAAACACCATGGCTTGGAATCACTGTATGTATTCACATCAAGAGGCACACTTAGCAAGGGGCATGTAAATCGTATGAATATTGCAAACATTCAAGACATCAAGACTAAATGCAAAACTCACCAGTATGACATCCAACAAACAACTACGCTTCATTGCCAAACAAAAACTACACAAAACACAAAAACTACCAAGGATGGATGGATGATTTTCTGAAGTACTGAATGTTGCACTATAGCATAAAATCTTAAACTAGTTTTGCATTTTGAACTTTGTACATTATTGGATTCTCTTCCTTGTCTCACTAAATGCTTCACAGCAAGAGATCGTGGGAAACTTCCAATATTTTCTTAGTCTTCTGTCTGGGAGGTGATCACTTGTACTATGTGAATACATGTCTCGAGACGTGATACGTCCAATATCACTGAAGGCTTGATTCCACTTCACGCATACAAATGATCAAATCTTGTCTATTTATGCAATATGCACTCAGGTCGTCCTGGTTCAATTATACCCTGACGCTTGTGCTATCTTGCAAAATCAAATATCATGTAAATTTTTCTCAGGTCATTATGGTTCAATTATACCATTATGCTTGTATAAATTTTCAACATATCCTAAACAAATCAATGCTCAATGATGAAACCTACAATGAAAGCAAAAATATGGTTCTATCGGATGGCAAATACAGAATGAGGGATGCTCCAAAAACAATTAGTGGCATATCATTTTACAATTAGTTGCATATCTTTCTACAAATAGTTGCACATAATTTTCCAATTAGTTGCATACACATCATTCCATATCATTTAAAATCATTTACATATTACGATACATCTTACAGCATATAAAAAACATACATCCTACATCATAACATTACATCATATATTTAAGCATTGCATCATCACATAAAATAAATGCATCCATATCAACACATCACATGATCAAAAATGGTGTCGTATATATATATATATATATATATATATATATCAAAACTGATCAAAATGTACAAAATGTGTCCACACACTGTGTCCAGTACAACAAATAACAAACTGCTCAAAAATACAACAGAGACCCTGTCTCTCAAGTATGACTATCTCCTGACGGAGATGGTCTCGCTCCAGCTGCACCTGCCCCTAGATCTCCAGGAGGGTCTTGTCTCGCTCCAGATACACTCGCCCCTAGATCTCCAGGAGGGTCCTGTCTCACCGGCCCCGTCACACCTCGGCTCTCAGATCGTGTCCCAGCAGTTCGAGATCGACTCGATCTCGACTGTGCAAAGCTCTCCACTCGTCGATCTTTGGGTACTGCAGCCTCATAATGCCGCCTATAATACTCAACCTCCTGCACTCTCCGCGTCAGCTCTCTTAGGGTGTCTCTCATCGGACCACCCGCCGCTGCTCTCTGCACACTCGCCAAGGCCTCCTCCGCTCATCCTCGCCGCTCTATCTCAGTATCTCTCTCAGTCGTCAACTGAGAAATCTACTGTTGATAGGTCAAAATCTGTGCCTGCAGCTGCTGAACGGTAATCTGTAGGGTCCAGATCTGTGCATCCTCCACATGACCTGGCACTCGAACCCACAGTGGTACCTGTGCTGGAGGAACCCCTCCCACTCGCCCTATCCTCGATACTGGAGGTGGGAGTATATCTACCCTCCTCCTCTGTGCTGGTCTAACCATCTCCTCCTCACCCCCCACTGCAGCCAGCACCTCCGTCACTCTCCCCTCTCTCCCGGCTCTGATAGCCAATCCTCCTCTCCCCCTCTCAATCCTCCCCTGCCGTACCGCTCTCTCCACACCTCTACCTCCCCGCCTCCCTCTAGTTCCTCTACCTCCTCCATCCTCTCCATCATCTCCATCATCTCCCCCGACTCCCTCCTCCCCATCCGAGTCAAACGCTGGCCTCATCTCCTCTGGATTTGAGATCCTCACCATTGCCCGCGCAGCAAACAAATGGGCGAACTCATCTGTCATCCCGACGTCCTGAATCTCTGGGGCATAGTCCCAAATCTGCCCAGCTATCCCCACAAACTCCTCCACGGCCACCGCATTGTCAATAGTTGGCCCCCAATCAGCCACATCCTGCTGCCTCCGTGCATACAGGCACGCTCCCTGAGGAATCCCCTGCTAGCGTCTGAACTATCGCAAAACTCGGGTCACCACAAACCGCTCAATAACGAACGGGATCCTCCCAATCAAATATCGGGTCATAAAAACAAAGGGTATCTCCAGCCCATCCTCCGCCCATACCTCGCAACCTATATACAGTCTCCAGGTGACTGTATCTATATCATCGAAAACCCTCCTCCAATGCTCTAGCTTGCCCAGCTTACGTTGGACAACTAGGCCTCTATATTTGTAGGCATATGCTGCACCTACGGGCCTGTCTCTATCTGCTAGTGGCCTCGCTACTGGAATGTGCTCCCAGCACCATACCTGTAATAAGGTCACTCCTGCTGACAAGCTACTATAACCGAGGTATACTACCTCGTGTAAACTCCTGTATAAATGAGCCAGCATCGCTGACCCCCATGCAAATCTCCTCCCCTATGTAACCATCTCCTCCAAAACCAGTCCCCATCCCACCGAGAATTCCTTTGACCTGCGATCAGGACAAAGGAATTTCCTAATGAATCCTGCTAGTACAGATGGCAGCGGTGCATACCCCAAATCCAAAAACTCCTGCCAAGGGATCTCATACCCACAAACTGTGTCATCCTGAAAAATGCGGCGTAGTGCCTCTGTGCCGCCCTCCTCTGACTGCTCATAGGGAAGTAGTGCCCCTACTACAGGAATCCGCAAATCCGGTAGCAATCCTCTGGTGTGATTGTCATCTCTCCTGTGGCAAAATGAAAGGTGTTCGTATCGCTATGCCACCTCTCTGCCAACGCTATCAAAAGCCTCCGGTTCACCATGAACCGAGGCATATCCAGAAGTGAGGTCAATCCACATCTCTCTATGATATCCAAATCTACCTGTGACAGTCTCGGTATCAATGTCCACGGTCTCGGGAATCTCTCCCTCGACTGAACAACCCCCAATCGCTCCTGTCAAAACCAACAAAACATATCCAATATCAGTTTCCACATCCACACAAAGATATCAAAATCAAACTTACATCAACAACATGAAACAATTTGCTCATCTACATCAAGTTCAAAACCCTATCATTTCATATCAACTTGTAACACAACTCAAGTTCTCAAAAACCATATCAAAACTTGTAAAACAACTCAAGTACCACAATCACATAAACTTGTAAAACAACTCAAGTTTCCCACCCATATCAGCTTGTAAAACAACTCAAGTTTCCAACCCATATCGGCTTGTAATACAACTCAGGCTTTCACATACATTGAACTTGAAACAGAACACGCAACTACATCATTTTTTATCAACACAATAGATTGATATTTATACATAACTTGGAAAATTGCACATCAAAACAAGTTATACATATACTCATCTTGGATATATTCATCAAAACACGACAGACAAGCAAAACAAAATTTTCAAATCGGCCAACACTGCAAAATTTTTTCTGATGCGCTAAACCAGATCTTCAATGCGCTAACACACCCCCACGTGCTAGGCTGTTTCTCCTATGTGCTAATCTACCTTTTCTATGTGCTAGACTCTATCTACGCGCTACTCTTTTCCTTCATTGCGCTACCTAACCCATCCTATGCTCTAGGCTCTGTCCACGCGCTAATCTATCCCTCCTAAGCGCTACCCTTTTAGCCCTATGCACTAGGTTAGTCCTACGCGCTAAACCCCCTTCCCTATGCGACCCTCTATGGTCCTTATGCGCTAGGTCAAACCTATGCGCTACCCCATTGACGCGACGCGCTACCTCATACCTCACATGCGCTATTTTCCTTGCAAGCGCTAACCTAAAAGTTTCATGCGCTAACCTACAATTTTCGGATGCAACTCCTAAATTTAAACTTGATGCGCTACTTCACACTTCACATGCGCTACTGTGGACCTTAGACGCGCTAAAACGTAACATCCAAACTTTGAAATTCAAAAAATGACCAAAAATGACAAAACAAAAAATCAAAAAGGGGTCAAAAATGTTGACTTACTGGTGGTCCACGTGCTACAGGCCTCCGGTACCTCCGAACGCGCTCAAAACGATGTCTGTGATAGGGAATCGACATTTTCTCTCCAGAGCAAATTCTCTTTTTTCACAATCAACAAAGCACAAATGAACCTAAATCAACCCCTAAATCCCTTTTATAGGAGGAAAATGAAATTAGGGTTAGCCGTAGGGACCTGTAATATGGTCGCGGTCTCCCCTATACCAAAATAGTTGTAACTTATCGGGAGATGAATCAATCTGCACACTTTTTACTTGCACGAAATCATACACATCATACGACCTTCATCAAATTAAATCAAAAATTTTCAAAATTGATTCATCTCCCGAGGGGGCATCACACATCGAATCTGGGGCATCACACATCGTATCTGGGGCACGACTTGCAAATCAAAAGAGCGACACAAAAATTGCATTTGATCATAAAATCACAAAAACACATCATTTTCATTGAAATAACATGTGCACACACGTCACTTCAAAGAGGGGCAAAATGTAGACGTATAAAAATGACCATATTCCTAAATGAATATTTTATGTTCATTTCTCTATTTAATTAAATCCAATTTAATTAAACTATCCACATTCCTCTATTAAATTAAATAAATTATTCAATTTATTTGAATTAAATTCACTATACCATTTAATGAATAAATCATTAAATCCCCCTATCTACTTTTAATTAAATTCAAATTTAATTAAATAGTTATCCTAAACCGAATAATTCTAATCTATTTAATTTCTCCAAATTGTAACCAAATTGAATGAAAATCATTTAATTCAATTAAATCCTATTAGCCCCCCATCCACTTGCAAAATCCCAAACCCCTTCCTAATCCCTTCTAGAATCTTCTGATCGCTTCTAATTAACCTAACCCTCCTCTAAACTTTGTCACATCCCTAAGCAAAGGGAAGTCACTTCTCAAAAACCTTAAAGTCTTTGATAACCATTAAAGGTTTTCAACCTTCAACCACTAAATCCTCAAAGTCTTTGAAAACTATTGAAGGCTTCCAACCTTCAACCACTTAATCCCTAAAGTCTCCAATAACCATTAATGGTTAATTCAAACCCTCCCACATGGTTAAAACATTTGTTTTGACTCAACCTCTACCCAACCCAAAGGTCTCATCAGGCCATTAATGCTTTGACCATGATTATCTCTTAAATCATTTGCACAAAGGTTTATCCTTGGATTAACTCTTAATCCATTGGGTAATCCTAATCTAGACTTGACCCTTAACCTTTAGATAACCATGAGGTCTTCTCAAGCCTTTAATGCCTCCAACCTCTTCTCTCAACCCAATCCTATGTTGACACTTGTCACGATTTTATTGGTGCCAATTGTGCACATGGATCCCCAACTTTCAAACTTGGCCCTTGATTAAACTTTTCAATCCTGACCATCCATTGCCCTATTTATGCTATAAATAGAGCTCTCATTCCTCCATTTTGAACAATCATCTTTCAAATTTGAAGCATTACACTTATGCTCAAATTATTTTAAGCTTTCATATCATTTTTATGCTCATCATTTAGCCTCTTTTAGATCAGGAATTAGACTAAATATGCATGTTTAGATTACTTTCTTTATCATTTTAGTTCAATCATAGACTAAATATATCATGTTAGGATAGTATTCATACTAACCTCGTCATCTTATCATCTAGTTTATTGCATTTTTAATATCATACATAGCTTAACATCTATTTCATACTAAATTTACCAAAATCATCTCTCGTTCTCATATTTGCCATCCCTAAACCATTTTGCTCAGTGATCTGAGAGCAAAAACATTGGTTTGAGGGACATTGTGAGATAGAGAACCATGGGACCCTCTTTGGGAAGCTGAGTAACACTACGTTACTCCATAGCTTGCATCAAGAAGTCTTGTGTGTGTGTGTGGACTAGTATTTAACTAAATTTTCACATATTAAGTTTTATTCGCCCACTTTTCCCGCATACAATATATACAAAGATAAACTTGGAAGAATCCATTGGAGGGATCCCAGACCTGGATCAACCAAGTTGACACATTTTTACAACTCCAAACCCTTGGTAGGGCACCAGATTCCCAGTTATGAAATAATTTTACACAAACCAATTTCCAAAGTAAAATATTACAAAAATAACTTGGAAAGAATTGAATGACCAATATAGACACTTTATAGAAGGTACAGTATGGATACAATTGCTACAGTACGGACTGCCCTTCATAAGGAACAAAAAACAGTCATAAAACCAAAAAAAAACTTGTTTTCTATTGAGTTACTCTTGCAAATACAATCACAAACCCTTTCCAAGGAAAAGGGAGGCCTTATATAGTTTCTCCAGTTTGTTTCCATGCCCTTGTATGGACAAGAGGCTTCAATAATTACATTTTTCAATAAAATGACATTTTTGACAACTTTCTTAAGCCAAATGACAACTTTTCTTGCTCCAAGATGCATTTTTCACAATCTAACCTCATCAACTTGCCTAAACAACTTAGAAATTCTTAGAAACACTAAACAAACATGTTTCAATGCTCTTGAAGCTATTAGGAGACCTTTTGGCAATTTTCCACATTTTTGCCAAAAATTGTCAACTCAAGGCCTGAAATGCAAGATTGGATCTCTTAAGCCCAAAATGAGACCAAAACCACTTCACATGATTCAAAACAACCTAACACAAGACTTTACAAACATAGAAGCATAAAATACCCAAAAATGGAGTTTTGACTCAACTAGGTGCTCCTGCACCAGCAACGCTCCACAATTATCAACTGGTTGTGAGTCAAATGGAGAAATCCACTCCTATGGCTCCAAGTGATAAGGGGGAGAGTGTTCAAAAACCCTTTGCAAAGTTCAAACCAACAAAAAGCTTCATCAAGTTTAATGATCCAAACAACAACAACCATATGAATGCTACAATAGGTGTGCCTTCTATTTCTATTTTTTTCCAAAGAGAAAGTCAGTTTACTTCCTTGAATGAATCTTTACATAGTATTATGTCTTAGTTGTTGCACTGAAATGTTATCAAACTTCCTCCTATAAAACAAATTGATCCTTCTAAACTTGCATCCCCTTATTTTGATAGCAATTCTTTTTGCCAATTTCATCTACAACCTGGTCATGATACTAATAAATGTTTTGCATTGAAGAATAAGATTCAAGACTTGATTGATAATAATACTATATATGTGGCAGGTGTGAATGATAAAGGGAATAAATCAGTAGCTCCTCCTAATCAAAATCAAGATTTTCACCGATCCCTTTCCGTCTCATACCTCTAACGTTATTGAGATTGTGCCCAATTCTCTCTCTTTTGAAGAATTCACCTCCATGGCTCCAAACTTGGTTAATATGGTAGAAACACGGGATATGCCTAAGGATCCTTGTATTAAATTTGACCGTAGTGAGACCATTAGAGCACCCGATGGCCCCTTTATACATAGTTGCAAAGGTTAAGGATATCCCTTGTTGTGTTGCCTCGATTGATCCCTCTTGCATGGTTAATTTCATAACTAAAGAGTATCTTTTCACTTTACAATTGCATCAACCAATATATAATTCTTCTAATGTGGTTGTGAAGTTATTTGATGGCTTCTCTTGTCCTACCATTGGTTCTATCACTCTTGTTGTTGAAGTTCATGCTAAATGCATGGATGTTGACTTTGTTATCATACCTTCTTCTGAGCAATTCCATGTGAAGTTGGCCTATCCTTGGATATCTTACATGAAGGCTATTGCTTCTCCAATACACAAGTGTCTTAAATTTCCTCACAATGGAGAAATCTTAACCATGAACCATAGCTTATTTCGTCCATCCAAAAGAAGCCCCGGTGTTCCTATTGATTTCTTTTGGCCTAAACAATTTCAATCTCTTCCATTAAGAAGTGATGCTCTTTTTCAATCTTATAAAAAATGGAAGAATGATACGATATTATCCTTAAGTCAGTCTATATCTCAAATACTTGACATTCATATTATTCTTCAAGATAAGGTTCTTCTCCTCTTGGATAGAACTAATCTCCCTCATAAGGAAGATTTTCCACCTACTCCTATGGATGTGACTTTACCTTCTCTTAAGGAGAACAACAATATTACTCCTAAGGTTATACCTATACCTCCTCCTCATGATGGGCCTACTCTCCTTCCTACACCTAATATTCCTCATTTCTATGGTGCAGTTCCACCTCCTTCCTCTTATCAAGAGAAGAAGCCTGCTTCTCCTATTGTTCAACCAAAAAGACCTCAACCTAAACCTTCTACTATCAAGGACAAAAATGTTCCTACTTTTTCAAGTGTTCCTCCTCCTTCTCAGCCTTTCACTAAGACTTGACAAAATTGTTGTGCGAGAGAATGCCGATGAAGACACTGTGTTTGAGCTCGTGAAGCTATCCCTCAAAATACTCAATCTCCTTAGACTCCAACAGTTGACATGATTCCCTTTTATCCTAACCAAGATGTTCAACCAACATCTCTAAATCATAAGTTACATAAAACATGTGATGGTTTTACTCTTATTCATGTTCTTGGTCCTCTTTTTTTAAACTTTAATGAAGAAATGGGTGAAAATGTTATTCATAATGGTAATACAACTCCTAATCCTTATGATAGTGAGTATGAGTATGTTGATGTGGACAAACATTTATCAGATGAGTTTTTAAAAACCCTAATCCTAGCTCCTAGAATCAAACAGAGTGACTTACAACATGAGGATAGTCCTTGTTTGGATCTTGTGATAGCTCCATCTGCTGTGCTCAGTATCACTCCTCTGGCATGTTGCTCACCTTCTTGAAATAGTGATCAGCAAGATCGAGAGACATATGTCATGCTAGATTAGCAATATTAGCATTGCAAATCTTTTTCTCTCTCTTTTGTTTCACTTTTGTGACCATTCTTCTATGGGTATCCCTATTCTTCTATTGTTCCCTTAATGTCTACTCGGGGATGATGCAAAGAATTGAGATCTTTTTTTGGTCTCTTTCATGTTGACTCAAAAGACATCCTCTCTTCCCTTTCTTCTAAGGTAGTGTCCTTCTTTGGGAATAAAGATTATTATATGCATATACATACATGATATACATGAGTTATCATATTGCATACTGACCCCGAGGAAAGCGACACTACCTCATGTTTTATGTTCATTATCCTTGGGTTTATTCCTTGATTAGGGGCTAAATCCTTGTGATAATGTGCTCCCCCTCTTCTCTCTCTTCGGTGTATCCTGTTGGTATTTTGGTATGGTTTTGTCATTGATGTCAACACCTACTGAAAAAAAGCACTTTGGATCCAACAACATTCACCGGCAAGCAAGTAAAGTGCGCAAAAGTTACTGGTATATGGTTCACCGGCAGGATATAATGTTCACCGGTACCTGGAATAATATGGAAGACACTTGGTAATGTCGAAGACATCATATGGACACTTTGTTTTGAAGAATTAATCATTGGTATATTCATATTTGCATATTTGCTTTTACCGGCAAATAGGTCCAGGTTATCTAGGGTTACACCGGCAGGTTTATCTTTTCCAGATCAGCATGGCACGCTATGGAGATGATTTATTATTGATGTAAATGCACTAAGCCGACATGTTTAATTGGTTATTGCATCAGATATTATATTGTTTGTAAAATTTTTTATTGTAATATCTTGTAGAGCCGACCTACTAAAATTGGTCTTAGGGTATGGTATAAATGTAAGATCCTATTTGTAAGAACAAGTGTGGAATGCGAAAAAGAATTGTGTGAAGGTATATGCAAGATCAAGCAGAGGAATACATGGAGACATCATTTGAAGGTGAAGTTCGGTTTTTGTAGAATCATATCAGCATTACACCGGTACTAAATCCAGCATATGAAGATGCTATTTTGTGCAGTACATTGTTATTGGATTTAACCATCCAACTGTAGTTAGTGTGACTCCCATTTTGTGATTGAGCAGTGAGCTCTAAGCTGTTGGCCTTTCTGCATGTGCAGACCCCATTATGTACACTTACTATTTGTAGTAGTATCATCTGATTGTGGGTAAGGTTTCCCACCATGGTTTTTCCCCTTACAGGGTTTCCATGTACAAATATTGGTATTATGTGTTGTGTATGACTTTATGTTTGTGTTTCATGCATTAATCTTTACCAGTATAACAATTTACTATTGACACTGTCTACCGACATACTTAACTAGTTTATCAGTATCAGAAAGTTAGTTGGTTGATTAGTTTTTGGTTTGAATTTATTAGACAACTGATTCACCCCCCCTCTCAGTTGTCTCCAGGATGTAACAATTGGTATCAGAGCTTAGTCCTCTTTTGTAGAAGTTTATCAACTTGAGGAGATCCAATGTCTACTAATTATTTCAGGAAGGACAGTCCTAAACTTGATGGAACCAACTATGGGATATGGAAGATCAGGATGGAGACACATCTGAATTGCATTGGTAAAGACATCTGGTAAGTTACTAAGAATGGTTATACTGCTGCTGTAGCTGGTAAGACTGCTCCAACTACCTTAGACAAAGATGAAGAGAATGATTGCAAAGCAAGAGAAGCACTTTTGAGCGCATTATCAGATCAACAAATCATGGGATTATTAGATAGGTCTATTGCTAAAGCTATTTGGGATCATTTGGAAACACTGAATGAAGGAGATTCCACAGTCAAAATTGCAAAACTTGAAAGCTTCTGAGTCAGGTATGAACATCTGAAAATGGAAGAAGATGAAAGGATTTCTGCTTTTATGGAAAAAGTAAATGAAATTGTTTTGGGTATTAAATGTTGTGAAGGAACTTTGAGTGAGGATGAAATTGTTTCAAAAATCTTAAGAGGTTTGCCACCGGCATATAAAATGAAGGTTACTGCTATAAATGAGTTGAGAACAATGCCTAATACATCAGTAACTAGGGATACATTGATTGGAAAACTTTCAGCCTTTGAAATTGAGGAATTTGGTCCTGTTGCTACTATAAAGACAGATTTGGCCTTTAAAGCATCAACATCATCTGCTCCATCATTTGACAAATCAGACTGGAGAGCCTTTTATGCAAGAGAACTTGAAGAAACTAGGAAGGAGAATGAAGAGCTTGAAGAACTTGAAGCATTATTCGCAAGAAAAATGCCAAAAGGTCCAATTGGAAGTAAGTATGAAAGGAAAACACCCTTTAAATGTTTTAACTGCAATAAGATTGGTCATATGGATTCAAGATGCCCTGATAGACATGCTAGAATAAGAGAAGAAGCTAGAAGAACATACAAGCCTAATCCTGAATATCAGAGATACAGATTTAAGAAGAACAAAGACAAATCTTGTTACATTGCTGATGAAGGTGTGACTAATGATTCTGATGAGGATCCAACAGACAATGGATGGGTTTTTGTTGCTATAACAGAAGATCAACTGACACCTACTACTCAACCGGTAGAACAAGCCCTAACAACTAAAGTTGAAACAAAGGATGAATGGATCATTGACTCAAGATGCTCACATCATATGACTGGAGACAAAGGTAAATTCTTGAACTTTCAAGAATACAATGGAGGTTTAGTAAGATTTGGAGATGACAAAGCCTGTTCAATCAAAGGTAAGGGTTCAATATCTCTTGATGGTAAGCATAACACTGACAATGTCTACTATGTTGAAGGATTAAAGCATAATCTTTTAAGTGTTGGTCAATTAGTTGAGAAAGGATTTCAGTTACAATTTAAAAATGGAAAATGCAAAATCATGAACAGAACTAGTTTGGAAATTGCAACCGGTAATCAGACTAGAGGCAATATCTTTCATTTGAATAACAGTGAAAAGGCATGCTTGATTGTACATATAGATGAAAGTTGGTTATGGCATAAGAGACTATGCCATGTAAACTTTGATTGCATGGTAAAAATTAGTACTTCTAAGGCAGTCAGAGATCTACCTAAAATTGTGAAACCTTAGAATACAATTTGTAAGGAATATCAATTTGGAAAACAAGTTAGAGCTAGTTTCAAAAGTATTCTAGAAAAATCCAATAATGCTCTTGATTTGATTCACACTGATTTATGTGGTCCAACTAGAACTAGAAGCTTACAAGGTGATAGATATTTCATGCTAATTATTGATGATTATTCTAGAATGTGTTGGGTTACTTTTCTCAGAGAAAAATCAGAAGCACTTGGAAAATTTAAACTGTTCAAAGCAATGGTTGAGAATGAAACCGGTAAGAAAATCAAATGTTTAAGATCAGATCAAGGAGGAGAATTCACATCTAAGGACTTTAATACATTCTGTCAAGTGAATGGAATCAGAAGACAATTATTAGCACCTCGGACACCACAACAGAACAGAGTTGTTGAAAGGAAAAACAAAACTATCTTGGATGCAGCAAGAAGTATGTTATCAGAAGCAAATCTACCACATGTGTATTGGAGAGAGGCAGTTAGCACTTCTGTCTATACATTCAACAAAGTTCACATCAAAGGTGAAACTGGTAAAACCCCTCATGAACTATGGTTTGGTAATACTCCTACTCTTAAGTATTTCAGAATTTTTGGAAGTAAATGTTATATTAGAAGAGATGAGTATATTGGCAAATTTGATCCTAGAAGTGATGAAGGAATATTTCTTGGTTATTCATCTAAGAGCAAGGCATATAGATGTTTTAATAAGAGATTGCAGAAAATTGTTGAGAGTACAAATGTAAAGATTGATGAACAATTCAGAGGAACTTCAAGATATATAGACTCTAAACCAGCAACAGAAATTATGACAAATGAACCTACACTGAATCCACCGATACAGAATGAAGATCTAGTTACTCCGGTATCATCAGAGGATTCCACAGTAATTGAAGAACAACAGCAAACTAAGACACCCCGGTATGTTAGATTGAATCATTCTGAAGATCAGATAATTGGAAACAAATTTAAAGGAGTTATGACAAGAGGAAGATTGGAAAATGAAGAGGTATGTCTTATTTCTCAAATTGAACCATCATCTATCAATGAGGCATGTGAAGATAAATTTTGGATTAAAGCTATGGAAGAAGAATTAGGACAAATTGAGAAACATAATACTTGGACATTAGTTCCCCAGCCTAAAGATAAAAATGTAATTGGAACCAAATGGGTATTTAGAAAAAAACTTAATGAAGATGGTAAGGTTGTCAGAAATAAAGCAAGACTAGTGTGTAAGGGATATTCTCAGAAAGAAGGAGTTGATTACAATGAAACCTTTGCATCGGTAGCCATAATTGAGGTAGTTAGATTATTCTTGGCTTTTGCAGCTCACAAGGACTAAAAAGTTTATCAAATGGATATTAAATGTGCATTTTTGAATGGAGATCTTGAAGAGGAAGTATATATTGAACAACCTGATAGATTTTCTTTGACAGATGACAATGATATGGTTTGCAGGTTAAGAAAAGCTCTGTATGGATTGAAACAAGCCCCAAGAGCTTGGTATGAAAGGTTGGATAAGTATCTTTTAAAGATTGGTTTTACTAAGGGAAATACAGATAGCAATTTATATTACAAAGTAACTAATGATGACATCTTGATTATTGAAGTTTTTGTTGATGATATAATCTTTGGAGGAGAAGATGGATTATGTAAGGAATTTTCTCTTAAAATGTAGCAAGAATTTGAAATGTCTATGATTGGAGCAATAAAATTCTTTTTAGGTTTGCAGATTTCATAGATTGATAAAGGTATATTTTTGAGTCAATCCAAGTACTTGAAAGAATTACTAAAGAAATTTGGGATGGAGAACTCTAAACTGGTAGGCACACCTATGACTACAAATGACAAATTATCTCAAAGGGATCAATCTACACCTGTTAATCCAACTAGATACAAATATATGATAGGAGGTTTACTGTATTTGACACAAACCAGACCTGATATCATGAATGCAGTATGTATTGTTTCTAGATTTCAAAGTAATCCTAGGGAAAATCATGAATCAACAGTAAAAAGGATTTTCTGGTACTTACAAGGCACAACAAATCTTGGATTATGGTATCCTAGAGATGGAAATTTTGACCTATGTGCATACACAGATGCAAATTGGGCAGGAGATGTGGATGATAGAAAGAGCACCACTGGAGGAGCATTCTTTATTGGAAAGAGATTACTTTCTTTGTTGAGTAAGAAATAGAGTTGTACATCTTTATCAACAGCAGAATCAGAATATGTTGCAGCAGCAACTAACTATACACAGGTACTATGGCTTAAGCAAATGTTGAAAGACATAAAGGTAAAGTGCAAGGAACCTATTACTATTTATTGTGGTAACATTGAAGCAATTGATATATCTAAGAATCTGGTATTACATTCTAAAACAAAACATGTTTCCATCAAACTGAACTTTCTAAGAGAAAAAGTTTAAGAAAAGGAGATAAAACTGGTTTATGTGAATACTAAAGAATAGCTTCCAAATTTTTTTACAAAACCTTTGCCTAAGGAAACTTTTCAGAGATTAGCTTGGAGTCATACCACCACCAGTAGAGACTTAGACAGTTGATGATTATCATCAACAGGTAGAATTAAAAAGACAAATCTTTTACTCCGGTATTTGATGAGGAAGCTACTTCTCAGGGGGGTGTAGTTGGTATTTTGTATGAACTTGATTTTTGTAACTTTGGCATTTGATGTCAAAGGGGGAGAGATATCTATGGAAAAACACATTATCTTTTTGGGAGAGATTTGAAAAAAAAATTTGAGGAGAGATTGGTATTGAAAATAAATCTTTGGATAAACACATGTTACTCCCAGGGGGAGAAATGGAAATTGTTGGTTTTTGTATTTGGCATTTTTGTTTTGGCACTTTGATGGTTTTTCCATCTTGTGTTGCCATCAATTCCAAAGGGGGAGATTGTTGGTATTTTGGTATGGTTTTGTCATTGTTGTCAACACCTACTAAAAACAAGCACTTTGGATCCAGCAACATTCACCGGCAAGCAAGTAAACTGTGCAAAAGTTACTAGTATATGGTTCACCGACAGGATATAATGTTCATCGGTACTTGGAATAATATGGAAGACACTTGGTAATGTCGAAACATCGTATGGACACTTTGTTTTGAAGAATTAATCATTGGTATATTCATATTTGCATATTTGCTTTTACCGACAAATAGGTCCAGGTTATCTAGGGTTACACCGACAGGTTTATCTTTTCCAGATCAGCATGGCACGCTATGGAGATGATTTATTATTGATGTAAATACACTAAGCTGACATGTTTAATCAGTTATTGCATTGGATATTATATTGTTTGTAAATTTTTTTATTGTAATATCTTGTAGAGCCGACCTACTAAAATTGGTCTTAGGGTATGGTATAAATGTAAGATCCTATTTGCAAGATCAAGTGTGGAATGCGAAAAAGAATTGTATGAAGGTATATACGAGATAAAGCAGAGGAATACACAAAGACATCATTTGAAGGTGAATTTCGGTTTTTGTAGAAGCATATCAACATTACATCGGTACTGAATCCAACATATGAAGATGCTATTTTGTGCAGTACATTGTTATTGGATTTAACCATCCAACTGTAGTCAGTGTGACTCCCATTTTGTGATTGAATAGTGAGCTCTAGGTTGTTGGCCTTTCTGCATGTGTAGACCCCATTATGTACACTTACTATCTGCAGTAGTATCATCTGATTGTGGGTAAGGTTTCCCACCGTGGTTTTTCCCCTTACAGGGTTTCCACGTACAAATATTGGTGTTATGTGTTGTGGATGACTTTATGTTTGTGTTTCATGCATTAATCTTTACCGGTATAACAATTTACTATTGACACTATCTATCGGCATACTTAATTGGTTTACCGGTATCAGGAAGTTAGTTGGTTGATTAGTTTTTGGTTTGAATTTATTAAACAATTGATTCACCCCCCCCCCCTCTCAGTTGTCTCCAGGACCTAACATGTCCTACCTTAAAGCAATCGCTCCCGATAAGGCATGTGTGATTTCTTTAACATTGGGGCATACACTCTGCTCATACTTTCATTCTTGTGATACTTAGAATTACTTACTGAACTTTGGTTTTTCTTTGTGATCTTTAGTATCATTTCTTTCATGACACATATTGAAGGGAACTTTGCTACTTGTAGTCATGGTTCTCCCCTTCTCGATCTTCCCTTTTACTTTGTCAATCGAAGTCGTAAGATCCTAAGTCTATTGGATGCTTGGCGCATCTTGTCTCCTTGGCGTGGTAAAAGTCTTTTAATCTTGTTTCCTTGTACTTTACCAACAATATTGGCATACGCTTATACTCCCACTAAAGTGGGGTCTATATGTAGTGTCATAAAATTGTGACCTTAGAAATTTTTGACTGCATTAGGGTCCTCACGCATGTGAACTCAAATCCTCTAGCCTAATCAGAGACTGGATATTGCTCAACTTGCAGAAATAGCTTCTTCCTTAGCCTCTACATCACCCCAACCACATTCTTCCCTGGAGAAAGGGGTAGGATAGGGGCGTGGCACCACTGTCCCCCCATGGAAGGGTGTGGTGCCCTTGTCCTCTCAAGACAGGGGCATGGCGCCCCTATCCCTACCCTATTTTGGGGCAAGACCCTTCCTAGAGCATGCATTGTGGGTTGTGCTTTGGGTGGGAAACTCCCCCGATGTCGGCCTGTGACAAAAATCAAATCCACCAAACATGTATTTAAGGGGGCATTCCTCCTCTCATTTGGAGGAATTCAATAATTTGAAGTGGGATAATATTGGAGTATGCACAAGTGATCAAACATTCAAGAGCATTCAAGCATTCTTTTCCAGCATTGAGCATTCTGAAGTCTCCATTCAAGGCTAGGTGTTGCATTCAAGTCAAGGATTCAACCATTGAAGAGGAGAAATTCCACACAAGCACTTCTATCAGCATTGCTACTACAACCTCCCTTGAGGTGATTTACATTTCAGTCTTTCATTTACATCTATTTGCAAGTACTTCCTTTCATTACTTGGTTAGTTCCAAAATTGGGGTTTGACCTAAAGGCAAACCCCCAATCCAAACCCATTTTCCTTTCTTTTTTGTGTGTAGGTTGCAGGTGCACAACTGTACTTTTGGATTCGGGCTTCATTTGCAGAGGTGGAAAAACCCTTTTCATTTCATGGATTTTTGGGAGGATCGTGTACATTCCTGCCACGGTCTGGGCAACTTTTTCTCAAATTCACAGGGCGACTTTGTCTCGACATTTTACTGCCAGATCCAGGTGCATGGCTTGATCCCATATTTCGATCTCAAGTTATAATCAGTTCTTTGTCACTTTTGCACTACATAGTTTAATCAATTTCCTTTCTAAATCAAACATGGAAGAGGGGATCAACTTAGAATTACCATTTCATTCAGAATTCAATCTACCATCTTCATGTGGAGAGATTGAATCTATTGAATTATCTTCCCCCCCTTCCTAATGTAATGGTTAAAAGTGCTTGAATGGTAATCGATAGTGAAACTCTGATCTCTCTTTGAGGGAAAGCGTAGTTTTCCTTCTTGATTTATCATTCACCATTTTCCCACCATTACACAGTAATTATTTTCATCCAATCTAGGACTCTCCTTCTTGAACACATAGGTTGCCATCTCGGATCTCCTCAAGTGTTTAAGCTTCTTCCAGAGGATCTAGGTTTGATACCACTTGTTGGCAACAACAAAGAAGGTAAAGTGAGAGGGGGGGTGAATCATTTTTCACCAAATTAAACAAATTAAGCAAAAACTAAGATCTGATCAACTGCAACAAAAAGAAAGATAACAACAACACACATAACACCAATATTTTTGACATGGAAAACACGGTTAAGGAAAAAACCATGATGGGAACCTACCCACAATAAGATGGTACTCTATAGTAGTATGTGTAAATATTACAATGGGGAATGTGAATGCATTCAGGCACACTGCCTAGAGCTCACTACTCAAATTACAATCACCCAAAAGCCTACAAACCTTACGAAAGATTCACTACCTTACAAAATGATTCAGACTGCAAGCCAGAAAAAATGAACTGCAAAAATAACATCTGTTAATGCCTCATGATAGTTTCATTTAAGCTCAAATATCTTCCCTTCACCAATCTCTACTCAACACACCACATCGAAAGATGAATTCACTTGATCGCACATATACCACGCTCTGATAATGCAGACTCAACAACAACCACTAAATTACATGAATATTACACCCATTTATACAAATCATCAACCTTGACTACAAGGTCTGCCAAACCCTTAACACCTAATTATAAATTATATCACATGATACATAAATCAACCACCAAACCAATAATGGACCTAAATCAACTCCTCAAACACGCAACACCAACATAAATCTTGCCAAGATCAACCGCAACACATTACACCACCAAAAATACTGCATAACACGAAGAATATCACCAGACCTAGAAGATCTTCAATAACTCACAGAAGGATAAATGTGGACCACCAAAACAAATAGGAAATGATTAAGAAACACCAACAAGCACGTTATAACCATTTGCAATAGCTGCACCAACATCACTTATTCAAATCCTCATCGATCAACACACTAACACACAAGAACACTTAACAACAACAACTCGGATAAGAAAGATAGCTTCCAGAGCACCAAATCATGAGCCATCTGAAATGAAGATACACACGAACATCCCAAACATTCTCCCAAATCCGCAACACAAGATATGATCATACCGGAGCACAACAGATCAATAACTAGAACACTGCAACATTGAATACTGAAAAATCAGTCTCCATACCAAAATCCACAACTCGATCAAATCATCACATAGCATCATGAAATAAAAACTGTGTTGGGACTCATAAAATTTGAGTCAATTTGAGAGGGCCATTTTAAAAATTTTCTCTGCACTTTCAAATGGCACTTGATGAATCAACCTAAATCGCTTGGTTTGAGGGCATGAATAATAGAGCCAACAATCCTCCCCTCGCGTGCATGTGAAACATGGGAAGCAAAGAAGACTTCAGAGAAAATGCAATCGGCCTGTGTAAAGATTTTTTTACTTGGGTGCCAAAGAGGGTTTTAAAAGGCCAGAGAAACTTCAGTCAGGTATTACATAGCCAAATCTTTTGTTGATTGATGTGTTGAAGGATGCTACTCCTCAGGGAGAGCATCATAATGGAACAAGGATGCTTGTGCCTCCACTTTGGCATTGTTGTCAAAGGGGGAGAAGATGTGAAGCAGAGAGATATCTTTGTATATTGCCATCAATGCCAAAGGGAGATATTTTTGGCATTATGTGAACCGGTATGAAGACATAATGATATTGTATGTTGTCATTGATGTCAATATGTGACATGATATGAACTGGCACATGTGACATGTGAGAAGAGAGAACTGACATATGTGTGAACCGGTATATATGCCAAAGTGAAGCAGTATATTTGTTCAAGATGAACTGGCATGTAGTTATGGGAACCGACACATGGAAGCATTGTACGACTACTGGTTGGTAGGTAGTTTCCACTTCAGGATTTCGGATTGGAGTACCTCAAGCCTATATAACTCAATCGGTGATCTTTGTGTGATGAGTTAGCAGTATAACAGAGAACAGATCGTGTTGCCATGTAAGCCCTATGCACGTGAAGGATCCTACATGAAGAAGACTATCCCTATCTACCTTGGGAATGTGTGAAGTTTGTCAAACGGTGATAACGCGTGATGGGTTATCAGCCGCCATGAAATTGGTGGATAATGGATGATCGAGAATGTCTTGAGATCAGTTCAAGAGTGTTGCATTTAATGCAGTATGATTCAACGGTTAGGATTGAACCGTTTGAATTGCATAACCTAACAGGTTTAGTGTTTAGGGTTTTTTCTACCGACCTATTTGTTTCCTATAAGGTCGATGTTGGGTTTCTTTCTAAGGTTGTTGGCAAAAATTTGTATGTTTGTATCCAAGGGAAGTGATACGTAATTCTTGCCAGACCAAAGGAGAGAAGAGATACCTACAAAGTGAATGTGCAGAAGATGGAGAAGAGCCAAAATAAATCTGCATTAGCATTGAGTGCTGTTATCAAATCATTGTAATTCCCATTGATCTTTAACCACTTCAACAGTTGTGAAATCCCTTAACAGGGTAGCCTTAACCGGCTTGATACAAATCCCTTAACAGGGTAACTTGAAGTTATTGAGTTCTGGGAAGCTATAGAGCTCTGGAGATCCTTTAGCTATTGAGTTCTTGAAATCCTCTAACAAGGTAACCCTAACCAGGTTTAACCCTTAACCGAGTATTATAGCCATCCCTTAACCAGGTGATCCCTAACAGGATCGGTTCCTAGCAGAACCTATTGTAATGTCTTTAACCAGATAAGGCTCCTAACAGAGCAGACTTCTAAAGAGTTCAAAAAGAAGCTTGTGGGTATTCATCCCCACCGTGGTTTTTCCCAGTTGGGTTTCCACGTGAAAAATATGTGTGTTATGTGTGATGCTTTTATCTTGTGATGCTTTGTTATTACCTATTGAGCATATGATGGTTCTGTGTTTTATGCCTGTCTATAAAACATATTGAACTAGCTATTGTGAAGATCTGATGATAGTTTACCTGTTCATGCATGAGAGTGTAATGGTACTATAGTATTGAGCTAAGAGGACAGCTTAGTGAGTAACCAGTTTATGATTGTTTTAGTTGTTCTGGGTCTTACCAGTTGCACTCTGTTTCAACTAGTGTCACTGCTTGCCAGTCACTTGGAGTATTTGCTGACAAACCTGTTTTGGATAGTATTTTGCTTGTACTAATTCACCCCCCCCCCTCAATATCGGGTTGGTACTAATCATTCATCATTGAGTTATCAAGTGGTATCAAAGCACTCTAGGTCCTCTATGTTGTAAGCTTAACCACTTGAGGTAAAGATCCTAGTCAAATGATGAAGAGGGAAGGTCCAAAGTTTAACAGGGAAAATTTTGGTATATGGAAAGATAGGATGAAGATATTCATCAGAAGCATGGGTGCTCAACACTGGAGTTATGTTGAGAATTTCTATGTTGTCCCTACCGATACTCTCACCGATGACCAAAAGAGAGAGATACAAGAAAATGGGCAAGTCATGGAAGCCCTCATTAGTAGTCTATTTGACATTGAGTTTATTGATGTTCAGGACAAGGTAAATCCCAAAGAGGTATGGGATGCTCTTGAAAATATCTATGGTGGTGATGAACATGTAAAACGGGCTAAGGAAGAAAGCCTGAGAGGGAAGTTTGAAGATATGTAGATGGTTGAAGGTGAGACCATTCAGCAGTATGGAATAAGAATCAAAACGGTTGTTGGAGAAATCAAGAGTGCAGGTGGTAAAATAGAAGATTCCACTATGGTAAGAAAAGTCCTAAGATCCCTGTTGCCAGTCTATGCAATAAGGGTTGCTGTTATTCAGGAGCTGAGATCAATAGACAAGACTAAGGTATCCTTGGACTCCATCATAGCCAAGTTGACAGCTTATGAGCTAAATAATTTTGATGGAAGTGTTCAAAAAACTGAATCAGCATTTAAAGCCTCTGCTATACCATCCAGAAAAGGAAAAGAAGCTAGCACTAGTGGTGAACCTAGACAAAGTAGATAAATGAATGATGAGGATATTCTGAAGGCATTTGAAGATCTCCTTGCCAGGAAGCTTCCTAAAGGAATTGGTAAATACAAAGGTAAGCTACCTTTGAAATGCTTTTCTTGTAACCAGATAGGCCATATTGCTATAAACTATCCTAATGGCGATAACAAGGACAAACCAGAAAGATTCAGGAAATTCAAAGGAGGAAACTGGAGAAACTGTTTTGTGGCAGTTAATGAAGGTGTCACAGATGAAGAATTAGAGGATGAAGAAAATGAAGATATTGTGTTTGTTGTTGTGAAAGAAGATGTGTCAGATAAGAAGGCTCTTGTCTCCCAGTTTGATAATTCCAATGAGTGGATTATTGACAGTGGTTGTTCTCACCATATGATAGTTGACCGAAACAAGTTTCTATCCTTGGAGGAGTATGATGGTGGTGTGGTTCGCTTTGGCAGTGATGCACCATGCATAATCAAAGGCAGAGGGTCCATCTCTCTGAATGGAAAGAGTAACACTGACAATGTGTACTGGGTTGATGGTCTCAGACACAACCTTCTGAGTGTTGCCCAGCTGAATGATAGTGGCCTCACTCTAGAATTCAAGAATGGAGTCTGCAGAATCAAAGGAAAAGAGGGTGAATTGGTGGCCACCGGCATGCAGACCAAAGGTAACCTATTTCATCTGAATGCAAATATAAGTACATGTCTTATCGCTAAGTTTGATGATAGCTGGATATGGCATAGGAGACTCTGCCATGTAAACTTTGATAACATTGTGAAGGCTAGTATGATCAAGGTAGTTAGAGGGTTGCTGGTGCTAAGCAAACTGGATAATACCTTGTGCAGAGAGTGTCAATTGGGGAAAATGTCTTCCTCAACCTTTAAAGGTAAATCTTTCACTGTTGATAACGTGCTTGATCTTGTGCATATTGATTTGTGTGGTCCTATGAAAACCAGAAGTGTGTAGGGTGATATGTACTTCATGATTCTCACTGATGACTGCTCCAGAATGATGTGGGTCACATTATTGAAAGACAAGTCTAAAGCCTTTGTGAAATTCAAAGCTTTCAGAGAATTTGTGGAGAAGGATAGCGGTAAAAGGATCAAGTGTCTCAGAACTGATCAAGGAGGGGAATTCACTTTTGGTGATTTCAACAAGTATTGTGAAGAATTTGGCATCAAGAGGCAATTGTCTGCCCCTCAGACTCCACAGCAGAATGGCCTAGCAGAGAGGAATAACTGGACTGTGGTTGAAGCAGCTAGAACCATGTTGATTCAAGGAAAGGTAGCTCACACCTTTTGGAGAGAAGTGGTGAGCACTGCAGTCTACACAATGAACCGGGTACTCATCAAGAAAGGTAATGACAAAACTCCTTATGAGTATTGGACCGGTAAGACACCTGTGGTTAGCTACTTTAGGGTATTTGGTAGCAAATGTTACATCAAGAGGAGTGAAGATCAGGGAAAATTTGAAGCTAAATGTGATGAGGGAATATTCCTAGGATATTCCACCAAGAGTAAAGCTCTCAAGTGTTACAACAATAGGACTCAAAGAATTATGGAAAGTATCAATGTAAGAGTTGATGACTCCTCTGAGAAAACTGAGGAAATTGATAGTGAGCAAGTTGTAAATGAACTGGTTGCAACCTTCTGGGAACCGATTATCAGTCAACCAAGTACTAGTAATAGTGTTCCTGAATTGGTGAATGCTGATACTGATGAAGATGAGGATGAAGAGGAAAAGCAAGAAGAACCTGTCAACACCATTCCCCGGTATGTCAAGCTGAATCATGATCCTAAGTAGATCATAGGAGATAAGGATGCAGGAATCCTTACAAGAAGAAAGATTAGAGAAAACTCATGTATGATCTCTGAATTGGAGCCTAAATCATTCAAAGAGGCTCATAAAGATGAAGACTAGATCAAGGCAATGGAAGAGGAACTTGACCAGATAAAGAAAAATGGTACATGGTCCTTAATACCCAGATCAGAGCATAAAAATGTCATTGGCACCAAATGGGTGTTCAGAAACAAGCTAAATGAGGATGGCACAGTGATTAGGAATAAAGCCAGATTGGTGTGCAAAGGATATGCTCAAGAAGAAGGAGAAGACTATGGAGAAACCTTTGCTCCTATAGCCAGATTGGAAGGAGTTCGTATGCTTCTTGCATATGTAGCTTTTAAAGGATTCAAGGTATATCAAATGGATGTAAAATCTACATTCCTAAATGGTGTACTTGAAGAGGAGGTGTATATAGAGCAACCAGAGGGGTTTTCCCTATCTGAAGATAGTGATATGGTGTGCAGGCTACATAAAGCCTTATATGGCCTAAAGCAAGCACCTAGAGCATGGTATGAACATCTACATTCCTATCTTGTGATGATTGGATTTGAGAGAACAAGTGAAGATAGTAATATCTACTTGAAATCTGAAGGAGATCACATCCTGATCTATGAGGTTTTTGTTGATGACATTATCTTTGGTGGAGATGACAAGATGAGTCATGAGTTTGCTGATGAGATGAAGAAAGAGTTTGAGATGTCACTCATAGGGGAGATTAAGTTCTTCATTGGACTACAGATCCAGTAGATGAAAGATGGAATCTTTATCACTCAGTCCAAATATGTCAAAGAGGTGTTGAAGACCTTTGGCATGGAAGATAGCAAACTGGTTGGTACACCAATGGTGTCCGGTTGCAAAATGTCAAAAGAGGATGATTCCGCACTAGTTGATGAGAAGGAATACCGATCAATGATTGGTAAGTTGCATTATGTAGTGCATAGTGGATCGGATATTGCACATGCAGTTGGCATTACAACAAGGTTCCAAAAAAGTCCAAGAGAATTCCACTTGATTGCAATCAAGTGAATTCTTAGGTATCTGAAGGGAACAATTGACTATGGATTGTGGTACCCATACAACAATGATTTCAATCTGAAAGTGTTCATAGATGTTGATTGGGCAGGTAATGTGGATGACCGAAAAAGCACAACCGGTGGTGCATTCTTTCTCGGTGGTAGACTGGTCTCGTGGATGAGTAAAAAGCAGAGTTGTATCTCTCAGTCTACAGTGGAAGCAAAGTATGTTGCAGCTTTCATGAACTGCACATAGACAATTTGGATGAAGCATGTACTGGAAGGCTTCAAAATCCCTGTATCTGAACTAGTAAGTATATTCTGTGATAACACAAGTGCTATCAATATTTCAAAGAATCTGGTTTTACATTCTAGAACCAAGCACTTTGAGCTTAAGTATCATTTCTTGAGTGAAAAGGTTCAGAATAAAGAGATTGCACTAGAACATGTTTCCAGTAAGGAGCAGTTAGCAGACATATTCACCAAGCCTCTCCCATAGACTACATTTGTGCATTTAAGAGGTGAATTGGGGGTACTGCCCTTCAAGAGGTAAACTAAAAGTATTTGTTCCACATCAGTCAGGTATTACATAGCCAAATTTTTTGTTGATTGATGTGTTGAAGGATGCTACTTCTCAGGGGGAGCATCATAATGGAACAGGGATGCTTGTGCCTCCACTTTGGCATTATTGTCAAAGGGGGAGAAGATGTGAAGCGGAGAGATATCTTTTTATATTGCCATCAATGCCAAAGGGGGAGATTGTTGGCATTATGTGAACCGGTATGAAGACATAATGATATTGTATGTTGTCATTGATGTCTATATGTGACATGATATGAATCGGCACATGTGACATGTGAGAAGAGAGAACCGGCATATGTGTGAACCAGTATATATGCCAAAGTGAAGTGGTATATTTGTTCAAGATGAACCGACATGTAGTTATGAGAACTGGCACATGGAAGCATTATATGACTACTGGTTGCTAGGTAGTTTCCACTTCAGGATTTCTGATTGGAGTACCTCAAGCCTATATAACTCAATCAGTGATCTTTGTGTGATGAGTTAGCAGTATAACAGAGAACAGATCATGTTGCCACATAAGCCCTGTGCATGTGAAGGATCCTGCATGAAGAAGACTATCCCTATCTACCTTGGGAATGTGCGAAGTTTGTCAAATGGTGATAACACGTGATGGGTTATCAGCCGCCATGAAATCAGTGGATAATGGACGATCAAGAATGTCTTGAGAGTGGTTCAAGAGTGTTGCATTTAATGTAGTATGATTCAACGATCAGGATTGAACCATTTGAATTTCTTAACCTAATAGATTTAGGGTTTAGGGTTTTGCTACCGACCTGTCTATTTCCTATAAGGTCAATGTTGTGTTTCTTTCTAAGGTTGTTGGAAAAAATTTATGTGTGTATCCAAGGGAAGTGATACGTAATTCTTGCCAGACCAAAGGAGAGAAGAGATACCTACAAAGTGAATGTGCAAAAGATGGAGAAGAGCCAAAACGGATCTGCATTAGCATTGAGTGCTGTTATCAGATCATTGTAATTCCTGTTGATCTTTAACCACTTCAATATTTGTGAAATCCCTTAACAAGGTAGCCTTAACCGACTTGATACAAATCCCTTAACAGGGTAACTTGAAGTTATTGAGTTCTGGGAAGCTATAGAGCTTTGGAGATCCTTTAGCTATTGAGTTCTTGAAATCCTCGAACAATGTAACCCTAACCAAGTTTAACCCTTAACTAGGTATTATAGCCATCCCTTAACCGGGTGATCCCTAACAGGATCGGTTCCTAGCAGAACCTATTGTAATGTATTTAACCGGACAAGGCTCCTAACAGAGCGGACTTCTAAAGAGTTCAAAAAGCAGCTTGTGGGTATTAATCCCCAACATGGTTTTTCCCAGTTGGGTTTCCACGTGAAAAATATGTGTGTCATGTGTGATGCTTTTATCTTGTGATGCTTTGTTATTACCTATTGAGCATATGATGGTTCTGTGTTTTATGCCTATCTATAAAACACATTGAACTAACTATTGTGAAGATCTAATGATAGTTTACCTGTTCATGCATGAGGGTGTAATGGTACTATAGTATTGAGCTAAGAGGACAACTTAGTGAGTAACCAGTTTATGATTGTTTTAGTTGTTCTGGGTCTTATCGGTTGCACTCTGTTTCAACCAGTGTCACTGATTGCCGGTCACTTGGAGTATTTTCTAACAAACCGGTTTTGGATAGTATTTTTCCTGTACTGATTCACCCCCCCCTCTCAGTATTGGTTTGGTACTAATCGTTCATCATTGAGTTATCAGTTTCTAGTTGCAGGTTTATATGTATGTAAGGCATGCATAAATTCACACAATATTGTCTCTAAATATGTATTTCTTTGTTATAAATTAAATCCTCAAGGAGGTTGGAATTTGTCATCTCAAGGAGATTGTTGTGATTGTTTGTGGGTATTCTTCAAGGAATAATTTAAACTCTGTAATCAATCATAAATAATGGAATATGTATTCAACATCTGAGATTTCGTGGATGAGCTGAGTAATGCATTTATGCAAGGCATTAATGCAGGAATATTTTAATATGAAGATAGACTTGCAGTAGAGGTTCTCATTTACAGTTTGATGTATGACTTTGTTCCCCTTGGATAAGGCATTGGTCTTGCAGTTTTTGGGGATTCTTAGAGATTTTTAAGAAATCAAATATCCATTTACTTTTATGTTTGTAGTTTTAGTTTGTTCCACCTATCTCATGTTTCAACTTAGTTGAGATGTCAATGTAGATCTAGCCCATTTGCAGTAACCTCCTAGTTGTCAAGCCTTATGAGATCTATCTTCTTTTATTGATGCTATTATATGTGGGTAATGAGTCTGATTCAATGCATCAAAGGTACACCCACCTAGGTTTTGCAGACCCTGAAGAGTAGAAGGATTTAAATACTTGTTATGTTGTCCAAGTCTTGAAGTTCTTCATTGTATGAAGTTTTCTATTTCATAGATAGATTGGAGGTGAACTTGGGTTTCTCTTTTTTGAGAACAACACACTAAATGACATATCTCTAGTTTATTCAACATATCAAATAGATAAACCAACTAGATCAATTCTTTGCAATCACCGGAACACCAAAACAACTAACACCAAATCACATGAATATGTTGACATCAATGACGACAACATTGTCCAACAGGAACACTAGCTAGGAATTCACTGAAAAGCACCCAAAAAAACACCAAAAACCCCCAAATGAGAGAACCCAGAAAGGGGCAATGAATCCATAGAGGAAATCTAGCCAAGGGCAAGCAACAAATTGCCCACAAGACCCAATCCCATCCTACTCATCCACCTCTGCATCATCCCCTCCATTGTCTCCATCCATAGCACCCGAAGAACTTGAACTTCGGGTTGAACTTTAACTCCCACTTCCACTCATTCTATAGCTTAAAAATGATTTTGTATTCATCTCATGTTGATGTTCATATAAGTAGAATATTTGTAAATGATTAGCAATATTATAAAAACGCTATAACATCATTATAATATCTCTAATACACTCACAATAAATCATTTATATATTATTTATAGTATTAAATAGTGTTTAATGAACATAATCAAATTAGGAACACCTCTTCACTCAGCTCCTCCAAATTTGACATCCTGGGATTTATTCAAGCTGCAATACAAATAAGAAGACACACAAAATACCATTGTCTAGTAGGTTGGCCCATGCCAAGTAGCACATATCTGATTAGACAAATCTAGATATTTTTTTAAAAATAGAAAGTGAATGTTCAATGCAATAGTCCCCCCTTAAAATAATTTGTGCAACTTTAAAGAGTCCAAGTTATTTTAAGGAGAAGAGGATGAGACAAAAGTAGGATGTTGTGTCATGAAATATGCATTGAATCTCATAACTCAATGCAAAGGATGACACATAAAATCCATAAAATCACATACTAATAAATAAGAGACATGGAGGCATCCAATAATCTGGGGTTTGTATAATCCATAATAATTAAATACATACATACATACATACACATACACATACGCATACACACAGATGAATGACATTCTAAATGTTGTTTCAATAGTAGGTCAATATGGTGGAACTTGGGGGAGAAGGCTAGGCCATTAGTCCTCACCTAGGGGTGTTCTACTAAGTAGTGTGCCTTGAACAACAATGCAAAATTCAACTTAATAATTTTGATAGGGGACACTTAAAATCTTGGGACAATTTGAAATATGAGTTTGGCATTCTTGATTCTTAGAAGAGAATATACTCTATGCTTAAAGATGCCTTGAATAATTTTGCTTGTTGTATTGATGTTAAAGATGTTTCTCATATGATTTATGTTATTTCGTAGAAAGATATCACTATGATTTATTAGATTAATGTTAAGAAGAAAAATCTTTCTTCTAGTTGATACGAGGGAGGTTTTTCTTTGGTCAAATGATTGTTGGATCTTGTTCATTGTTAAACATCTAAATTGTCAAATTGCTTTAAATATATTTGGAATAAATCTAAGGAACCTAAGAAAGACTATTTTAGATGGCTTTTTACTTTGCAAAAATTTTGTTTATAATGAATTGCATTATGCGGGTATCCCTATTAGAGCATGATGGTTATGTGGTTAGTTAGATTCTTTTGTTAGATAGATTATTTTGAATATTTTTTCTTTGATTGTCAATTTAATTTAGTTATTTTGTCCTTATTTTTGGGGCATACTTTTGGAACCGAGATAACAGAAATGGATTTTCTTGGTTTAAAATTATTGCTATGTACGTTCAAACTTTTAATGTTGAGCTCAATTATTTTTGGATGATTTTGACTAATCATATTTTGTAGTTTATTTGGAAGAAGAGGAAAAATGAGGTCTTCCAAGGAAAAATAAGGAATCTTACTTAGTTTAGTACAATAAACACACCTTCATGTTTATTATCTTGTAGGTCTCTTCTATAATAGAAATTTTAAAAGATAGGTTTATGATCCTAATTAAAGAAGGTTTAACGATAGTGTATAATATAGAGGTCAAGAGTGCACACTTCTTCCCCTATAGGAGGGACAATGTCAACAAGTAGGAGCTAGAGATATTGAGGTATTACATGAAGAATTTAAAATATATTATAAATCCTAATGAACTAGATAGTCTTTTACTTGTTGCTCAGAGATATAAGTGTAAGCCAATTGTAAAAGATGTGGATCTTGAAGATGAAATCTTTCCCCTTGTCAATATATATGAACGTGATCAATATGGAAATAAAACCTCTATTAATGGATGTTGGGAATGACTTGGTTTGGCCTTATTTAGATCCTTTGGTTATATGAGGTACTGTTAGTATGTATTGTCCTTTCATTAGTAGCTAGTGATATTTTGATGGACTTTATGGAGATCCAACTCCTAGATTGTAAGACTCTATTTTGTTAACTATATCTAATAGAAAAACAATATGATTGGCATCACTCCCTAAAATAAAAATAAAAGGACAAATGAATAAGGGTCGCATGAAAACGAATAAAATTTTGGGTCAACATAGAAGAGGCCTAAATGCACCAATACTTTGCATCTTCCAAGAATGCAAAGGAAAATTAATTAACAACATAAAGGAGAATGATGACACAAATGGAGGAATTTATAATAGGTTTTATTCCATGTGTCCTACAGGGAAGAATCACAAACATAGCATGCAAGTATAGGGGAAACACAAATAATCACACAAATTCTAAATTCTAAAGATATAAAGAATACTACTCTAATCAATGATCTCTAACAAATCATCAGCCTCCCAACCTTGATATTTAGGAGAAGGAGGTCAAGATTGTAATGGAACAACAACTAAGCTATTATTAGGCATCTCTCCTAAAGCAAGACCCAAGGTTGAAGATTTTTGAAGTTTCAACAATCTTGTAAGATAGTCAATAAATCCAAGATATCTTCTAAAGAATTGAACATACACCTCTCAGGAGAAGGATGTGGTGACTCAATAGGGTGATCAAGAATGACATAAATATCACTAGCAACCTTGAAAAGAGCAACAATGACAAAAATGAAGGAAGAAAGAGCTTTCTCTGTAATAAGAACTAAAGAAGAAAGGTTAGGTATGTAAAGAAATTTTAGTTTATTTTCATATGAAGGCAAAGGATGATGAATTTTTCAATCCACCATAGTAGGTTTGAGAGTACTTAGAAAGATTTGATAGAGAGTGTGTTATGGAGAAAGGTGACCAACAAGAGAAGCATTTGATATGAATTGTGTGTTAGGAATATCAAGGGGTTTTTTGAAAGGTGAAATGTTAGGAAGCATCAAGATGTAGTGAGCCCATTGATGGAGTGATGAGAACTTGCACTCTTAAGGTGAGGATCATTAGGATCACTTAAGGGAACTAGAAGTGAAGAAAATGATGTACTAGCTGATGGTGTAGAATATCTGGTACCAACTAGCTTAGAAGAAGAAGTAATTGGAGGAGACTTAGGTTTAACCAAGTTAGGATGTGGCTACATGAGAGAGGGATGTCCACCTTTAGAAATTTGCAAATCAACATGCTCTTAGTCAAATTTATGCCTATGATGCTTACACTCATGCACAAGATAGTTTGAACAATTATGTGGTATGGGAATAAATGTTTAAGATGAATTAGGGGACCCTATTCTACAAATGAAGTTATCTTAATATCTGACACTATAAATAATGGGCTCCATGGGTACAAAGGGAAGTGCCAAATGTGCAAATGGCATAGTTTGTATCATAGGTATGGTTAATCCTCCTTCCTTCAGAGAAAGAGGGGAAGAAGAGAAAGCCTTGGGAGTTTAGATGTAGAATGTGCACATAAGAAATCTACCATAATAATTTTATTGCCTTTCCCTAATGAAATGGGATGGGGTACTGCAAGAACTACATGTGAATGGAAAAGCTATGTCCAACATATCTTGACAATGGAAATGCTTTTCCTCTTCCCATATTTGGTACAATTGGAGGAATAGAAGGCACTGCTATTTAGCTTTTAAAACCTTAGGGGTTAGGGTGTAATGTCCCACCCCGGTGTGGGATACTATGAATGCCATTGAATTTTGGTCTAGAACTAATGTTTTGATTTTGTGTGATTGTATGATGTTTTTGAGATTTTTTTCAATGTAATAGTTATAAAAAATAATAATATCAATTATTTCTATATTGAAATCAGTATATATGATATATGTTTATATATCATGTTCCAACATCAGAAGTGATTAGTGACAGCCTCACAAGCCCCATAGTTAATGTAACATGTGCACATGATGCTTTGGGTGCTTTGAGAAGGTCTATATCTTGCTTCAAATAGGTGTAGATCTATTTGGGTGTTTCTCTGCCCTATAGAGAAAGTTTAACTTGAGTATTTCATATTTATAAGATGATTTCATACTCATTTATTTAAAATATAGGTTGATGCACACAATGTAAGATGAGCATATTTCTAGGTAGAATGGGTGGCGGGAAATCAAATTTTTATCATCTTCCTAACTGTTGGTGTAAATTATGTCTCATAATTACACTTTACTTAAGTTGGCTTAGGGTAATGCATTTCATAGTAGTTTTGATATGAGACACTTAGGGAAGTGTGCACATAGGGATGATGTATGTAGGATAAACTCCACCTTTTGTGGTCTTATATTGTTGTTAAATCCCACCTTCAGTGGGTGATCCACCTCTTGTGGAATATTTTATTATTTCTCCTACCTCCTCCTACCTACCCTTTTTTCTCATTGAACCACATGTCATAATTGTGTGCTCACATATCCATATGGCCTTGTCTTTATAAGAAAGCTCATCTATATTGTATGTAATGATCCAGTTGATGGTATTTTGCATCTTGATTAGAATACAACTTATTCTTATCAAATCTATTATCTCTCTCTTGTGCTATTCAATGTACTCTAGATCTTGGCTATATTTGACAAATCACAACAAGGAAAATTCTGGAGTTCACACCTAATTCAGTTATTATTAGAGACTTGGAGACAAGAGTTATTATTGCTAAAGGGGTGGTGGATCATGCATCTCAATTGTATTCCTTTGCATATTTTTTTCCTATTGATGATGCTGATTCTTCACATGATGATAACACTTATTGTGTTGATTCACATATCGAGGAGAACTTTGGGTACTTGAACTTGGGGATTCTTGATGAGTTGAGACTTTGTCATATTTTTATCCTTAGAACTCTTGAGTTTTTGTTATCTTTTGGTTTGCATAGTAGTAGTGATGTATTGGAAGTTGACTATATGTATTCCATATGTTAAGCTTGAACTTATTAAATCATGCTTTATCTTTGCCAGTCTATTCCTGCAGCATGTGATTTATTCCTGTTGCCATGCAGATTATTTAGGGCAATATCATATGTGAATTAATAGATGTGTTAATTAAATAAAATGTGTATGTATGTCCTTGTATGTTATTTCTGTTGTAGTGTAGGTAATAAATGATGTCGCGGTGGATATTCGCCTATCATGCCTAATGAAGGGAAGGATATGAAGGGAAGGATATGTAAGAGATAACTAAAGATCAAACCGTAGAAGAGCTGAGCAAGCATAAGGAACAACATAAGCAAAGCATTCAAGAGACACTACCAATGTCTAACTTTAGTGGGCATTGAATCTGCAAATACTACCACGACATGCAAAGACTGTGGTTTGGTTTAGATCCACGTTTCCTGCAGCATAGCTCTAGTTATCTTCTTTATCGGTCTATCATCCGCCTCTTCTTCTGGGTGTGATTTGTGTGGTCTATTGTAGTTTATTTATTTTTAATAAAGAGCTCTTCTTCTTCTCAATGTTAGTTAGACAGAAGAGAGAAGAATAGAGCAGAGGATTTTTGATAAACATTCTTAAGTTTCTTTTCCAATTAAAACTATGTAATCACTTTCAGAAAGAAATGAATAAAGTTATGTTATTCTGATCTATTAAGAGTTGTTTTTGAGAAGCCTCATATCACTCATCCAAGGGGGCCCACTTGGTGAGTGATCTTGTGCATTCTTTAAAATTAGTTTTCTTTCCTTAGCAGCAGTAGAAGTTCTTGTGTTGACTATTCCTATAGCCACTAGAAATAGATCCACTGACTGTTCCTGCAGCTAAGCCAGAACAGAGTAACAATAACTTCTGTTTATCAGCATTGAATTTGTCCAGTATTGCTTTTATGAGTTTATACAGAAGTCTTCATGTAGCCTTTTCATAGTTTCTATTCTTGTTTAACTTTTTCCACATAATGTTAGTTGTTGCAGTCATGCAGAATAGCTATTGCAGGAACTTAGTGCATGTATAGTGCAGACCCATTTTAAGTACCACATCCTTGGGTTGACAATCAAATGAACACTAGCTATGAAAATAGTGACTTTACCAAATAAATGTCCAAACGTCGGGTCGAGACTTCAATTAGAGTTATTATTCTTATTGTTGGGTTGAACATTTTTGGCATTGTTGTCGGGGATGGTGTCAAACTAAGAACCTGTTATGGTTATTATCTTTTCATTTTTCAGTTAATTGTTTTTCTTTTGGTATATCAGATTGTTCAAAAAATTTCATGAATCTGCATGCATAGATGAAGAAGAGATGTTCTAGGTAGATTTCTGCCCAGTCATCCTAATCATGCAGAAAATAATTCCTCAGATATAAATCCTTTTGCTGAACTTTATCAAACCCTAGAGAATTTGAATCACCTTGAATCTAAATTCCCAGAAGGTAGTCTTCATTTCCTCTTTGGACCTCAAGAAGAAGAATTTCATATAGTAACAACCCCCAAAGGTCCAATGCAAGGAAACCCACCTCCTGGTGGAAATAATCCACCACCACAACCAAACCCAACATTTGAGTTTCCCATATCTGATCAGTATGATAATGCCAAGCTCAAGAACATTCCAGCTTCTTCTCTCCCTAAATTCTATGGATTGGTGACAGAGGACCCAGACACATTTTTGTTTGAGTTTGATGTTCTCTGTAGGAGTTTTGACAATACTACAAATGCCCATAGACTCAAAAATTTTCTTGTCACCTTGAAGGAGTCATCCTTGAGATGGTTTATGAGCTTGGGTAGTAGCACAATCAATACATGGGATGAGATGAAACGATTATTTCTTGCAAAATACAAAGATTATTGTAGAGGCACCGATTGTCATGGGGATGATATCTTTATAATGAAATGGAAAGAAGATGAGAGTCTTGAAGATTATCTGGAGAGGTTTTTGTTTAGTGTCAAAAAGTCCAAACATAGTACTCTCAATGAAGATTCCCTCAAGTTGATATTTTTTAGGGGAATCAGTGATGAATGCTGTAAAGCGGAAAAATCGAACCCTAGTCGTTCTCCCCTCCCCAACTCCGAGGAGAGAGAAGGGAGAGTCACTAGGGTTGATGGTTTTCACTTGGGAGTGACTTTACATTCAAAAGAGGGGTTGAAACCGACAAGATCCAATCCCACGCAATGAAAGATTGGATTCTATATGAGTTTCAAGGGTTGTGATAGCAACGATACCCTCTTTTGTAAAGAATGTAGATAGAAAGATTGAACTAGGAATGCATGTAAAGTGGGAAATATTCGCTTATAAACAGAGATAGGGATATGATATGAAGCTGCGGACCTGGAATTAGCAGTAAAATGTCGAGACGGTGCTGTTCTACAAATTTGAGCGAAAGTTGATGGGACGATGGCGCCCGACGTGCACACGGTCCTCCGAAAAATCCACGAAACGAAGGGGGATCTGTTCGTCTCTGCACAAGGATTCCAGATCTCTAATTACAGCCGCGTACCTGCAACCTACACACAGAAAAGAGAGGACGATTGGGGGGTTAGGGATGAGGGGTTTGCCTTTAGGTCAAACCCCGGTTTTGGAATTAACCAAGAAATGAGAAATGTTGTAAATGTAATGTAAAACAAGTACTAATACCTTGTTGTAAGGATGTTTGTATCCTTATATGCGAAGGTATAGATGTTGTTGTATGTTGTATGTTGTATGTTGTAGTATGTGATCTCCTCTTCAATGGTTGAATCCTTGTCTTGAATGCAACACTTAGCCTTGAATGGAGACTTAGAATGATCAATTGCTTGAAGGAATGCTTGAATGCTTGAATGCTTGAATGCTTGAATGCTTGAATATCGTTTCCACGCCTTTTTCATCTTCCTCAAATGGGAGAGGAAATGTAGTTTATATACTTGTCAATTAGGGTTAAAAGACTGATTTTCCCGACCTTAGGCCAACCAGGAAATACTATTTTCCAAATTGCAAACAAAAAGACCCGAAGTCCCATAAGAGACCGGGCCCAAAACAGGGCCAGGGACTAGGGCGCTAGGTGCCATGGTCCTGGGGGACCAGGGCGCTGGGCGCCATGGTCCCACCTCCAAGGACAGCGGGGTGCAAGGAGGATCAGGCCAGGGTGCTTGAAAAATGCAGTTTTTGATGTCATGAACAAGTTTTGGGGTCTCCATTCAGGTTCTGTGTTGCATCGCCATCGTGAAGACCCAAATGCAGTTGAAATTGCAAGTGTTGCAATTTTAGGATGCTACATTTAGCCCCCACTTTAGCGGGAGTATAAGCGTACGCTCATACTTCCGGTAAAGTACAAGGAGACAAGATTGAAAAACTTTCACCACGTCAAGCAGGCAAGATACACCAAGCCCCCAGTGGACTAAGGATCTTACTACCTCGATTGACAAAGTAAAAGGGAAGATCATGAGGGAGAACCATGACTGTCAGTAGTAAGGTTCCCTCACTATGAGTCATATAAGAAAGATATCAAAAATTTTCAAGGCAAAGCTAAAATTTGTCAAGAAATTTTCAAGTATCTTGAAAAGATATGAACGCGATGTATGCCCCCCTACGTTAAAGCGATCGCACACGCCTCACCGGGGGTGATTGCTTTAAGGTAGTGATACATATAAGAATGAGAAGGGAAAGGAGCACGTTATCACAAGGATTTAGCCCCCAAGTGTGAGATAAGCCCAAGGATAATAAACACAAAACACAAAGCACAAGGTGACTTCGCTTTCCTCGGGGTCAGTATGCTGTATGATAATTCATGTATATCATATGTATGTATGCATAATTGTTCTTCATTCCCCAATCAAGGAAGGTCACCTAGAAGAAGGGAACACATGTGTCTTTTGAGTCAACATGAGAGAGACCAAGAGATCTCAATGCTTTGCATCATCCTCAAGTAGACAACACTAAGGACAACAAATAGAAGAATGAGAATAACACATAGAAGAAGTAACAAAAGAGAGGGGGAGAGAATCTGCTATGCTAATGAAACTAGTCTAGCACGTCATCTACACCCTGATCTTGCTGATCAGTATTTCGAGAAGGTAGGAAACACGCTAGAGGAGGAACATCCAACACAGCAGATGGAGCTATCACAAGATCCAAACAAGGGCTATGTTCATATCCCAAGCCGCGGTGTTCTTGTCTAGGAGCTAGGATAAGTGCTTTAGAAAATGCGTTAGATAAATGGTTATCAACATCAACATATTCATATTCACTATCATAATGAACAGGAGTAACATTTGCATCATGAATAACATTTTCATCTATATCATCATCAAGATTTATGAAAATAGGATCTTTAACTTGCACAGGATCAAGACCATCATGCATCTTATGTTTAGGAGATTTTGGCTCAATTTTCGACTGAGGAGAAAATGGAATAATACTGGCTGAAGGTGTTTTTGGGGATTGCAAAGTTTGAGAAGCAGTTGCCTAAGCTCTAAGACGACGCTTTCGTCGGCGTTCACGTGCAGAACGATTTCGTCTAGTCTTAGTAGGAAGCTGAGAAGATTGAAGAGGAGGAATGTTCTCATCCTTATTACTTGGGTGTTTAGGTTGTGGTCTCTTAGGTTGCACAATAGGAGAAGAGAAAGGTCTCTTCTCTCCATAAGAGGAAGGAGGAGGAACTGCTCCATATAAGGGAGGAATATTTGGTTTAGGAAGGAGACAAAGTCCATCATGACGAGGAGGTATAGGTCTACTTTTAGGAAGTTTATTAATCATAGGCATAGTTACATCCATAGGGATGGGTTGGGAATCTTCTTGAGGAAAGACATTAGTTTTATCTTTCAAAGGAAGAACTTCCTTCTCAAGAATGATAGGAATGTCAAGTTTGGGTGTTCTAGGTTCACTTAGAGATAGGATCATATCTTTTTTCCACTTTTGATAAGATTTGAAAAGATGATCACTTCGCGGTGGAAGAGATTGGAATTGTTTAGGCCAAAAGTAATCAATAGGAACACTAGAAGTTCTTTCAGCTGGTTTAAAGAGACTATGATTGACAGTAACAACTTCACCATTATGGGGAAATTTCAAACACTTGTGAATAGGAGAAGCAATAGCTTTCATGGAAGACAGCCAAGGATAGCCTAGCTTCACACGAAATTGTTCAGACGATGGAATAATAGCAAAGTCCACATCAAGGGATTTGTTATGGACCTCAATAGGTAATGTAATAGAACCAATTGCAGGAGAAGAAAATGCATCAAATAGTTTCACAACCACATTTGTTTCATCACAGATCACTTGATTCAATTGCAAAGTAAAAAGAAATTCTTCAATAATAACATTAACCATACAAGAAGGATCAATAAGCACTCCACGGCAAGGTGTATTCTTGACTTTTGCAACTATATATAAAGGACCATCAGGTGCCTTGATAGTTTCACTAGAATCAAATGTGATGGAAGGTTCTTTAGGGATTTTCTACTGCTCTACAAAGTTAATCACATTCGGAGTCATGGACACAAGATCATCAGGTGAGACAGAGGAATCAGTAGTATCAATTGCATTAGAGGTATGAGAAGGCAATGGATCAGTAAAAATCTGAAGATTTTGGTTAGGAGGAGCTACAGATGTGTTGCCTTTATCATTCACACCAGAAACAGAGATAGTATTATTATCAATCAAATCTTGAATTTTACCCTTTAAAGCAAAACATTTTTCAGTATCATGCCCAGGATGACGATGAAATTGACAAAAAGATTTGTTATCAAAATAGGGTGAATTAATCTTTGCGGGATTTATTTGCCTTATAGGAGGAAGAGTAAGCACATTTTGTTCGAATAACTTATTCATAATACTATGCAATGATTCATTCAAAGGAGTAAACTTTCTTTCTTTCCTGAAAAACTTAGAAATAGGAGGCACACCTGATGCTGCATTCACATTGTTGTTGATGATGTTTTCATTGAATTTAATGGACTCTCTGTTCGGTTTAAACTTCCCAAATGGTTGTTGACTACTATCACCCTTATCACTCGGAGCCATAGGATGTGATTGTTCCATTTGACTCACAGTCAGTTGATAATTGTGAAGAGTTGCGCACAACTGTTGGAAAGAAGTAAACTCAGAAAACAGGAGTTTTTCTCTAATATCTTTTTGTAAATTAGAAATAAAGATTCTTTGAATATCATTGTCAGGCACTGGAAAGGAAATTTGAGCATACAAATGCTTATATCTACCAATGAAATCAGTCACTTTTTCTTTAACACCTTGTTTGCAATGCATTAAATCAATCAAAGTAACTTTAGGACTTATATTGTTTTGAAATTATTGAATAAAAGCATTTGCAAGCTGTTCGAAAGAAGAAATAGAATAAGAAGGCAACGAGCAATACCATTGTAGGGCTTTATCTCTTAATGTTCTAGTAAACAGTTTTGCAAGCAACCTTTGGTCATAAGCAAAATCGGTACATATTGTTTGAAAGGTCTTAACATGTGTTAGAGGATCACCCTTACCATTATAAAGCTCCAAATGCGGAATTTCAACATGTTTAGGGGGAATAACTCGAACAATGTCAAGAGAAAGTGGGCTCGCAACATCAAATGTGGGCACACTAAACTTAGATTGATTCATAGAGGCAATTTGTTGCTGTAAAGAAGAGACAGTTTGTGCAAGATTGTTAATGGTCGCTTCATTCGAAGAGTTCATATTAGACATGTTAGATTGTGATGGATGTGTTATGTTATTGAAAGAAGGTAGAGAGTAAGGTGGTGGGACACTATGATAGTTAGTCATAGGAGATGATTGGAAAGGAGGAACACCACAAGGAGGAATGGAATGATTAAATGAATTGCCCCCTTGCGTCATGTTCATTTGTGGTGATATAATAGGGACACTCATTGAAGGAATGAATGAAGAAGTCGGATTGAATGAAGGAAGAGGGTTGATTGAAGAAGAGGGATTTCCCCCATGACTGGTGATCATAGGAGGAATATCTTGTGTTGAAGTAGTCATTATGTTTGACGTAAAAGTAGGTATACTAGCAATAGGAGTTGTCAAAGGAATAGAATGATTGACTTGAGTAGGAGGTTGTGTATAACCCAACATTTCGGCACATCTTTTCATAGGCATCACATTCGAATCCACAATGTGTGCAATACCACGCAAAATATCAATTCCATTCTTATCACTTTGAATCATACGTTTTAGACCCTCAATTAAAGGAAGAGCTTGACTATCAGGGTATTCTTGAGACATCCATTGTTGAAAATCATCAAATTGGTTATCCAATTTTGAAAGTTGTTCTACAGAAACCTCATGGAGAGCTTCTTCATCATTAAGAGGATTAGAGGAATTACCCATGTCCTCGTTAAAAAGGCCATTCAAATTAGGTTCCATCTCCTCGGTAATTACACCTTGGAAAGACTTAATTCTAAGGCTTCGTCTAACGAGAATAGTGTAAGTAGGGCTTATTGTTGTAAAACTCATGCACTAAAGAAAGAGAGAAGATTTTGAATTTTAGAGGTAGCAAATTTCAATAAAATCAGCCAATCTCCTAGATTTAAGCTGTCAAATGCAATCAGGACGATCTCCCGAAATTTTGGAAAAAATGTCCGAGACCGTGGCGCTCGGAGTGCACACGGTCCTCGCAACTTTTTTCAAAATTTTTAGGGATGAAAGTTATGATGATTTTAAAGCTAATCTGAAAAAATTGAGTGATTTTATGATCTGTAGATAGGCCAAATTAAAGTTGCAATCTCAAAATTGAACCCTACCAAGATTGTTGAAAAATGCAAAAATTTTGAATTTTGAAAAAGAGGGGGAAACTGAAATTTTGAATTTTATGATTTTAGAAGGAATACTGAAAGCAATGCAGGTTTTGAAATTTAAAAGTTGACTCGATTTCATGCAAAATTCAAATTTGAAAGTGGAAATCAAAGTTGTTGCAATTAAACACTTAATTTCAAAAGTCACAAACTGCAAAAATTTGAATAAAACACTAAAATTTCGAATGAATGCTAACACACTTTTCAGATTTAGTACTGTAAGAAACACAATTTTGACATGAATTTCAATTTCAACAATTTTTGAATGATCAGAAGCCTTAATCCCAGCAATCACTAGACCAACTTTGACTTTAATTTTGAAAGTGTTAAAATTGATAAAATTGGCCAAAATTCTGGATTTTAGCAGAAAAATACAGTAAGATCTAGCTCCCGAAATTTCAGAAAAAATGTCGGGGACGATGGCGCTCGGGGTGCACATGGTCCTCGCAACTTTTTTCCAAATTTTCAGGGTTGAAAGATATTGTGATTTTATTGCGGAATCCAAAATTACAGCCGATTTGGAGGTGTTTTGATCAGTGAAATTATCAATCAAAGGTTGAATCAAGAAGGTTTTAAAAATTAGGGTTTTGACATTTAACCACTTAATTTTCAGAATTAAAGCACAAATATGAATTGACAATTTGCAATAGAAGGGTAGATCTGAAACGAGCATTAACAATTAAACATTTCACAAGCTTAATTACTTAAAAAGAAAATTTTAGGGTTTTTATGCAATCAACCTCTAAAATTTGCAAAAGATCAAACATGAAAATGTAATTAAGGAAGCAAATTTTTCAGATCTAACCATGAATAATCAGAATGAGGATGTTTCACGTCGGGTTCACCAAAATGTAAAGCGGAAAAATCGAACCCTAGTCATTCTCCCCTCCCCAACTCCGAAGAGAGAGAAGGGAGAGTCACTAGGGTTGATGGTTTTCACTTGGGAGAGACTTTACATTCAAAAGAGGGGTTGAAACCCACAAGATCCAATCCCACGCAATGCAAGATTGGATTCTATATGAGTTTCAAGGGTTGTGATAGCAAGGATACCCTCTTTTGTAAAGAATGTAGATAGAAAGATTGAACTAGGAATGCATGTAAAGTGGGAAATATTCGCTTATAAACAGAGATAGGGATATGATATGAAGCTGCGGACCTGGAATTAGCAGTAAAATGTTGAGACGGTGCTGTTCTGCAAATTTGAGCGAAAGTTGACAGGACGATGGCGCCCGGCATGCACACAGTCCTCCGAAAAATCCGCAAAACGAAGGGGGATCTGTTCATCTCTGCACAAGGATTCCAGATCTCCAATTACAGCCGCATACCTGCAACCTACACACAGAAAAGAGAGGACGATTGGGGGGTTAGGGATGAGGGGTTTGCTTTAGGTCAAACCCCGGTTTTGGAATTAACCAAGAAATGAGAAATGTTGTAAATGTAATGTAAAACAAGTACTAATAGCTTGTTGTAAGGATGTTTGTATCCTTATATGCGAAGGTATAGATGTTGTTGTATGTTGTATGTTGTATGTTGTAGTATGTGATCTCCTCTTCAATGGTTGAATCCTTGTCTTGAATGCAACACTTAGCCTTGAATGGAGACTTAGAATGATCAATTGCTTGAAGGAATGCTTGAATGCTTGAATGCTTGAATGCTTGAATGTTTGAATATCGTTTCCATGCCTTTTTCATCTTCCTCAAATGGGAGAGGAAATGTAGTTTATATACTTGTCAATTAGGGTTAAAAGACTGATTTTCCCGACCTTAGGCCGACCAGGAAATACTATTTTCCAAATTGCAAACAAAAAGACCCGAAGTCCCATAGGAGACCGGGCCCAAAATAGGGCCAGGGACCAGGGCGCTGGGCGCCATGGTCCTGGGGGACTAGGGCGCCCTAGTCCTGAAGGACCAGGGCACTGGGCGCCATGGTCCCACCTCCAGGGACAGCGGGGTGCAAGGAGGATCAGGCCAGGGTGCTTGAAAAATGCAGTTTTTGATGTCATGAACAAGTTTCGGGGTCTCCATTCAGGTTCCGTGTTGCATCACCATCGTGAAGACCCAAATGCAGTCGAAATTGCAAGTGTCGCAATTTTAGGATGCTACAAATGCATTGATTCTTTGGATCTTATGGGAGGAGGTGACATTACATAGTCCACTTGGGCTGAAATAGGACAAATTTGTAAGAAGTATTCCAGATCTGCTTCTAAGAAGAACAAGCGTTTTAAGCCAGGAGCACCATTATCAGCATCTGGTACTGGAGTTTCTAGATTGGAACTTAGCCATTTATTGAAGGACTTTAAGGAGGACATTATAAATAATATGGCTACTGAGTTGGATACACTTGCAGCAAAGAAGAAGCATGAAGAATCTGATGCATTTCTTATAGAATTTTGCCCTCATTGTAGACAATGAAAAAAGGATTGCCGATGCAAAATGGTTGCAAATGTGGAAGTTCCTGACTTCAAGCCAATACAAGGTGAGGATGAGCAAGTCTTCTACGTTGCTCAAAGAAGGCCAAATTTCCAAAGACAAGGTATGTCTCTGGATCCACTTTCTTTTTCTGGTTATAGTGAAAATTCTTATGTGCCAAATAATCAATGGCAACCACCTTATGCTCAAAATCTTGGTAATTATCAACCTATTTCTCAATGGAGAGGGAGTCAGCCATGGAATCCCCAATCTTCTGGTTATCAACAGCCTATTCAGCCACAACCTCCTACAATAATGCCTCCTCTTGTAGCCACTGCAGTCCCACCTAAGGGTTATCCCACATTAATGGTTCCCACTTTTGCCAAAAAAGGAAATTGGTGAAAGTGGAGAATTTTGTTTACGGGGGGTTCGAGCGAAGTGGGGGTGTTCGAATGGAATATCCTTTGGGGTTCGAGCGAAGCCCCCACTTCGCTCAAACCCCCTCTTTCGAGTGAAGCACCTTTAATGCTTGTTTATGTCATTTTTCAATTATAGCACGGGGGTTCGATCGAACCCCCCTTCATTCGAACCCCCCTAAAAATGGGGGATTCGCTCGAACCCCCCTTCGTTCGAACCCCTTTTTTAACTCTTCTCTGAAGATTTCTACATTTTTTTCAGATTTTTGGCCTTGAAACCTCTAGTTGAAGGCCTCGGGTATTGATGTCTTCTTTCTAACAAAAAAAATAAAATTGAATTTCAATATATATAGAACAAGTTATGTGTTCAAACTTAAACCTATGTTTGAATTATGACTAGTCAGACTTCAAAACTTAGTAAAATGAAAAATATTGAACATATCACTATCAAACCAACTGCAAGCCCTGTATATTGATGTTACAAACCAAAATTTGAAAGAATTGAGTTTTTATCATTTATAGAAAAAAAGTTATGCATTTCAGGAGGCATGTCACTCTTTAAAAATGTAGTTTGTTGTAAAAAACTACTTTTTGAGGGAGATGGAAAAATTAAAAACAAATCCTTCAAAAAAAATTGAAAAAACTATATATAGAATCTACGGACAAAATTCTACAAATCACTAATTTACATCATCTTCAAATTCTTAATAGTTTAAAAGTTATAGTTGTCGAAAGTTGAAGATTATTTTAAAATTGTTCATCTCAGTGTCAAAAGTGGCAAAAAAGTGGAAACCATTATTGTGAGTTTACCCCTAAGCCAACGCAGTTACCTACTCAACCACTACCAAATCCTAATATTAAACCTCAGCAACAACAACAAGCTTATTTAGCAGATTTTAATCAATACCCAGCCTATTCTCTATCTCTAAGTGATATTCACCTCCAATTTGGGACAAAACTCCCTAATCCATCTCCTCCAGTTATCACTGAGGTACAAGAAGAGAAAGAAACCCCTGATCCAACAGATGCAATACCTCAAAAGAAGGTATTACTACCATTTCCCTAGAGATTGCAAGTAAAGGAAGTTCCCACAGAATAGGAGCAAGGCTTTGATGTTATAGATCAACTAAAGCATATTTGTGTTAAAATTCCATTGTTCCAAGCAATAAAAGATGTTCCCATATATGGTAAGGCACTAAGAGAAGGATGTCAAAAAAAACCTAGCCGAAAGAAGAAGGATCCACAAACAATGCATGTTATGGGTCAACTGGCAGATATTATGTTAGGCAAGGTTGCAATTCCAAATTATTATGATCTAGGTAGTCCTGTTGTAAGTATAGTCATTAATGGCAACCAAATAAGAAATGTTTTAATTGATTTAGGGGCATCCATTATTGTGATGACAAGAGAAGTAATGAACAAGCTTGAAATCAATAGTTTAAGGCCTACACCCATAGTTCTGCAACTTGTTGATAGCTCTACAGTGAGACCTGATGGTATAATTGAAGATGTAGTGGTTATTTTGGATTCTTGGGAATACCCTGCAGACTTTATGATTCTATCTCCAAAGGCAACATTGGGAGGATATCCAGTGATTTTGGGAAGACCTTGGCTTACCATAGCTGATGCATATATTGGATGTAGATTAGGGGATATGACTATTTCATATGAGAATTCTACAAAAACATTAGCCTTGTATTCTCCTGCACAACCCTAGCTTGATCAACAACAAGCCGTTTGGCCTATTTTGGGAGATGAATCTGAGGGAGTTGAGTCTATTAATCACCTTATGATGATTAATCGAGGGTCATTCATGAAATTACATGATGAAGACTCAATTCTTTATAAAATTCTGATAAATGAGTTGATACAAGAACAACAATTGCAGGAGTTGGTTCCAAATATTGTAGGTTTGGACTTTCCTACAACCACTGATTTATTGCACTTTTTTGCCGCATGAAGTATCTTCTTCTCATTTTTCTGATATGAACTAGTATGTTTGAATATCAATAGAGATCTTTCAGATACTCAAAAAGAGGCCCTTGTGGACTTGCTGAAATATCATAAAAATGTTTTTGCATGGGATTACAAGGATATGCATGGGATAAATCCAACAATTTGCACCCACCGTATCTATATAAAAGAAGAGTGTTGCCCACTCAGACAGCCTCAAAGAAGAATCAATCCTGCCTTAAAAGATATAGTTAAAGAAGAATTGCAGAAGTTGTTAAAGGCCAGGTTTATCTATCCTATCTTTGATAGCCAATGGGTATCACCTTTGGTCATAGTCCCTAAGAAAGGAGGAAAATGGAAGGTATGTGTTGATTATAGAGCCCTGAACTTAGCAACAAGAAAGGATCATTTTCCATTACCATTTGTGGATAGGGCATTGGATTCCTTGGCTGGTAAGAGATACTTTTCATTCCTTGATGGATTCAGTGGTTACAATTAGATTCAGATAGCCCCGGAGGATCAAGAGAAGACAACATTTACTTGTCCTTGGAGCACATATGCATATTATGTTCTTCCTTTTGGATTATGTAATGCTCCAACCACTTTTCAAAGAGCAATGATTAGTATCTTTTCTGATATTTCTCAAGACATCATGGAAATATATATGGATGACTTTACAACTTATGGTTTTGAATTTAAACAAGCATTAGGGAACCTGAAAAAAGTTTTGCAGCGATGTGAGGACTATATAGTTTGTCATTAAAAAGTGAGAAATGTTTCATCATGATGCAGGAAGGAATAGTCCTTGGTCATCATATCTCTCTAAAAGGAATACAGGTGGATCCAACAAAGATTGAGGTCATTCAGAATATCAATGCCATTGTGAAGCAAAAGGATGTAAGAAGTTTCCTTGGTCATGTTGGATACTACAAAAGGTTTATCAAAGATTTTAGCAAAATTGCAAGTCCCTTATATTCACTGCTTACCAAGGATATAGAATTTAAATGGACGTTTACATGCAATGAAGCTTTCTTAAAGCTTAAGCATGCCCTGACTCAAGCACCAATTTTTAAAGGTACAAATTGGTCTTTACCATTTCAAATCCATACCGATGCATCTGATTATGAAATAGGGGTAGTGTTAGGATAGAAGGTTGAAAAATTGGAAAAGGCAATATATTATGTTAGCAAGAACTTACATGGACCTGAGTTGAATTACACAGTCACTAAAAAGGAAATGTTAGCTATTATATATGCACTCAACAAATTCATGCACTAGGAACTATTGTATGATTCCAGATATAAAGATGTTATGGGGAAGCTGCAAACCAGGTGGTTAGGTCCATATGAGATAGAAGAAGTTTTCAATAATGGAGTTGTTCATTTGACCACAATTGATCCTGTTCAGTTTAATCTTTTGGTGAATGGTCACCGACTGCGTCTATATCATAAGCCGACCACTAAAGAAGAGTTCCTGCAACAATTTGACCAAAAGGATGAAACAAAGGTTCCTGCAACAACTGACAAGGTTCCTGCAGCAGTTGACAAGGATCCTGCAGCAACTGATTAGCTTCCTATTGCAATTGAGCAAAGTAATAAAGGTAAGGTTCCTGCAGCCACTGCAATGAACATGCTCGCTGCTTCATAATTCTTCAAGCATCATTTCGCAATAAATATTTCCATATCTTATAGGAATATTCTTCTCCATAAATAAAATTCTATCCATGTCATTCCATCCCACTTTCTTATCTGTCATTTCACTTCATTCCGCCATCATTTTCGTACGACTGCAGGTATGTACATATTGTGTTTTGTTTTATTTACGCATTTATTATTTCATTATTATTATGCCTTTTTAAATCTGCTACACTCCCTGAAATCTCATCCGCTTGTGTGGACACGTGCTAGGCTAAGTTGGGGGGGGATGTTTTATGGTTCAGTTTCCAAAGTTAGAGATTATCCGCCCTTTTTGGTATTTAGAATTGATTGCTTGCCATCATTGTTTAACATGTTATTATTTTCACGCAAGGAAATAATAAATTTTGCTGCCGAAATTGAGATATGTATGAAATTTTCAATTTAGTAAGTCTGTCGGATATTTTGGTCCTCTGTTTCTTAGCTGTAGAGTGTTTTATACTAGCAAAGTAAGAGATAGGTGGTGATCTAATCCGCCATGAGTCAATAGTTCATGAGGTGTTGCTGCAGGATGCTCTTTGTGAGCATCATTTTAGACACCATGGCTGGCTGGATTACTTTTTGAAAATCAGAGACTTTAATGAAGAAATAGCTACAGAATTTATGCATTCCTTCAATGAAGGAGAAGCTACGGTTAAAGGTTTAAGGGTTATTGCTATAGAGTGGTGAATAGAAAAAGTAATAGGGTTGCTGTTGGAAGGGGAACTATTTCTGAAATCAAAAGACACAAGGAGCACTAGAGCAGAGTTCACAATTCCCATGGATGGACCTCTAATGGTGGATAAGCAAGGAACTAGAAGGGTTTCCCTGCCAGCAGAGTGACCTTAGGTAGCTTTGTATGTCAATAAATACATTACTTGTGAAGGGAGATATTCAAATATACTTTCATCACATTTTAAATTACTTAGTCATTTAGGGCATGGCCGGAGGGTGAATATCCCTAATTTTCTATACCACCTCATTTCTACAAGCACTAAGGAGACACAAAAAAATGGGAAATCATTCTGTTAGCCATCATGGATTGGTTAAACTACTTGTAGAATGTTCCCTTAGAAATGTTTCACAGATGAAATTGGGAGTATTGAGGATATTCTGTAGTTTAGGGTTGAAGATGCCCCTATAGAAGATGCTCCTATTGCAAAGGATCCGCCAATTGAAGAAGGAAATGTTGCAAAATCCTCTTCTCTCGTAGTTGCTGCAGAGGATGATTTTCTTGTTGCTGAAGGAGATGCGGTTAATGTGGAAGAAGAGATGGGTGAAGTAAATATGGAAAAAACCTCTACCTCTCTTCAAACAGAGTCACCAATTTCTAGGAGAAAAGGGAAGGAGTTGGGAAGGAATGAAACGGATGAAGAACCCATAGTCTAGCCGCAGGCAACTCAAATTTCTCTTGCAGCCAAGAGACATAGGACAAAAAGAAAAACTCCTACAGCAACTGAAACCATTCCTGTAGCCACTCCAAAAGTTTATGTGAGAAGAACATGAACTAGGACCCAAAAGGCTCATCCAATAGGTGATCCAAAAGAGGTTATTGCAGTGGAAACATCAGAAGAAGGAAGCCCTACAAATATTGAAATACAAGAAGAAGGAAGCCTTGCGGATGCTGAAATCCAGGTAGAAGTTGATGTAGATAGATTGTCAAAATCTTTCTTTTGTGGCACAACAACTTGAGGAGGTTAATGAAGAAATTTCATAGCAGCCTGAAGAAACTGTTGAAGAAAATCTAGAGTAGTTTGAAGAGATTGTTGGAGACACTTCACATCTGTTTGAGGAAAATGTTGGAGAGATTCCAGCATAGTTTGAAGAATTTATTGAAGAAATCCCACGGCCTAAGGTAACACTTATTAGACCTCCTTCATCCCTAAGTAGTTTATCTATTGCTTTACCATTTTATAGACAATGGGAAATAGAGAGGGCTAGGTTGCAAGGGATTATTGATAAACAACAAAAAGAAATAGAAAAGAGGGATAACAAAATTGAGGAATTAGAGGCTAAGGTTGAAACAATTGCTAGTATGGTCCCTAAATTGATGCAATGTAGGGCACCTCCAAGGGTTTATTCTGTGCATTTGAAGGAGTGGTATTTAAATTTCAAATTAAACCGCATTGTTAAGGACCTTAGCCCCTCTTTAGAAACCCCTAAAGAATTCTTTTATGCTTACTAGACCTCCCCACTAGCTGTGAAGAATTTGCTATGTGAATTTTATTTACATAACTATGTTGTACCCTCAGACAGTGAGTGGAACCCTTTATTATATATTAGGGATATCCATATCAAAGCTTTAATGTCATGGATCTAGAATGAGATCAGCATGGGGACACAAGCTAGAGCATATAAAGATTTAGAGTTTGACTATCCATTGCCATTAAGGAGAGAATCAAAAGAACAAAGAGTTCTTTATTATGAATTGCAGAAATTACTGGTAAGGGATGATGTTAGAAAACTAGTGCTTCCAATGAGAGAAGAAATATATCAAGCATATGAGCATCTAGTTCAGGTTGACAGAGAAGCTACAATAGATGGGTTAACTCAACGCTGGAATAACTTACCAAATCAATTAAAGTAGGGGGAACCTTATTCACTGCAAAATTTTTAAGCAGCTATGCAAAGGGCTCCCAGATATATACATCTAGGCAGAAAGAAAACCAACAACTGGCTACCACTGATCTTTCAACCTCCTATTCTCATGTGGCCACTATTGGGATGTCAACCTATGAATCAACCCTATGATGCAGTCACAGAATAATCAGCCAGATGGTCCAGGCTGGAAAAAATGAAGGCATTTTACTGGAATTTGGCTTCAGGAGAAACAGGTCAAGGAACCACTGGTGATCTGAGAGTTAGTGCAAGAGTTAGAAATTTTCCTTTTGCTATAGGATCAGCAAGCTCTTAAAGTTGGGGGGCATGATGAGTTGATACTTTGTCATATTTCTATCCTTAGAACTCTTGAGTTTTTGTTATCTTTTGGTTTGCATAGTAGTAGTTATGTATTGGAAGTTGACTATATGTACTCCATATGTTAAGCTTGAACTTATTAAATCATGCTTTATCTTTGCCAGTCTTTTCCTACAGCCATGCCATTTATTCTTACAGCCATGTGATTTAGTCCTATTGCCATGCAGATTATTTAGGGCAATATCATATGTGAATTAATAGATGTGTTAATTAAATAAAATGCGTATGTATGTCCTTGTTTGTTATTTCTGTTTTAGTGCAGGTAATAAATGATGTCGTGGTGGATATTCACCTATCGTACCTGATGAAGGGAAGGATACGTAAGAGATAACTAAAGATCAAACCGTAGAAGAGCTGAGCAAGCATAAGGAACAACATAAGCAAAGCATTCAAGAGACACTACCAATGTCTAACTTCAATGGGCATTGAATTTGCAAATACTACCATGACATGCAAAGACTATGGTTTGGTTTAGATCCACGTTTCCTGCAGCATAGCTCTAGTTATCTTCTTTATCGGTCTATCATCCGCCTCTTCTTCTGGGTGTGATTTGTGTGGTCTATTGTAGTTGATTTCTTTTTAATAAAGAGATCTTCTTCTCAATGTTAGTTAGACAGAAGAGAGAAGAATAGAGCAGAGGATTTTTTATAAACATTCTTAAGTTTCTTTTCATATTAAAACTATGTAATCACTTTTAGAAAGCAATGAATAAAGTTATGTTATTCTGATCTATTAAGAGTTGTTTTCAGGAAGCCTCGTATCACTCATCCAAGGGGGCCCACTTGGTGAGTGATCCTGTGCATTCGTTAAAATTAGTTTTCTTTCCTTAGCAGTGGTAGAAGTTGTTGTGTTGACTGTTCCTGCAACCATTAGAAATAGATCCACTGACTATTCTTGCAACCAAGACAGAACAAAGTAATAGTAACTTATGTTTATTAGCATTGAATTTGTCTAGTATTTCTTTTATGAGTTTATGCAGAAGTCTTCATGTAGCCTTTTAATAGTTTCCATTCTTGTTTACCTTTTTCTGCATAATGTTAGTTGTTGCAGTAATGCAGAATAGCTGTTGTAGGAACTTAGTGCATATATAGTGCAGACCCATTTCAAGTACCACGTCCTTGGGTTGACAATCAAATGAACACTAGCTATGGAAATAGTGACTTTACCAAATAAATGTCCAAACTTTGGGTTGAGACTTCAATTAGAGTTATTATTCTTATTGTTGGGCTGAACAATTTTCACATGTGAACCCATTCTTGAGCCTTTCATTTCATCTCCTCCTATTGATATCACATCACCTCTTGCACCCGATGATGCAGATATTGCAATAGTTTTGCCTTCTTGTGATTCAGTGCAACAGGATATACTTTGTCTTCCAGCTTCAGTTCATTGGGATGACTACTTGACAGACATTGCAGGTTTATTTGTGGAGTCCTACATTGCAAATTTGGGAGACATCATTGATGACATTCATCTTCTCTTTGATGAAGATGATCCTTCTTCGATTGTTGCGAGGGAACACTCTGACCCTCTTGTTTATTATCTACATGATCATTCTTTCGAGGTTGATATGAATGTGGATTCTTATGTATAAAATTTTGAGGAGGTCTCTTTATCCTTAGAGGAGACATGTGAGTCTTTGGATCATGTTCTATATTCATCTCCACTATATCTTGGATTGCCTTTTTCAGTAGTGTGGACCAATACACCTGATTTGGAGGGGGAAAATTTCAGCAGAGACACTTGAGTAGGTTTCAGAGACTCCATACATCATGATTTTTTTCCTACATCTTCCCTTAATGATTGGGGAGACTTCATGGATAGACCTTTGGTTTTGTTTCTTCCCAAGGGGAGGAACGTTGTTTGACGATCGTGGAGCAATTTCTTCATTCAATTTCGAGCTTCTACCATTGGTGTAGATTCTACATTGGGGGGAGGGGGGGGTGATACCTTGTCTATCTCTCCTTCTCTCTTATGGGGGGGACTTTTTACTCTCATGGGGTTTTGTCCTTCTCATACTTCTTTGAGATTTATTTTTGTATAGTTTTCATCTATCTTTTGGGGGGAGTTTTTTCCCATTGGTTTTTTCTTTCTTTCTCCATTTGTAATAGATTGCATTGGTTTGTGTGCATTTGCATTTGTACATGGGTACCTAACATGGCCTTGTAGTAGTGACCCATCTTGCATTATTGACTTGAGTCTACATTTCCCTAAGTTGCACTTAAGGGGGGGCGTTGGTGTAAATTATGTCTCATAATTACACTTTACTTAAGTTGACTTAGGGTAAGGCATTTCATAGTATTTTGGATATGATACACTTAGGGAAGTGTGCACATAAGGATGATGTATGTAGGATAAATTCCACCTTTTGTGGTCTTATCTTGGTGTTATATTCCACCTTTAGTGGCTGATCCACCTTTGGTGGGTGATCCACCTCTTCTGGAATATTTTATTATTTCTCCAAGACCTACTCCTACCTACCCTAGCTACCATTGTTTATTATTGACCCACATGTCATAATTGTCTGCTCACATATCCATATGGCCTTTCCTTTATAAGCAATCTCATTTACATTGTATGTAATGATCCAGTTGATGGTATTTTGCATCTTGATTAGAATACAGTTTATTCTTATTAAATCTATTATCTCTCTCTTGTGCTATTCAATGTGCTCTAGATCTTGGCTATATTTGACAAATTCTTACACTAACCTTTGGCGAGTATGCCACACAAGATGATAATCATGTGAATTAGGGGGTGTGTGCACCAAGATAGTGTGAAAAAAAGTGGACACCCCCCAAAAAAAGTTGGAAAAACATAAAATGCGCATAGGTTATTTCAAATTTAAAAAACCCAATATGTATTTAGGCTTGTTTTATCAAGCCTAAATGAAGAAAAATCATGTACAGGGTTTTGCTTATACTAAATGCATACACGATTTAGTTTTCAAAACCCCGTATGTGTTTTACTATCAATTTTTTTTTTTACTACAACTGACTGGGTCATTTTCACCTTCAGTCGCAAGAAAAGTATTTTGAGGGTTTTAAACAACAAAATACGCGAATGGGGTTCTCAAAATCAAACACACCAACAATGCAAAGAGGTATGAGATAAAAAAATTTCATCTATTTTATGCATTTGATAAATTATATTCGCAATTACAATGTAAATTCATTGTTTTTGATTATTTTTTTATTATGAATGCATATCAGATTCTGAAAATACTACCCCTTAGCAAGACACACCTCTTGAAAACTTAGGGAAAACCCCACAAGAGAACCCACAACCAAACCCTCAAGATATAAAACCTCCAGCTCCTCCATTAGACCATTCACAAGCTACATAGGAGGATTTGATAAACTAGTTAACACAAAACACTACCAAAATAACTAGACTGGTGAATAGACTTAAGGCATCTGAGCATGAGCATCATGCATCTCTTTCCACAACCATAGAATCATTGGCTAGTAGTTCCAATAAATTTTCCAATCAAATTACAAAATGGGGAACCTATAGGGATTGATACCATTCTTTTTATGCTAGTGGGTTGTCATATAATGAAGTGAAAAAAAACATAAGTAAAGCATAAATATGTGCTCTTTTTATTGATCCCCAAATGGGTGAGACCTTACCTCTTAATTCAAAGAGATTTCCTATACATTGGTGTAGCCATTTGGCAATGAAAAATAGGTTTTGGGATAGGTGGTGGATAGTCTTTGATCAACCACCTTGTAATAATTTTGAGGTTTCATTATATTTTTTGAGGAAACTATATTGTGAGTTTATCCTTAATGAGTAGCCGAACCATTTTGATATGAGAGATTTGTTAGGATAACTGGTGAACAACTAAGATGGGGGGGGTGAATCAGTTGTTAAAAAATTATATCAATTAAACCACTTAATAACCTTTAACTGGATCACATAAACATTAAGTACCAGAATAGAAAAAATAGATACTGGTAAAAAATAAAACTTAACAATAAAATAGATAATCAACACAATGCAACCATACCACATAACACCATGATTTGTACGTGGAAAACCCAGAAAGGGAAAAACCACGGTGGGAAGCCTACCCACAGTCAGATGATACTTCTGTAGAAAGTATGTGATACAATGAGGGGCCTACACATGCAGGAAGGCACGCTGCCTAGAGCGTACTACTCATTACAAAATAGTCTCACTGACTACAGAGAGGTTATAACCACCTCAAGATAAATGGACAACAATCCAGAATAATGAACTACCAGAGATAGCATCTACCATGCCTGATTACAGTCCCGGTTAAGCTCAATACTGGAGGCCTCTGACCTCTTCCTTAAACCCAATTCAATCACCTATGATCGACCAAATATCCTCCCCATATGATATTACATTTCACTACCATGAACATAATCTACAATGAGATCTTACATCAATTTATACCAACCCTAAGGCCTAAACCAATTAGGTCGGCCACCTAAAAGATATTACAATAAGATGATTATATATATCCATGTTACAATGATATGCCATGTCGGCTTAAGACCAAAACAACAATAACCAATCCATAAATCATCCTGGTAATGTGTAGAGAACATGTTAACATGATACCGATCCATAACCTAGATAGGTACCATACCTAATCTGGGTCCACCACGCCAAAGCAACGTCTTCAAATAGTTGAGGCATGATCAAAGAACATCTTTAGCATCCTGAAATCCATCTAGAAGCCACACCAACACCACTTAGCATTCTGATGGTATTTCTCAATGAAAGCTCTGTTGGTTAAACCTTAAACCCATGCCAACAAGGGTTTACAAGAGTGTGTGATAGCATCCGATCACCAAGTCAATACCAAATGAACAAAACATGCTCCAGAAACATGTAACACATAAAACTAAACATACTCCATCAATCCAAACATGCTGGAAGTGTCCAACAGATAGTCCTTTCTATCAGTAACACTAGATCTTCTACTGGTAACAAAAACTCATCTGTCAGTAACCAACCATAATAGCTAGTGTTGACATCAATGACAAAACATCAATGCAACACATAATCAATTCATCCATAATGCCAACAATCTCTCCCTTTGGCATTGATGGAAACACTAGATATGAAATGTTACTACTTATCAAATTGCCATTAGTTTTTATATTCAAAGTCATACTTTATATATTATAGTCGGTTAGCACTATTGAATCATGCAGTCGATATAAACAGAGAAGTTGGTATGAACAGTCTAGTCAGTTATAGAAGAAAGCAGTCACAGAACGTAGTATTCATCGAGCAGTTTACCGAGTATCTTTTTATGGCTACCGAGCAGTTAAGATAACACACCGAGTTGATATTCACCGAGTGAAATGTGTTACCAGATACATTGAACCTGGATATGCATATGAAAAGGTGTTACAAGATCGAGGCACATCTAACTGTTATTACATTGGAAATTGCACTAGAAGATTGTGTATTATTGCAAGGTCAATCTAACCAATGAAATATTTTGTTTAGTTATTCATTCGAGGAATCTTGTTTGTAAGATCGAAGTAATGAATTAGATCACCATTTTAAGAGATCTATTTATACAACATGAGTTAAAGAGCAAAAATGAGTGTGCATGCATGAGAAAAGACTATTACAGAGATAGAGAGGTCACCGAGAAGGTTTTCAAAGAAAAGTCGAAGAAAAGAGTAAATAGAAGGGTTTACCGAGTTACTATATGGGTTACCGAGGTATGCTATAAGCAAGGTAATCTTATTCTGAGCACATAGAATCTGCTATAACATTTCAGATGTAAAGTTGCAGATATTTGTAATGATTTTATTATAATATTGTGAAGATTGAAAGAGAAACCTCTAATAGGGTAACAGACTCTAACCAAGTCTATAAATTGTAAATCCTCTAACCAGGTGCAACATTCAGATTAAATGTTGTAAAATCCTTTAGCAAGGTAGATCTAACTGATCTTGTTACTCCTAATAGGGTAAGCTATTAGAAATAGCTAAATGTAGCTCTAACTGAGCAATCTTTATTATTGCAGTAGTGAAGTTGTGGGTGCCATCCCCACCACATTTTTTCTCTCTAACCAAGAGTTTCTGCATAACCAAAATATATGTGTTATGGAGTGAATCATGTATAATTGTTATCTGTTTGTTTTAACTTTATTTTATGTTACTGCACTATTCTGTTTATACATAATAGTAGAGTTATTATTCAAGAAAAGTTTTGGAGTACTGATTCACCCCTCCCCTCTTAGTACATTAGCTTTCCATATTGGGCCTAACAATTGGTATTAGAGCTTGAATCTTGGAAAAAGGTTTAACTACCTAAAGAGAAAGATCTTATCAATGGAAGGCTATAAACAATCTTAGAGGATTGTGTTTCTGCAAGAAGAGCTGGATCATGCAAATCAAGTAATTGCAGACATGCAAAGGCAAATGCAAAAATCTCTGAAAGTAAGAAGAAGATTATCTGATGACTTGCAGGATTCTCAAGAGTTAGTGGAACAAATTGAGACATCATCTGAGAATAGTATATCTAAAGAGACTGAAGAAATGATTGGAGTATTGAAAGAAAAGAACAAATTATTGGTTGATCAACTAAAGGCCATGAAAAGAGAACATGAACATTTCAGTACACAGATGACTGAAAATCTAGATGCATTGAGGACAGTAGAGGATAAATCAAGAGATCTACAAAGAGAGAAACAACAACTTGAAATCTTAGTATCTAAGAAGAATGATGAAATCATAAGGTTAACTGGGATTCAACAAAATATGACAAATCAACTAGGTTATGCACATCATGAAGCAATCCTAAAGAATGATGAAAATCAAGCATTGAAACTTGAAGTATCAAGGTTGACTAATGAACTTGAAATAGAGAAGAAATCCAAGGAAACATTGAAGAAGAATTATGATGCATCAAAGATGTTGGATGAGCAACTGAATACAAGAAGATCCAACAAAGATGCAGGACTTGGTTACAAAGGAAATGAATTCATACTACCAAGAGAGGAGAATCATCAAAGCAAGCTGGAAAAAGGAGTAACATCAGAAGGAAGAAGCCTATTTTCTACTACTGTGGAAATCAAGGTCATACTGCCAACATATGCTAGATTAGAAAAGGTAAGCAACCGAATATCACTAAGTCCAATGGATATTGTTACAATTGCAATAAATATGGTCACACATCTAATCAATGTAGGACAATGTCTGTTAACAACTATTAGAAGGCAAAATTCAAAGGATTTTGTAAAAACTGCAATAGATATGGACATAGTACCGAGAAGTGCTGGTCTAAGAAAAATAACTACATGCGGTGTCCACACTGAGCAAACACTAGAGGTTACGGAACTCACACAGATCCTTACCGACAATATGCAGCAGTACCATGGGATTACAATACAAGGATATGGTGCAATGTTGTGGAAGATATGGACATATTAGTGCCAACTGTTTTATAAGATTTGGAATGAACAACCGAAGATCATGGAGAAATCCTGGTATGGCATGTTTTCATTGTCACAAAGTTGGACATTTAACTGGAGATTGCAGAGATCAACCTAGAAGAGAAACTGAAGAGATAAAAGAAAAATTTAAAATGATTTGGAAAAAGAAGGAAATCATGTCAGATGAAGAAAGAACCTTACCTACCGAGTTAGGTACACCTATTCCAAATTAATCAGAAAAGGTATGAAGGGACTGCATTCTCTACAGGTTAAATCATAATAGTTCGTATTCTATTATGGACAAAATTCAAAATCTGCATAGTTAAGATGCATTAGTAGGTTTGAAATTCTATCAAAAGTACTTTACAGGAAGCCTATCAAGTTGGTAAATGAAGGAAATTTGGTTACTCAGTTAAAACAAAAGAAAAGGTAGTAAATCGGTTAAAGGTAAACCGAGTGCATTTAATGTTTTGACCTAACCTACACGGAGCCCGATAAGGTATTTTGAGTACTTAAAGGTATTTTCGTGGTCATTCTCATTCACCAAGTTTTCAAGAGAGCAGAGTAGAGCGAATCAAGACGATCAAACTTCATTCAGAGCGAATTTCAAGGTATTTACATCAAATCTCATCGCATTATTAAGCTGGTTTCTGATCTTGTCAAATTACTGTTATCTACCGAGTGTGAAGCATTAGTTGTTTGTAAACCGTCAAATCCTAAGGATAGTTTGCTAAGCTTTTATCTGAAATCTATAATGGTGCCCAAGATCCAAGACCCATAGTTGTCAAGAATGTGGAGAAGCCCTCACTGAAATACACTTTGACTCCTAAAGTCGCCTCTGAATCGGATGACAAAACTGCATTTTCCCTCATCTTGGATTGAGTCTTGTTTGTCGAAGATGTTAGATTCTTCACCAAATGCCGTGATGAGGAACTCGGTCATGTTGAGATTAGTGACACATATAATGAACTATGTACCGATGGAAAAATGGATAGCAAGTATGAACATATCAAAATTAAGGGATTAACTGAAGGCCTAGCCTATCCCCATGTGTTCAAACCCCAGTGGGTTAAGTTTGTCTTGAGCAGAGTACTTGATGATTTTATGTGGCTAGAAGAGCAACCATTCAAAATCACCAAGGAAATCATTCATCTGATCACTGGGTATCCTATCTATGATCATGCACGAGCACAAAAAATGATATCACAGAAGGAGTTAATCAGTCTAACTGGAGTAGAATCTGATTACCGAGGATTGAAATTAAATAATGTCACTGATGCAGAACTTAAATTTGCAATTAGAGTAATTGGTTACTCTTTCTTCCAATCTGCAAGGGAAAATAGTGTACCATGTGCAGCAGTTGACTTAGCCTACAAAATAGTGAAAAAGGGAATGAAAGTAGATTAATGTGAAGTACTACTGAAGAACTTGTTTGAGAACCTGAACGCAATAAGGATTTCAGAGAAAAACAACTCGGAAAACACACTAAAGTTTGGTTCACTTCTTGTATGCATGTTTTTCTACTTTGAGAAGTTCTTTCCCTCAGTCGATAAAGTAGTTTGGGAGCTACACCGACCTACCACCCATCAAATCAATGATTTTATCAAAAAGCTGGGAGATAATTTTAATGATATCATGGATGACTATTTCAACAAATTTCAAGAGAAGATGCACAATAGGTACCGGATTCCACCACAGCTGGTAGAGAAATATAAGGATAATATATGTTTTGAGGTTGACACCGATTACTGCTATGTGAATGCTTTTGAACCAAGGACTCAATCTTTGCCACCAATGGGTTATGAGATCGACTATGATATCACACAACAGCAGATTGATGCCTATCTTTCATTACCAAGGCATGCTACCGAGCTAAGGTATGGAACTTATGAAGAAGTGAAAGAAAAGGTGAAAATGAGCATTGTAGTACCTAAAGCTACAAGAAAGGCTAAAAAGATGATCAAGGTTTTATCTGAGAAATTCGGAGAAGAATCCTCCTCTACACCTGTTAAAGGCACTCTTGCCATTGTTGGCAATATTGCATTATAATAGACAATGAAAGATTGTTGGCATTTCTTAAGGATATTGAGAAGGTTGTTGATGATCATGGACATAACTGATTAAAGATGTTTTACTATCTTGATATTATTATTTTTTCATTGATGTCAAGAAATTGATTTTCTAATTCAGTATGATGTTGCCATATTGTGAGAAGTATGATATGAAGATTATAAAGAAGTTGGTGAAAGACACAGGAAAGAATATGTTGAATAAAGGGATGAATAAGGTATTGAATGGGAAACTACTACCGAGTCAGACAATGATGAGATCATGATGTTTTAGATTGTTTTAATATCATAAATATGTTGTAAAATGTAAAGGTTAATACTATACTATGTTATCAGGCAAAGAACCTAGTCGGTAAACCCTAAGGTTATCGCTATCGGTTAATGAAGGCGAAATGTCTACTGAGTGAAGTTTAGTATTCACTGAGTTGTTACCAAGTTGTAACCGAGCTATAACAGAATCTAATGAAAGAAGCTAATGAGTTGGAGTGGATCAATGATTGGTAAGCCGTGGAAGAAGTTTGTTAACGAATCTAAGGCAATGGAAAGTCGGCATGAAGCTCTACAACTCAGATTGAACTGCAATACCCTGGCACAAGTTCCAAGACTATTATGCAAGTTCCAAGGTAGGGTAAAATGTTTTCAGATCAAAAGATGCATTGAACCTAGACAAGATTGAAGATCTGATGGCTATGATTGATCATGGGAAATGTGATCAAGGAGATTAAGCGGTTACCTAATTGTTTATAAATAGGAAACTGTTGATAAACAATGTATGCGGGCAAGTGTATGCACAGGGATGCTACATAGTGATTACCGAGCACAGAAGCTTGAAGACCTATTAGAATAACAGAGTATAGAAGCCCAGCAGATAGACAAGATTATTTCTATATCTAGATTATATTGAACAAATAGGAATCTGCTTTAGCATTTTAGATGTGAAGTTGCAGATAGATTTTTATTACTATTATTTTGTGAAAGTGACAGAAAATCTCTTAACTGAGTGGACTTAACAATCTTATATGTAAATCCTCTAGCAAGGTGACATTCTGATTGATTGTTTGAAATCCTTTAACAAGGTCAGTTCTAACAAAGTGAAGATCCTAACAGATCTGAGGGAAATCCCTTAACTGGGTCACATCTAGCAATGTGTTTGTAATCTTTAACAGGATTTGCTTTTAACTAAGCATACGCTAGAAGAATATATTTCTTAGTGGGTCCAAAATCCCACAGCGGTTTTTCCGTATTTGGGTTTCCACATTAAATCTAGTTTTATGAGGTTTATATTGTTCATATGCTTTTGAGTTTACATGTTTGACAGTTTTGGATATATGACTGATATATATGTTACCGAGGTTGAATCTGATGTTTTTAAGGATGATTAAGTTTGTATGATTCACCCCCTCCCCCCTCTCATCTTGTTGGCTATTGGATCTATACTTATATTAAGTATCAGAACTATCAATTGGTATTAGAGCTTTGGACTCCGAAAGAAAAGTTTAAAGGCACTTGAGTTAAAGATCCAAAGATGTATAAGACGGATGCACCGAAGCTGAAAAAGTCAAGTTTCTCTACATGGCAGAAAAGGATGAAGCTACATCTATCAGGAGTTGGAGAATATGTTGTATACTATCTGGAGAATGATTTTGTCACATCGAGCACCTATCCATTGACTATGGAAGAGATAAAAGCAAAGCAAGAACATATTCAAGCAATGATTGTAATAACATCTGCATTGACCGATTCAGAGTTTAATGATCTAGAAGGCTGCAATGATGCAAAGGCAATGTGGAGTAAGCTCATATCAGTATATGGAGGAGATGACCAAGTTCAAAGAGAAAAAGTAGACAGTTTAAGAGGACAACTTGAATCTATGAGGATGAATGAAGGTGAGAACATAACTCAGTACAACACAAGACTAAAGGAGATTGTCAATCAAATCAAAGGAGCAGGTGGAACTGTTGAAGAAAAGGATATAACAAGTAAGTTGTTAAGAACCCTTCTACCAGCTTATGCAATCCGAGTCTCAGCAATCAATGAATTGAGGTCGGTACCTAATATGCCAGTTTCTTTGGATGCTACTATTGGTAAGCTACATGCATTTGAGTTAAGTAATTTTGATAATAGTGGATCTTCAGTAAATAAATTTTAATCTACATTTAGTTCTTTTCAACTTGATGAATCTAATGATTACAATGAAAGAAAGTATAAGTACTCTAAAGGAGATCACAGTGGAGCAAGTGAAAGATTTTGGAAGAACATGGAAGCAGTACACAAACTGTATGAAGAAATCAGAAAGCAAGAAGAGTTTGAAGCACTATTGGCCAAAAGGTTAACGAGAGGCAAAGGTAAGTATAAAGGAAAACTACCTTTGAAATGTTTCAATTGTGATAAGATTGGACATATGGCTTCTAATTGTCCTGACAAAGATTTTACTGAAAAGAGAGATTAACGAGATGACAGATAGAAAGATAACCATTACAGAGGACACCGAGACTTCAGGAGAAGAGATAGAAAGACATGCTTAATAGCTGATGAGGAATCTAATGATGATAAATCAGATGAGACTGATATAGAGGAAGCTGTTTATGTGGCTATCAAGGATGGATCAGATGAAGAAAGGTATGAAGAAAAAGCCCTAATATCTCACATAAACACTAATGATTCTTGGATTATAGACAGTGGATGCTCAAATCATATGACAGGAGATAAACACAAGTTTGTTATGTTAGAAGATTATGATGTTAGATTTGGTAATGATGCACCATGTCCGGTAAGAGGTAAAGGATCTATAACACTTCTTGATAATGCAAGATGCAATGATGTCTATTGGGTTGAAGGTTTAAAATACAATTTGTTGAGTGTAGCATAGCTAAACAACATAGGTTACCAAATAGAATTTCAGAAAGGAATTGTCAAAGTTCATGACAAGAATGGAAAGTTAGCTACTACTGGGACACAAACAAAAGGTAATACATTTCACCTTGACTCAACTCGGAATAAGTGTTTGCATGCAAAGATTGATGATACCTGGCTATGGCATAAGAGGTTTTGTCATATAAATCTTGATAACCTGATCAAGATAAGTAAGAAGCACAGAGTAAGAGGTCTACCGAGTCTCGAAAAACCTGAGAATGCTATGTGCTGAGGATGCCAGATGGGTAAGATGACAAGATCAAGCTTTACAAGTAAGTCTTACACTTCTAAAGGAAATTTTAGATCTAGTGCACACTGATCTTTGTGGTCCTATGAAAGTTCAAAGTTATTATGGTGATAAGTATTTCATATTATTGTGGATGACTATACAGGGATTATGTCAGTAATGTTTTTAAAAGAAAAATCAGAAGCTTTTCAAATGTTTAAATGGTACAAGGCAAGAGTTGAAAATGAAACAGGAAGATAACTGAAATGTCTTAGATCAGATAGAGGAGGAGAGTTTGCATCTGATGAATTCAACTTATTCTGCAATGATCATGGTATTAGAAGACAAGTCTTTGCACCGAGAACTTCACAACACAATGGAATAGCTGGAAGAAGAAACAGATCTATTGTGGATTGTGCTAGAACACTGATGATTGAGAAGAAGGTGCCACAAACATTTTGGAGAGAAGCAATAAGCACGGTTGTTTACACATTGAACCGAGTTCAATTGAAGAAAGGTACTTTGAAGACACCATATGAGATCTGGTATGATAAGAAACCTAATGTTAGTTACTTTAAAATCTTTGGAAGTAGATGCTACGTTCATAAAGATGATAGAAATGGCAAGTTTGATCATAAAAGTGAAGAAGGAACATTTCTATGTTATTCCTCTAGAAGCAAAGCATTTAAATGTCTGATCAAATCATCTAACAAAATAGTAGAAAGTGCAAATGTGAAAATTGATGAATTTGCAGAAAGAAATGATGAAGGAAATTCCAAAGAACTAGGAGACTATGATGAATTTATCTATGTACAACCGAGAAGTCCTACCAAGAAAACTGTTGAAGAAAATGAAGAAAATATCCATTTACCAAGTGATGAAGAAGATCATACAGAGCCTACCAAGCCCGTATTAGCCAAGTATGTCAGAAGACATCATGCACCAAGTCAAATTATAGGAGATAAGGATGATCCAGTGATGACAAGGAACAAACTGAGACAGAACACATGTTTGATATCTGAATTTGAACCGAGAATAGTAAAAGAGGCATTTAACAGTGAAGATTGGGTAAATGCTATGACAGAAGAGATTGATCAAATCAAGAAGAATGACACATGGACACTAATCCCAAGACCAAAGGACAAAAATGTAATCGGTACAAAGTGGATTTTCAGAAACAAGCTAAATGAAAAAGGGAAGGTCATTTGAAACAAAGCAAGATTAGTTTGCAAAGGTTATGCACAAGAAGAAGGAATTGATTATGGTGAAACTTTTGCACCTATTGCTAGACTTGAAGGAGTAAGAACATTGTTGGCCTATGCTGCTTTCAAGAACTTCGAGGTATATCAAATGGATGTCAAATCTGCATTTCTGAATGGAATATTAGAGGAAGAAGTTTTCATTGAACAACTTGAAGGATTTGTTGAAGACAATAATAAAGATCAAGTATGTAAGTTGAACAAAGCTTTATATGGTTTGAAACAAGCACCACGAGCATGGTATGAACGATTGCACTCTGATTTGATTAAGGTTGGTTTTATAAGGACAAATGAGAACAACAACATGTACATGAAGAATGATGATTATGGAATACTGATCTCAGCCATATTTGTTGATGATATTATATTTTGTGGAAATGACTCTTTATGCAAGAACTTTGGAAATGAAATGAGCAAAGAATTTGAGATGTCATTAATCGGTGAGATAAAGTATTTTATAGGTTTATAGATACTGCAAATGAAAAATGAGATTTTCATTACTCAATCCAAATACATAAAGGAAATCTTGAAGAAATTTGGAATGGATGATTCAAAACCAGTAAGTACTCCTATGACTACCAACTGTAAATTATCAAAGAATGATGAATCTACATCTATTGATGAGACACTCTATCGATCCATGATTGGAAAGCTATAATATGTTGTTCATAGCAGACCAGACATAGCACATGCAGTAGGTATAGTTGCAAGATTCTCTGCAAATCCTAAGGAAACACACATGACAGCAATCAAAAGAATTTTTAGATACTTGAAAGGCACAGAGGATTATGGCTTAGTATATCAGAAAGGAAATGATTTTGATTTAAAAGTTTATACTGATGCTGATTGGGCAGGCAACATTGATGACAGAAAAAGCACAAGTGGTGGAGCTTTCTTTTTAGGAGAAAGACTAGTGAGTTGCCTTAGCAAGAAACAAGGATGTGTTTCATAGTCAACAGCAGAAGCTGAATACGTTGCTGCAGCATTGAATTGTACCAACATTGCATGGATCAAACAACTGTTGGAAGGTATAAATGAGAAAGTTACTGAGCCAATAACTATATTCTGTGACAATACTAGTGCCATTAATATTTCAAAAAATCCTGTTATGCACTCTAAGACAAAGCACATATCTATCAAATATCATTATCTTAAAGAAGAAGCTCAAGAGAAGAAAGTGGTGTTGGAATATGTTAGCACAAAGGAGAAATTAGCAGATATCTTCACCAAGCCACTACCAAAGGACACTTTTGAATATCTCAGAAGTAAGTTAGGGGTCCTACCCCTATCTTCTACTCACTGACCGAGTTCGGTGAAAGCATCAATCTAATGACTCTATTGAATATCTTTTTGGGAGTTGATGTTGGAGTTATACACTTTAGAATGTTTTCTAAAAGTGTACTGAAATTAATTCTGAAATAATACAGAGAATATTACAGGGAACAGGAATTGAAGACAAATGCTCTGGCCGAGACTCAATTGATATACAACAACAGGAAATAACTTCTTACAGAAACAAATTATGTTTTAGTTCTTTTCTTTTTGGCATTGTTGTCAAAGGGGGAGAATACCTATGAAGGTGGAGAAGACCAATATAGGGGAGAAGACCTATCAGGAGAAGACTAAGAGAAAACTGAGCAGACTACAGATTGGAAAGAAGACTGAGAAAATAGGAGAAGTCTAATGTATGGGGAAGAGCATTTCAGCATTTCAGAATCATAGCAATCTGAATCTATTAAGGTCAAATCAATTGGTTTTTCCATCAATGCCAAAGGGGGAGATTGTTGGCAATATTGCATTATAACAGACAATGAAAGATTGTTGGCATTTCTTAAGGATATTGAGAAGGTTGTTGATGATCATGGACATAACTAATTAAAGATGTTTTACTATCTTGATATTATTATTTTATCATTGATGTCAAGAAATTGATTTTCTAATTCAGCATGATGTTGCCATATCTTGAGAAGTATGATATGAAGATTATAAAGAAGTCGGTGAAAGACACAGAAAAGAATATGATGAATAAAGGGATGAATAAGGTATTGAATGGGCAACTACTACTGAGTCAGACAATGATGAGATCATGATGTTTTAGATTGTTTTAACATCATACATATGTTGTAAAATGTAAAGGTTAATACTATACTATGTTATCAGGCAAAGAACCTAGTCGGTAAACCCTAAGGTTATCGCTATCGGTTAATGAAGGCAGAATGTCTACCGACTGAAGTTTAGTATTCACAGAGTTGTTACCGAGTTGTAACCGAGCTATAATAGAATGCATTAAATGTTTACATGTGGTATTTAATGAAAGAAGCTAATGAGTTGGAGCGGATCAATGATTGGTAAGTCGTGGAAGAAGTTTGTTAACAAATATAAGGCAATGGAAAGTCGGCATGAAGATCTACAGCTTAGATTAAACCACAATACCCTGGCACAAGTTCCAAGACTATTATGCAAGTTCCAAGGTGGGGTAAAACATTTTCAGATCGAAAGATGCATTGAACCTGGACAAGATTGAAGATCTGATGGCTATGATTGATCATGGGAAATGTGATCAAGGAGATTAAGTGGTTACATAATTGTTTATAAATAGGAAACTATTGATAAACAATGTATGCGGGCAAGTGTATGCATAGGGATGCTACATAGTGATTACCACACACAAAAGCTTGAAGACCTGTTAGAATAACAGAGTATAGAAGCCCAACAGATAGACAATATTAGTTCTATGTCTAGATTGTATTGAACAAATAGGAATCTGCTTTAGCATTTTAGATGTGAAGTTGCAGATAGATTTTTATTACTGTTATTTTGTGAAAGTGACAAAAAATCTCTTAACGGAGTGGACTTAACAATCTTATATGTAAATCCTCTAAAAAGGTGACATTCTGATTGAGTGCTTGAAATCCTTTGACAAGGTCACTTCTAACAAAGTGAAGATCCTAATAGATCTGAGGGAAATCCCTTAACTGGGTCACATCTAGCAACGTGTTTATAATCTTTAACAGGAATTGCTTTTAACCTAGCATACTCTAGAAGAGTATATTTCTTAGTGGGTCTGAAATCCTATAGTGGTTTTTCCCTATTTGGGTTTCCACGTTAAATTTGGTGTTATGAGGTTTATATTGTTCATATGCTTTTGAGTTTACATGTTTGACAGTTTTGGATATATGACTGATATATATGTTACCGAGGTTGAATCTGATGCTTTTCTGGATGATTAAGCTTGTATGATTCACCCCCACCTCTCATCTTGTTGGCCATTGGATCTGTACTTATATTAAGTATCAGAACTATCAGCCATTACCGAAGAGGAATTAGAAGCTCAAGAGGCAGCAATAACATTGAGTACTGAGCTGCCTAAGGGTAAAGTTTTGAAAAGAAAGAAATGAGACATTACAAAAGCCCTACCGACTCCACCAACAAAGAGACCTAACACTAGAGCATCAACTGCATCACCGAGTAAGAAAAGAAAGAGTGTTACTATTCCCAAGGTAACCAAGACCTACAAGAATTCTACTCGGAGACTCATTCTGACAAAAGAGTCTAGTGATACAGAATATTATGATGCAAACAAATTTCATATTGTAAAAAGCAAGAAGGTAAATGTTCATACTGTTGAAAACTTTTGTGCCAATCTTAAAGAATACTGTTGAAAACTTGGAGGATTTAGATATGTCAAGTATGAGACTAGGAACAATGATGAGAACCGACAAATTGAAGAAGCTGTCATCTGCACACTTCTAAAGTTCCGGCTAGCTCCATTAGAACTAGTAAAGTCACTTCCGAGTGAATTATACTTACATATTGATAACAGATGGAAATATGCAATGGATTCAGAGAAACAAATAAGAGAAAGAAGTCTAGTCCATCTATTTCTTGATATGTCTGTAGCAGAAATAAAGGAGCATTTGACAACATACAATTCTAAATTTCTTGTCAAACAGAGAGCCTTAAAATTGATGAATTGGCTATACATTGATGTGGAAAAGGAGACAAAAGCTAAGTGGCAAGAAATCTTCAAACTAAAGGATATCGGTGAACAATCTCAAATTGAAATTGTTGATGTCACCGAACAAGATCCTGATTTCACCAAACAAGATCCTGATGTCACCGAGCAAGGTCCTGATGCTACCAAGCAAGACCCAGCTGACACTGTTGAAATTGATGAATATGTCATGGATGCAGAAGCACCGGAGCAGGAAATGATAGAAGGCACTACCTATGAAAAACTTGTCTCTAGTGAATCTGTCTTAGAACAAGTTCAGCCTTATCCACTGGTCAAGCCACCTGTCTCTACCGAAGCTCCTAAGGATACAAAACAAGGCACTAAAGCTCACAAGTCTGAAGCAACAAAAGATAACACTAAAGATCAGATGTCTCAAGCACCGTCTAGCACTGAAAATGTTACAGCTGAGACCCCTAGTACCAAGACACCCAAGGTCACTACAACGGCTATAGGAACCGACCAAAGTGTTGCATCTACCGAGCAACCTACCGAAGGTCAGCAAGCCTCACAAGCACTTGTCTTAGTGCAACTGACCAAAGGTAAAGAGAAGAAGGTGAGAAAGCATAGTTTCAAAGTTGATTTGACTAAACCAATAGTGTTGCCCAATGTGGATATTTCAAAATTAAAAGGGCAAGCACTTATTGATTTCGGTGAACTATGCAAAGCCAAGGCCGAACAATAGAGACAATTGGCTATTCAAAAGAAGAATAAATTACTCCAGAAGGTAAAGACACTGCTCATAGATATGCTACCTTGAACAATAGTGTCAACCAATGCAGCCCTCCACACTCAACTGGATGAACTCCTTACTCAAATAGAAACATCTAGAGTTGATGCATCTGAGTATTTGAGAAAGCTAAAAGATAAAGAGCTTACAGCAAAGATGATTGAAGAGGTACAAAAAGCTCTTGCTATTGGAAAGGTTAAGCTTGTCAAATTCATTGCTGAGTTGTCCCCTCAACTCAAGCATATTCTTTATTTATTTCAGAAACTTTGTACATTTTCCTTATTCATTAAAGATATCAGGAATAAAATTGATGCAATTGAGAAAGGGATCACAGATCTCTCAACTAAGTTGACCACCGAGCCTAATTCAGTTCAGAATTTTTACACCAAGCTTCAACAGCTCATGGCTCAAGAGTTAGAACTAAGAAATGAAGAGCATAAAATCAGGATGGATATAATGACCCTTCAGACATTATTCCTTCCTCATCTCTCATCAGTACAGGAAAAGATCAACCGAGCTACACGCCTATCCACTACACAAGAGGGAAGCACTCTTGATGGTTTAATATCACTATTAGCTAATATTCAAGCACATAATTCATTAATGGAAAGTGTAAAGGATGCACTCTCAGTCGCACTCACCGACGCCCGGAACAAGTATAAATCTATTTTTGATCAGTTACCGCCCCCGGATGGAAATTAAGTTTTTTATGTTTGTCAAAAAAGGGGGAGAATACTACATAGGGGGACTAATACCAGATAAAGGGAGAGTAATACTATATTTGGAGAGTGATACAATTTTGAGTATTGTTTACAAGGGGAGTATATCGAGAAGAATATACAGAGTATGCAGAGCAAGCAAAGCACACAAGCACAGAATCGAGCATGCAAAATCAGAGTTATGGATAGTATAATGATAAGGGGAGTATATCTGCATCTACTATTTCATTGACTATTGTATATATTGTCAAGTGTAGTTATTTTGCAAAGTATATAGATTTTTTTTGAATTATGACTTTGAAAGTAGTTTTTGTCAAACATCTCAACTAATGTCAAAAGGGGAAATTGTTACTACTTATCAAATTGCCATTAGTTTTTATATTCAAAGTCATACTTTATATATTCTAGTTGGTTAGCACTACCAAATCATGCAGTCAGTATAAACAGAGAAGTCGGTATGAACAGTCTAGTCGGTTACAGAAGAAAGTAGTCACAGAACGCAGTATTCACCAAGCTATTTACCAAGTATCTTTTTATGGCTACCGAGCAGTTAAGATAACACACCGAGTTGATATTCACCGAGTGAAATGTGTTACTAGATACATTGAATCTAGACATGCATTATACACAGGATCTATTCTTTGTGATTTTAAATTTGATGCAAAATCATTCCTCAAAAATTGGATCTTTGAAAATTAGGGTTTTGCATTATTTTACTCATATCTCACAAACTGCTTGGATTTATTGTACAAATTTTTTAATGCAGTTTGGAAGACCATCAGGACTCTCCAGTAAAAATTTCAGATTTTTTGGATCGATTTTGCATTTTATATGAATTTTTTATGATTTTTCATAAAAAATTAATTTTTGGAGCAAATTAGCAATTTTTTTGGATTTTCTTACATTTCTGGAAATCTCTTGAAATCTTATAGGTGGTCTTTTTTAATGATGAATCAAATCTTTGAATTGGTGAACAAAATGCATTGTTGAAGGCCCCTATTTCATAAAGTCTTTTGGATCTAAAATTTACCTAACTTGTGTGTTTGCAGGAAGGGGTGATTATTTCAAACAATCCAAACTAGTAATAGATCTTTGTTGCAGGACCTTGGCAATGGTTTTTGATCTTTCATTGTGTGTCTTGTTTTCATAGATTAGCAAACACTTCAATTGGTGCACTAAAATTGAACCATTGTCTTTTGTGTCTTGAGCAATAGGCTCTTTTTGTTTCATCTTCAGAGGGCCTGTCTCCCGGTGTGGTCATTAGGACTACTAGTGAGGAGAGAATGGCCCAAGTGGTAGCAAAAGAAAAGCCATCTTCTTCCAAACCACTATAAATAACTATATTCATGGTGAAAACTATGGATAACGTGTGTTTATTAGTTCATACCCACACTATGTCTCCCCATAAACCCGTTTGACCAAATTTATTTGATCATTTGTAGGGCGTAACCCCTACCGACTAGGAGCCTTCTGTATTTACAGAGCTGTAAGTGTCGCATGTATGGCCACACGAGTGGATGCCCTTACTAGCACCTTTTTGTTTTAGAAGCCAAAATCCTTCTAGTTGTTGCGGCAGGAGGTCGGACCTCTGGTGGCGGCCCACACACATACGGTTCTTAGTAGAGATACAAAGTTCGCCACGGGGAGTTTTCGTAGGGACTAATGCTTGGCTGCCCCAAGAAGTGAGTGCCGAGGGTGGAGCTAGTGGGGTCAAGCATCTAAGTATCCACTCTGAATAGCGTAGCCTTGGGGGAAACTCCATGTGGGATCAACAACTATTGTCTTGGCCAGCCATAAGAATTGTGCTTGTCTTATTTTGAACTATCAAACATTCAAGACCAAACAACAAAACATTGTGTCTTTTGTGTCTTTAAGTGTATGCAAAACATTTTTACATCAAGCAACACACTTTTCATTGAGTCATTTTGAGTCTAGACACTTGCAAACATTGAGTCTTCATCAACATTGTGTCCTCTTGTCATGAAAATATAGTCAAAATTTCAGATTGGGTCACAACAACAACTTCACAAATTGGAAAAATTTACAGTCCAGCAAACAAGAGAAGTCAGTTTCAGACTTATTGAGCTTCCTAAGTTATTTCTCTAGATTTTCATCTAGCATTCAACCTACCTTTGGGTCTCACAAATTCCATCATTGCTTTACACCTTACATTACATTCACATTTGTCTAAACTTGAGACAAAAGGTCACTTGCTTGTCCTCATCATACTTTGTCAACACACTACATACATACAACATTTTGCTAAGTGGTCCCTCATCAAGGTCTATCACCTTTGGGTCTCATTTGGTCTTACTTAGAGTCAAGGTCAACTTACCTCATCAAGAGAAACTATCATCTCTTTGGAAGTCACACCTACTCTACTACATAGATACTTGGTCTTACACTTTGGACATTGCAAGTAAACCTCAGATTCATTTACATTCCATCCAAACTCTTGGTCTTCCATACTCTTTCCATTTTCATCAAGTCTCCCACATCTTGGTCAATACCTAGTTCATGGTTGAAACGCGTTTACAAAAATCTAGGAGAGAAACTAAAGAGGCTCAAGAGTTCGCAAACATGAGTTCTTATGAGTATGACAATGATATCTTTTTCAATTCTGATCATACTACATTACCTGACATGGATGCCTATAGAAACATTCCAAATGTTGAGCACATGGACACTACAAACAACAATGATACACACAATGACAATATGGACAACATTTCAATACATTCAACGGAAGTGGAAGACACCATTATGAATCCCCATTTCAATAGATTGGTTGAGGAAATAATGAGGAGAGATAGACAATACTTTCTACAAGTGATGGCACAAAGTGGAACCAAGATCCCTCCTGATTTTGACATGTCTCAAATAATGGAAAATCGACCTTTGCAACAATCTCACTCCAACATGGATCAAAGGAGGCCTAATAGTGGAGGCAATAGCGGACCACATATTGTGCCTGAATCACCATCATCTTTGTTTCAAAAACTTGAGGTCCCACATACACATGGTCAAGCATATGATACTCACCTTCGCAGACCATTATGGAAGTCTTATGCAGAAAAATATGCTCAATCACATACCAATGCTAAGGATCAACCACCAAGGCAATTGGATATTCAAAGGCATGCTCAAAATTTGGACACAAGAAAACCGTGCGTCAAATTTGGGGGCAACACACTAGAACAAACTCATGACATTCCTATAGAGTATGCTATACATGGAAAAAATAGATATTCTATTCCTCACCATGACTCTATACCAAGTGGTCCTTATACGCAACATCATTATAGACCTCCTCCATATGAACATGTGTATGATCAATATCATCCATATATGCAACATGCTCCTCCACTCGGTACTTCAGGTATGGGGTATGGCCCAAGAAGTCGGTCTCCACCTAAGAACAATTTGGAGCAACAAATCAAGGATTTACAAAAGCAAATTGAGGACATAAATACACCGAAGCCAACTTATGCAATGAGAGACATATGTCCCTATCCATTTGGAAAGAGCATTCCAATGCCTCCATTTCCTACACACTTTGGGACACCTAAGTTTGATAAGTATAGAGGAAAAGGGGATCCTAAGGCACACATAAGATAGTTTTTCATAGCTTGCATTGAGGTAGCTTCAGAAGAGACATATTTGATGAGATTATTCCCACGGAGCTTAGGTGATCAAGCTATGGAATGGTTCTCCCAACTTCCACCTGGTATTAAGTCATGGGGTGACTTAGTAGAGGAATTTATCCAACATTTCTCCTACAACATAGAGACAGACATATTAGTCACTACTTTGTGCAACACCAGGCAAAAGGATGGAGAGTCTTTTTCATCATTTTTACAAAGATGGAGGAATCTAGCCAGCAGATGCTCTTGTGAAATTCCACAAAAACAAATGGTGGAGATGTTCACCCAGAATGTTAACAAAGACATTGGCTATGATCTAAGGAAAGCTTGTTTGTCCACCTTCAAGGATGTCATTGAAAAATGCTTAGCAACAGAGAAGGTCCTAATTGAACAAGGAGTCATCAAGATATTCAAGGAAAACAAAGATGACTTTAAAGGAAAAGACAAGCCAAGATTTTGGAATAAAAACAAGAACACAGTCAATGATGGTGTTGTTGATGCCAATACGGTACAACCAAAAATCATTTTTTCGGGATCAAGCTCTACAAACAATCAAGTGAATACTCAAACAACTTCTAGATCATGAAGGAAGTATACCCCATTGGGAGAACCACTTGAGTCATTTTTCAAGAAGCTAGTGGCAAAAAAAGTGATCATAATTCCAGATTTTCCTCCATATGAACCAAAGGTCAAACCAAATTGGTGGAATGATGATGAGTATTGCAAATTCCATAAGAGCAAGGGTCATAAAACAAGAAATTGTCATCGACTGAAGAACATCATACAAGATCTCATTGATAGAGGTGACACTGAAATTGAAGGACACTCATCCAATCAAGAACATGAGATGTTTAAGGAACCATTCCCAAAACATGACAAAGGAAAAGCTAAAGCCACAGATGATCAGACCAACTATACCAAAGCATCTTATAACTATGATTCAACTGTCAATCACATTTCAATGGATAATTATGTCTCTACTATTATCATCAAGGACAAAACCCCTGAGAATTCTACCTAGAGACCCAAGATCATTTTGAAAGGAATCAGATCTTCTTCCGAACCTACCTCTGAATGTCATGTTACAACCCATCGAGGTAAATTCACTTTACAAGGTGCTCCAGCCAAAAACAATGCTTCCTCATCAACCAAGCCTGATTATGACCTTGTAGAACAGTTAGGGAAGACACCTACACTTATTTCCATCCCTGAGCTCTTACGCATATCCTCCGCACATAAAGCTATTCTTGACAAAATTTTGAGGGACACTACCATTCCTACTGATTTGAATGTGGACCAGTTTCAAGCCATGGTGGGATACCTTTCCATTCCACACTCCCTTACATTCACAGAAGTAGATGACGCCTCCATAAGTCAGCCACATAATGCACCATTACACATTGAAGCCTTCATACACAAACATAGAATCAAACGAGTCCTAATAGATGGAGGAGTAGGTCTAAACATTTGTACGTTGAGCACTATTAAACAATTGGGAAATTCTGACAAAGCTATGAATTCTACAAACAAAATTACCATCAAAGCATATGATGATGAAGAGCGTTCATCCAAGGGCACAGTCACCTTACCTCTCAGAGTTGGGCCAGTTACAAAGGATGTGGTTTGTCAAGTACTAGATCTTGATCTCACATACAACATATTGCTAGGACATCCTTGGATTCATGAAATGAGGGCGGTCCCATCTACATATCACCAATGCATCAAGTTTCCTCACAATGAAGTTGAAATAACAGTTAATGGAGATCCTAATCCATTCATATATTGCAATAACTTGAGACCAAAAACTGAGACCATCATTCCCAGTAATTGCGAAGCTGTTCCTTCTTCAGCATACATTGATCCTGAGTCATTAAAACCTTTGACATCAAAACAAGGTGAACTTAAGGTCAAATTCCAGGACAAGGGCATGGGTGAATACACTTTGAATCAAACCATGTACTTACAACAAGTCATGAGTTCACCAAAAGAATATGGAAGACCACATCCTAATAAGCAGGTATCTATCATTATACTCAAATGGGACCCTACTATCTTTCAAAGATGGGGTGAACTGGACGAGGAAGACTTATACAAAATGCTTTACAAAGACCTTGAAAATGATACACAAGATCAGATCAGTATACCATGTGAGAAGTATGGCAAAGGGTTCAAGATTCTACAAAAATTTGGGTATGATGGCAAAAGCCCTCTTGGGTTAAGAAAGGAAGGCATCATTGAACCTTTACAACCCGAATTTACATTCAAAAAGGAATGCTCGAAGGGACTTGGTTTCATGACTTCCAAGGTCCACACTCAAAGGACAGAGGAAGCATTACAAATCAAAGCTGCCAAAATTCAACAAGAAAATCGCTATTCCACAGACTCCAATGAATGGGAATGGGGTTCAGACAAATCCTCTAGTGACTATGAGCTCACCAAGACATTCAGAGAACCAGGTGAACCAACAGAAGAAGAGGAATTTAATAGGAAATTCAAAGTTGGTCAAGAAACAACCCCAGAGGATCCCATACAGTCTTTGCCTCTAGGTCCTGGGTTGAAATCACATAGAATGAGAACACCTATCCTAGAATGCGCTACTAGTGATAATAATTTGGATTCGTTCACGATCGAGACTGATGAGGAGAGTGCTAAAGATGACATCACTAATTACCTCAACATACCTGAATATAACTGCATCTTCACTCTTAACCCCGCTAACTTTGAAGACATCAAAGGCCTTCCCCTTGTTCACCACCAACTTATTTACTGGGACCATGAAGGACCTGCATAGTTTGACACATTCCAAAATGATGAAGCCCTTATTGACTATCTTGGCATATGAGAGGATCTTCCCCCTGAGGACCATAAAGCAGGATATGCTATAGAACTCAATAGCGTGGCATATTTTGGTGAGGGTGTCGGGCCTTCCAGTCGCAAAAATGTAAAAATAAAAACAAACCAAGGGTCTTATGGCGAAAACCACGTCGTGGTGCTATCAGACCCCAAAAAAGTAAAAAGAAAGGACATATCTAAGAGCAAAAACCTCTCTAAGGCACCTGAAGATGGAAGGCTTGACATTCTCCTAGCATCATATGAGGAAAAGTCATCCATGTTGGTAGAGGGGACTATCAAAACAAACATTGGTACAGAAGAAGTTCCACACAACACATTCTTGGCTCAATCTTTGATAGAGTCAGAAAGGTCAAAATTCATAAGTTTCTTCACAGAATGACAAATCAACATTGCGTGGTCATACGCTGATATGCCTGGATTGGATCCGGATTTGGTAATGCACCATTTGACAGTTAAACCAGGGGCAAAACTAGTGAAATAGAAATTAAGAAAGGTGCATCCACAAGTGGCATTACTAGTCAAAGAAGAACTTGAGAAATTATTGGATGTCGGATTCATATGCCTAATTGATTATCCTGAATGGATTTCCAACTTAGTGCCTATCAGTAAACCAGATCGTAGCATCAGAATATGTATAGATTTTAGAGACATCAACAAAGCTTGTCCTAAGGATGATTTTCCATTACCAAATATTGACTTGATCGTCGATCTCACAGCAGGTCATGCGATGTTATCTTTCATGGATGGATTCTCTACCTACAATCAAATAAAAATTGCATCTGAAGACCAGCACAAAACAACATTTATTTGTCCTTGGGGAACCTTTTGCTGGAATGTCATGCCCTTTGGGCTAAAAAATGCAGGCGCTACATATCAAAGAGCCATGACTACTATCTTTCATGATCTCATGCACGTTACTGTGGAAGATTATGTTGACGACCTCTTGGGAAAATCAATAGACAGAAATACACATTTGGACATACTTTCAGTTGTCTTTGATCGGTTGGAAAAATATAAAGTAAGATTAAACCCCAAGAAATGTGTCTTTGGAGTAACCTCTAGGAAGCTCCTGGGATTCATTGTGTCAAAAAGAGGAATTGAAGCCGATCCAACAAAAGTCAAGGCCATCCTAGAGATGCAACCACCATGAAACATCAGTCAGCTTCGATCTTTGCAAGGGAGACTCTAGTCCATATGAAGATTCATAGCACAACTTGTAGATAAGTGTAATCCTTTTCAACACTTGCTACATAAAAACATCAAATTCAAATGGGATGATAACTGTCAACAGGCTTTCTAGATACTCAAAGATTATCTTTTGAATCCGCCAGTTTTGATGCCACTAATTCCAGATCAGCCTTTATTACTATACATATCAGCTACTTCAATAGCACTAGGGCCACTCTTAGCACAAGTTGCTGAGGGCAAAGAAAAGGCAGTATACTATATCAATCGCACATTGGTGGGATATGAGCTAAACTACACACCAATCGAGCATGCATGTCTCACCGTGGTCTTTTCTTCGCAGAAATTATGACATTACATGCTAACTCATAAGACCAAGTTGGTTGCAAGGATCGATCCATTGAAATACCTTCTCAATAAAGCAACACTTACTGGGCGACTAGCTAAATGGGTAATGATCCTGAGTGAATTTGACATCGAGTATGTGGAGAAAAAAGTGATAAAAGGACAAGCTATCGTAGATCAGTTAGCAGATACCCCCATGATAGATGATGTTCCTCTAATTTCAGAATTTCTAGATGAATCCATTTTAATAGTGTCACATGGAAAGCCATGGCAACTATATTTTGACGGCTCATACACACAGCATGGGGCAAGAGCTAGCATCCTCTTCATAACTCCTCAAGGGGATTCTATACCAAAATCATATTGATTATCATTTCCCTGCACTAATAACATAGCAGAATACGAGGCATTAACAACTGGATTACGGATTGCAGTTCAGTGGAAGATCCAGGAACTTCGTGTTTTTGGGGACTCTCAACTTGTAATTCGTCAAGCAACTAATGATTACCAAACAAAGGATGAGAAATTAATTCCTTACAAAAGAATGGTGGATGACCTAAAACAACATTTCATAAAGATAGACTTTGAGTAGATACTAAGAGAGCAGAATCGATCCGCAGATGCCATGGCTACAATTGCTTCACTGATCGATCTACCTTTGAATGAGACCCGCTATGAGTTCTTGGTGGATAACCTTTTGGTTCCTTCATATGAAATCACTCCTACTGAGATAATATGTGTCGTTGGTCTTGAGTCCCAGTTATATGGTTCCATCTTCACATACCTTCGTGATAATACCTTTCCTCCAGACCTATCCAATAACCAATGTCGCACTTTCATTCGCCAATCTTCTCGATACATCATTTTAGTCGATGTCCTATACCGTCGAGGTCTAGATGGCACTCTTCTTAGATGTTTGGAAAGTGATGAAGCTCAGATTGCGTTACGTGAAGTACATGAAGGGATATGTGGTCCACATTCTAGTGGTCCTACCTTAGCCAAGAAACTTATCAGGACTGGATATTACTGGCCCAGTATAGAAAAAGATTCATATTAGTTTGTCAAGAAATGTAAGCAATGAAAACTTCATGGAGACCTCATCCATGCGCCAGCACAAGAACTTCAACCAATTGCAACTCCTTGGCCCTTTTGTCAGTGGGGACTCAATCTCATAGGCAAGATTCACCCTCCATCCTCCAACAGTCATAAATTCATTATCACTGCCACAGAGTATTTCACAAAATGGATCGAAGCCATGCCTCTCATGCAAGTCACTGGAAAACAAATTGCTACATTCATTCTCAGCTATATCATTTGTCGATATGGTATTCCTATTTCCATTATCACTGATAATGGGCATCCCTTCAAAAATTAGGATGTTCGTGAACTCTGTGACCACTTCCATATTTCCCATCATTTCTCCACACCATATTACCCCCAAGGTAATGGTCAAGCTGAGGCGTCTAATAAAACAATCCTTAAAATCTTAAAAAAGACAGTCGACGATGCTGGCCGTAATTGGCATATCCAACTTAATCCTGGCCTTTGGGCCTATCGCACAAGTGTCCGCACACCTATAGAAGCTACACCCTATTCACTTGTTTACGGCGCTGAAGCTATCTTGCCTATTGAGGTTGAGCTACCCTCTTTACAAGTCTCTTTGCAAAACATTATCAGTGATGAAGACTATAGGGTCTCTCGCTTACAAGAACTTGAACTATTGGATGAATGAAGACAAACTGCTTTTAATCATCTCAAGGCCTATCAACAACGAATGAGTTGCAGCTACAATCACAAAGTCAAGCCTTGCACATTTGAGGTAGGTGATTTGGTTCTTAGAGAAAACCCCAAAAATCAGCAAGACAGAGAGAAGAAGGGCAAGTTCGAACCAAACTGGGTTGGTCCTTACATCATTACAACAGCATATGGATCTGGTGCATATCAGCTCTCAACCACAGAGGGTGAACCTTTAGAGGATCCTATCAACAACATGCACCTTCACAGGTTTTACACATAGCTCTTCGGAGTATCCTAATTCAAAAATACAAAAAAAAAATCATAAAATAAAAAATTGTTACTTGGTGAAAACTTGGTAAACAAGTGCCTTGTGACAACAAAAAAAATCAAAAATTCAAAAAAGTAAAGAGAAATAATTTCGTCCAATGGTGAAAACCACTTTGGTGGTGCCCTGGACAAGTACCATGGTGAAAACTGGGTCACCAGCACCATGTGTAGAGACATTGCTCCTCCCTCCTTCAGGATTCCATTTCATCCTTTCACTTTGCACACACTCACAACCTCTTCATCCATAATAAACTTTACACATTCCCATCATGGCTTGTTATTGATCTACCTAAGATTGGTTAGCCATTTATAATAAACATTCCTTTCCACCCCTTTCCATTCATAATAAATCAGCTCCTATCTGTGGCTAAGGCAAATCCTACGTCTAGTGATGGGTGTGGAACTGAGAGCATCACATTTTCTGAGTAGTACAATTTCTTCCAGTTTTCTTCAGTCTATCCGCACACAATCCACAATAAAGCAGCACTTGCATCGCCAATTCACAATAAAGTTTCATCTTCTCCACAATAAAGTATCAATTTCATGGATTCAATCAGTTTCAGATGAGACACAATAGCAACAATGGACTTCAACAAAATCAAATCTTTCAACAAACTCAAACAACATTATGGTTCAGTGCTATCTATCTTTTTGTGAAAGTAAACATTGTGACCACGATCAAATAGACTTATACAAGTGACAAGAGACACTAAACTTGAGGACTACAATGGATGTTGGTGTCGAGTCTTTGTTTCTTTTGATTTTATCTTTTGGTGACATGTCTTTTAGCTTTTTCGAGATGTCTCTGACTAGAGATTCTATCTCCAGGATGTCTTTGACTAGAAAGGCGAGGATGGGGTATCGTCACCTATTTGTATTTGTTGTCTGTGGATTGTCTTTTAGTAATGCTATGACTTGTCCAAGGATATGAGGACACTGAGAGTCTAGTGTGAATTGGGTCATTCCTTGTTTGTGATTGTCTTATCTCCATGCAAACAGGTACAATGACTTTCTGGGTCAAACATATACCTTGATTGTCATAACCTATTTTGCCATAATAAAGCTCAATGATGATAACGCACAAGAAGCTCTTTCACTTTCATATCTTCTATCTTCCATTCCCCTTTCTTGATTGACTTCCATCATCCTTCTCGAGTCCATGTAGCTCACTATCACATGACTGAGTATAATGACACGCCAAAAACATTTACATTTCATGTAGTTGCACCTGCATTACCACATGTTAAGAATTTCATACATACATATAGATATCACAATTGCATCACATCCTGCACACAACTCATGTTAGCACATTTTTATTATCATTTGCATTATCATATTCATTTGCATTTCATACATTCACATTTACATTGGCATAACATATAAAACATAAAAGAACAAAAATATTGCATTTCATCATGTACATATTTACATCCATATCATAATCCATCACATAGAAACATACATCATGAAACATCTCATCACATAGGTACACATGCATATAGCTACCGCAAAGATGAATCATCTCATATATATAAAGTGTCATGATACAATGCTATCAAAATCATATGGCTACAAAATCCCCCGAAGGTGTCTACATCATAATACAAAATGGTACAAAACACTGATACATAGGGAGCCCTCTATGGCTATGATAAACTCTGTCCCTCGGAGCCGCCTAGCCTCAATGGAGTCTAAGCCCTACAAGGACCTGCCCCAAGATCATCCCTCCTATCCCCTCTATCTAGTGGTGGTGGAGGACCCATAACCCCACCGCTAGATGCCTATCTCCTCTGGCTCCCTCCCGTAGCTGTCACTGTCCACGATGGTCTACAGAAGCTCCTCGCCCACTGCTCTAGTGGCACTGCCCCATAATATAGGTCTCGCCAGTAACCTATCTCCTCCCCTGCCCATAGAACATAGGCATATCCAGCCCCTGTATCCTCTGTCGTCTGCCTCCCAGCCCTAAGCACTATCTCAGCCTCAGTATAGCACTGGATAGCCTGATCCCGCTCATGCTCTGTCTCCCTCAATTGCCTCCCGAGCCTAGCTGTCTCCCTCTCCATGTCCTGAATCTCATCTGCCTATCCCTGACAGATCTCCCTCAACTCAAGTAGCTCATCCTCCTCCTCATCGGCCCCCTGTGCCTCTACCTATGGCTCTCCCTATACTGGTGCATGTGCCTGTATCTGTACCTGCCTCTACCCATGTCCCTACACCTGTCTAGGACCCTGTGCTACTAGCACCTGTAGTGGCAATCCACTACGACGCCTCACCACCCAAACCTGTCTCTCCTCCCCACCCTCTCTCCAATAGCACCCCGCCTCCTCCGTCAGCCTCTCCCCCCACCATCTCCATCTATCGCCTCCCCTGGGTTTGTCAGTCGTGGAAAGGGATGCTCAGCCCAATATGCCATGTACTCTGCATCCATTCCTGCATCCTCAATCTCTGGCCACATATCCCATGGCATCGACACCATCTCTACTAGCTATGTCACGGTCTGATCATACGACAATAATGGCCCAAAGTGTGCCTGATCCTTGACTGTCCGAGTATACATCCTGGAACCCCATGGCATCCACTGAATACGACCAAACTACCTACATACCCTGTCAATTAGCTATCTCTCCAATACATAGGGCATCTGCCCAATCAGATATCTGCTCCGAAAAGAATAAGGTAGATCCATTGCATCCTCCTCCCACTGCTCGCACCCAAGGTACGACCTCCATATCACAGTGTCGATCTCATCCAGGACTCGACTCCAATTCTCCAACCTACCAATCCATGGCTGTGATGTAATCATATCATATAAATGTACAAAAATACGTCCATGACCCCTGCCCCTGAAGTGTATCGGTCAGGTAATTGGCAGATGCTCATAGGCCCATACCTGCAGCAATGTAACTCCGTAGCCCAATCCTATGGATCCATGATGCACAAACTGATGCATCTTATAATACAAGTGTGCCAACACACATGGTCCCCAGGCATATCTGGTGTGCTGTGTAACTAGTGTCTCCAAGGTGCTCCCCCAACCCACAGCCAACCCTCATGTCGCCCTGTCTGGACACAGGAACCCACTGATCACTCCTCCTAGTACTGTTGATAGTGCCAATCTGGTCTATGTCATGGTGTCCCATGCCACATGTCCCACCCTCATCTCCATTCCTGGATTGTAGAACACTCGTCTCAGTGCATCCTTGTCTCTGTCTCCATCGTAGGGTACTAACTCCCCATCGATCAGTATCCTCAGTATCTTGTAAACATCCTCTAAGGTGACTATCATCTCACCCATCGGCAAATGGAAAGTACAAGTCTTTGAGTGGCATCTCTTAGCCAACGCAGTCAGCAAACCCATGTTCGCCCAAAACTCAGGCACATACAGAATGTATTGCAGACCCATAACCTCAATGGAAACCCTGTCCTCGAATGTCAACTCTGGTCATAATCTCTGGGTCGATGGGAATCTTTCTCGTGACTCTAGCATAGGTAGATACTTCTGCAGTCAAGCAAATCAATCATGTCAATCATAGTGGCATTCATTGTTCATCACAAAATGCTACTTTTTATCTAAGTGCATATGGTACTCTATCCTAGTAACACTCACTGTTCATCACAAAGTGTTGCTTCTATTCTAGTGACACTCACTATTCATTACAAAGTGTTGCTATTTATCCTAGTGGTACTCCCTGTTCATCACAAAGTGTTGCTCATATTTGCACTCCCTCTTCATCACAAAGTGCTGCTCATATTAGTACTCCCTGTTTATCACAAAGTAGTATGTCTTGGTACTCACTATTCATCACAAAGTGTCGTGATCTATCCTAATCTTCCCTAGAGGACCTGCTTGAGTGTATCCTCTTAACAACTTATCCAATCGACAATGTATGTTCATCACAAATCTGCCGATTTGACATTAAAGACATAAACTTGCATTCATAACGCAGACCTGCCTTGATGTTTTGACATTTTTTGGACATTATTCTAACATGCATTAAATGTGCTACCTAACATGCATTAAATGTGCTACCTGGCATGCATTTATGAAAACATTTAATGTGGCAAAGTACAAGGAGGTTTTGTGGTACTTACCAGCTCTCCTGCATCTGCTGGCCTCTGAAATCGGCGAACGTGATCAAATTTGTGCATCAATGCCATCGCTGCTGATTGCAGCTACTCTATTCTCTCTCTGCACTCTGATCTCTTGGATGTGTGGATGACAATGAGGATGTATTTCCCTTGCAGTCTATCTTATAGACTGCCCTAGCCCTAGTCCTAGCCCTCATCTCCCGAGTCAGTCTTCTTTATCCCGTGACTCTGTCATTCCATCCTATCCGGTCAGTCCATTCTAGCCTTTCTTTCTTATCGAGAGATTGTCTGGGACCTTTCCAGATATTTTCATCCAATCTCTTGAGGGGGCATATCATTCCCATCTTGGGGCAACTTTGTATTAGTTCATATTATCTTCTTTGAAACAACGCAACAAGCTGCATTGTCTCAAAGAGGGGCAAAATGTAGACACCTAAAATTGTCATGTCTAATTAAATAAATATTTTTATTTATTTAATTATCTAAGCCTAATTCTTCTATTAATTAAATAAATATTTATTTATTTAATTAATTCATTTATCCTCTTCTAGCCTTATTTCTCATTTAATTAAATACCTTTATTTATTTAAATTGTCCTTTTCCTAAATTAAATAAATATCTTATTTATTTAATTGATCCCACTTCTTCTATTAATTAAATAGATCTTTATTTATTTAATTAATTCATTAGCCTTTTCCACCTATGACACATGTCATTCATCTCTTAATTCATACACTACCTACCCCTTTTATTATTTTCTTATTTTCTTTACCTACCCTCTAATCATAGCTGACCATTTATCTTTTACACCTCTCAATCTTATCCCTCCATTTCATATAGTGTCTTCTATATAAGAGGATACTTCCTTCATTATCAACCCTAATTAAGCAACCTAATAAATCTATGCATCTTAATCAATTGATTACACTCACTATGCATTCAACCCCGACTAAGCTTTGCACTTTCATATGCGATCCTACTTGCAACCACATTTCTATTCTTTGTTGAACTCTTGTGCACATATAAAATCTGAGAGAAAATATATCAAGCAACATCAATGGAGATAGGAAGAATGGAGATCCAAGCCCTATTAGACATGTGATGGTATAATCTTTGTGAATTCATTTGATTTGCATTGTCTTAGGTAATCTTCATACGTTATGGTGGATCTTTGTTGTTGTTAGGCTAGGGTTTTGTGGTTGAATCTATTTAGTCTTTCAATATTGTTGTTATCCATTTTCACCATATACACTACCAACTATAAATTATCAAAGAATGATGAATCTGCATCTATTGATGAGACACTCTATCGATCCATGATTGGAAAGCTATAATATGTTGTTCATAGCAGACCAGACATAGCACATGCAGTAGGTATAGTTGCAAGATTCTCTGCAGATCCTAAGGAAACACACATGACAGCAATCAAAAGAATTTTTAGATACTTGAAAGGCACAAAGGATTATGGCTTAGTATATCAGAAAAGAAAAGATTTTGATTTAAAAGTTTATACTGATGCTGATTGGGCAAGTAACATTGATGACATAAAAAGCACAAGTGGTGGAGCTTTCTTTTTAGAAGAAAGACTAGTGAGTTGGCTTAGCAAGAAACAAGGATGTGTTTCACAGTCAACAACAGAAGCTGAATATGTTGCTATAGCATTGAATTGTACCAACATTGCATGGATCAAACAACTGTTGGAAGGTATAAATAAGAAAGTTACCGAGCCAATAACTATATTCTGTGACAATACTAGTGCCATTAATATTTCAAAAAATCCTGTTATGCACTCTAAGACAAAGCACATATCTATCAAATATCATTATCTTAGAGAAGAAACTCAAGAGAAGAAAGTGGTGTTGGAATATGTTAGCACAAAGGAGCAAATAGCAGATATCTTCACCAAGCCACTACCAAAGGACACTTTTGAATATCTCAGAAGTAAGGTAGGGGTCCTACCCCTATCTTCTACTCACTGACTGAGTTTGGTGAAAGCATCAATCCGATGACTCTATTGAATATCTTTTTGGGAGTTGATGCTGGAGTTATACACTTTAGAATGTTTTCTAAAAGTGTACTAGAATTAATACTGAAATAATACAGAGAATATTACAGGGAACAGGAATTGAAGACAAATGCTCTGATCGAGACTCAGTTGATACACAACAACAGGAAATAACTTCTTACAGAACCAGATTATGTTTTAGTTCTTTTCTTTTTGGCATTGTTGTCAAAGGGGGAGAATACCTATGAAGGGGGAGAAGACCAATATAGGGGAGAAGACCTATCAGGAGAAGACTAAGAGAAAACTGAGCAGACTACAGATTGGAAAGAAGACTGAGAAAACATGAGAAGTCTAATGTATGGGGGAGAGCATTTCAGCATTTCAAAATCACAGCAATCGGAATCTATTAAGGTCAAATCAATTGGTTTTGCCATCAATGCCAAAGGGGGAGATTGTTGGCAATATTGCATTATAACAGACAATGAAAGATTGTTGGCATTTCTTAAGGATATTGAGAAGGTTGTTGATGATCATGGACATAATTGTTTAAAGATGTTTTACTATCTTGATATTATTATTTTGTCATTGATGTCAAGAAATTGATTTTCTAATTCAGTATGATGTTGCCATATCTTGAGAAGTATGACATGAAGATTATAAAGAAGTCGGTGAAAGACACAGGAAAGAATATGATGAATAAAGGGATGAATAAGGTATTGAATGGGCAACTACTACCGAGTCAGACAATGATGAGATCATGATGTTTTAGATTGTTTTAACATCATACATATGTTTTAAAATGTAAAAGTTAATACTATACTATGTTATCAGGCAAAGAACCTAGTCGGTAAACCCTAAGGAACCTAGTCGGTAAACCCTAAGGAACCTAGTCGGTAAACCCTAAGGTTATCGCTATCAGCTAATGAAGACGAAATGTCTACCGAGTGAAGTTTATTATTCACCGAGTTGTTACCGAGTTGTAACCAAGCTATAATAGAATGCATTAAATGTTTATATGCGATATTTAATGAAAGAAGTTGTAGTCACACAAATCTGTCCATTTTAATTAAATGAATATTTCGTATTTATTTGATTAAAAATCCACTAGCCACCAGTTAATTAAATTAATATTTAATTAATTCATCCCCAAACATTCTTCTATTAATTAAATAAATTATTCAATTTATTTTAATTAATTCATTAAATCAAATTCAAATCAATTAAATAAATAAAATATATTTATTTAATTAAAATCCCCTTTTCCTCTTTTAAATAAATTAAATAAAAATATTTATTTAAATCATTATCCCCCCCCACTTGCATTTTCCTACAAATGCAACTTGCACACATTTATTGAAATAAATGAATTTTTATCTTAATAAAATCCTATTTTCCCTCACCCACCAAATCCACTTGCAAAATCTAATCCCCTTCTAGATTCTTCTAACCCCTTCCTAATTAGCCTAATCCATCCCCTAATTATTGTCACATTCCTAAGCAAAATGGAGTCACTTCTCAAAGACTCCAAAGTCTTTGAAAAGCATTTAGTGCTTTGTGTGTTCAACAAATTAACCCCCAAAGTCTTCCAAGACCACTAATGGCTCTTACATAACCATTTATAGTTATTTCAAACTTGTCCCCCCAAACATTTATTGTTTTGGCCATATTCATCCATTTCACATTTGCACAAGAGTTTATCCATTGGATAAAAGCTTTATTCTTTGAATAAAGAGTTTATTCATTCAACCAACCTTGACTTTAACTCCCAAGGTCATATCAAGCATTTAATGCTTATTCCCTCCCCTCTCAACCTATCTCACATTGACACTTGTCATCCTGGGATTGGGTTGAAAGCCATCACATGGATTTGAAATCATTCAATCCTGACCCTTGTTGAGATTGCTCAATCTCAACCATCCATTGCTCCATTTTTCCTATAAATAGAGCCCATTTCTTCATAATCCAGATCCTGAAAACTTGTATGCATTTAACCTATAGGCATTTTAAGAGAGCATTTTTAGCATAATTAACTAATATCTTGTCATTTTGGATAAAATCAATCATTTTAGTATCAATAGCTTAATATTAGCTTCTTTATTAACATTTAGAGCAATATTTCAATCTCAATCCTCCATAAGCATCCATAGTGCAAAAAGCTACTGAGAGCTACACTATTTTGGAACTTGGAGAGGAGAGGAACAAGGGAGAAGGAGCTAAGAGCATGCTAAGAGGCATTTGGAGATGCCTCATTATCTTTGTTTCATTAGTTAGATATAATAGCATGATTTTAGTGTCTCTCTTGATATGCCTGTTTAGATTAGTTTTTGATTGAATAACACTAACGATTTTCTATTTTTTTGTGTTGTTGGTCATTTGCTAACCTTGTCCATTTTGCAGGGCATCATTTGGTTAACCCAACGTGAATCAAAGCACCAAAAATATCATTTTTTAAAAACCAACTAACATGTTTGAATGTTGAAAATGTCACACAGGTTGCGCTTTGGCGCTATTGAACTCGTTCTAGCGCTATCGATACTTATAGTTTTAGTGCTATTGTTCTTACAATAGCGCTATTGCCTCAAGCTCAGTGCTTTTGAAACTGTTTTGGCACGTTTGACATCATTTTAGCGCTATTAACCTTGTTTCAGCTCTTTTGCCTCTCTGTCTTTCCCTCTCTTTTAGCGCATTTGTGTTAAACAACGCTTCTGTTCAAACACAGACTAGCGCTATTGTAATAGAATATCGTAAAAATCACCTTGTAACCAAAAAATTGAAAATTTTAGGCTTGTGGAAGCCCCCCTTGGACATAGATTTTACTAACAATTTGTTGTTTGTGCAGGTTTAAAACTCACCATAAAAAAATCACAAACTTGTCTTTTGGTGCTTTTAAAACTTGAACAAAACAAATTTTCCTTGTTTTCTAGTTAGGGTCATTTGTCTTTGGTGCATTAAAACTGAACAAAAACAAACATTTGCTTTCATGACAAGTTAGGACTCATTTTCTTTTGGGGATTAAAATCAACAATTTGATTTCCTTGCATCAAACTAAAAAATTTACAAGCCACACTTCAAATTTTGGTGCAATTAAAAACTTACAATCCACTTGTTCCAATTCTTGCAAGCGATTTACTTCATGCAAACGTGCTTTTTATTAAGTTGACCAGGATTTCATTTTTCCTAGTTTACAAAATATTTTGCCTTTGAAGTTAAAAAGAACATCATGACTGTTGGAGCAACATCTCCAAATAGTTAGATCACATTGCAATGACAGATTAAAAAGAACAAGTGTTTTACGTGTTTGGCACGCTTGTGCAAAAAGTTGGTCGAGTGGTCCTACCTCTAACACACACTATCCTCTCCCTTGGCTTTCGTGTCCTGGGTGCAAGAAAAAAGTGTTAGTAACACTCAAAAATTTTATCTTTTTAAGAGAGGCCTGCCAAGGGATCGATATTCTTGGGAACTACCTCGAGCGGTAAATCCTTCGAATCGCTATAGAAATCAGGTGAGAGCAAAAGCTGTAGCCTTGGGTATAGCTGTTCCTACAGTGTAACTGGCCGAAAGGACAAATGGGCCCCACCACCAGTTACAAGGCTCTTAAGTGAGTCATTACAGAATGAACTTATGTCCAAAAACATCGAACATGACTAAACACCTTTAAGTAGTAGCCCACCCATTCTATTGATTGAGGATATTTGTGATATAATTTAGTGCAAGAGCATAGATGGTTTTTCTCCTAAGATACTCACCATACATATTTCCTTGAGTAGAAACATAGCTTTTTGAAAAGTCACTTGTGGCTTGATAAAAGTGGTGACTCCCCCATCATAGGGATCATCTATTTGTTATACTCGTGCAAGACTTAGTATATCACATCCTTACCTGCCATGACGGGATTCATAAGGTATGTAGTACCAAAGTCGAAGAAATATCAAGATGTGGGCTAAATTTATCACAACTGGCCATTTAAACTTAGGGATAAAAAGTGTTTGAAGTGTGTTCGTTTTAAAGACCAAGTGCAAATTGAGCCGACTTCAGGCTTTGGAAATACACCTTAAAATACATCTAAAGGAAGGATCATATACAAGTCCAAGGATTGGGTTGATCTAGACCCATACTCATTTGTGCCTTTTAGGCAACATTCTTGTGTTTGTGTGCTTTCTTTGTTTTCTTGTCAAAGAAACATCAAATCGGAAAATCAATCCCAAAAACAAAGTATTCATCAAACATCTTTCAAAACAACCAAAACACATAAAAAACAAAGTGCAAACAACAAAGAGTCAAATTTTATGACCATTCTTCACATCTTACGAAAGAAGAAGCGTCATCAGAATATCAACTTGAAAAGAAAACCATTAAGCTCAAAGGCTTTGATCAAAAGGAGGAAATTCTTCTATATAAATAGACAAATCTTTGTCTCCCATAGAGTTTTCTTGCATCACATGCGTCTCTACCTTCAAGGCAAAACAAACGAATTTGATTCAGAATCATTGAACCGCAGAGCTTTTATGCAATATAGAGCTCTGAGTTATCACAAAAACCGAGGTAAGATTAATCCCAACTTTTTCCCAAACATCTGTATCACCTACAACACAGCTCGAGAAATACCACCAACACCTGAAAGGGAAGAGGTAGAGTTTGTCCCATTTGTAACACAAAGCTTTTATTGAAGTTGAAAACATTTCATTCATCATCTTATTCATACATCATCATTTCATCATCAATCCATTTTCAACTCTCAAAACATTAAGAGGTTCTTGTCCCAAGTTCTCTTTTAGATATCGCTTGAATCAAACACTTCACATCACTTTTTAGATTGTTTCTACATCTAGGATAAGCTCATCCTAAGAAACACATCTACGCAGGTTAAAACTAGTTTATGAGTGAATCCTCTCATTTACTAGGTAGTTCAATCTGTAACACATCTCAGATTTCTCTACACCTTATCACATCCAAACTTATCAAACAAACAAGCAATTCAAAAGAAGGAATTTTGGTTACATCTACCTTAAAAGTGCTAGAGATCCACATGCAACACAATTCACCAACCATCAATCTCTCATTTCATCAAAAATTCATCATCATTTTCACACAACTTCAACAAAAGCTTGTAAACAAAATGGCCCAAACCCGATCACAGTCAAGGCAACAAGAAATAGAAATGGAAGAAGAAGAAGAAGAAAATCTCAATGAATTTCAAGAAGCACTTGGAGGAAATGTGAATGACAAAAACCCAAGTACTCCTACTCCTGCAACAATAGAAAGGGCTCAGCATAACCCTCTCTTTAACAGACTGTTTGACAAAATACTCAGGAGCAATGCGGATGCTCACTTTTTAAAGCTTGCCCAAGAAGGAGCAAAACTCCCCTCTAACTTTGATCTTGCCCAATTAAGACAAGCATCAGAAAGACAAAGTCGACATGAAGAGGAAAGAGGTAGAGATCCCATCAGATATAACATTCCTCGAGGTAACCCACCACCTCCTCCTCCAAATGAAATGGAGATGTTGCGGCAACAAATTGAGAATCTTGCCCAACAGCTTCATAGTGGTATCAAAACTAACCAATTCTCACTCAATGATATCTGTCCCTATCCTTTTGATAGGAATCTTTATATGCGACCCTTTCCTTGAGGATTCGAAACACCCAAATTTGAAAAATATAGAGGAAAGGGAGATCCCCATGATCATGTCAGAGAATTTCATTCCGCTTGTCTTGTATTGGCATATGAAGACACATACCTAATGCGCCTTTTTCCCCATAGCTTGGGAGGAACAACCACATCATGGTTTTCCCGACTATCAGGTGGCATTAGAACATTTGAGGAACTCATCCAGAAGTTCCTAGCTCATTGCTCTCATAACATTGAACGCGACATCACCATGGCTGATCTATGCAACACCAAACAAAAACCAGGTGAACTATTCTTAGTATTCCTGCAACGATGGCGCCAGATGTCTAGTAGACGTTCTCTTCAATTACCTGAATGAGAACTAGTGGAAATATTCATTTCCAACTTAAACGAAGAAATGGAATTTCACCTAGATGTCAAAGACACAGACTCTTTTAATGATATGATCACCAAGGGTTTGAAATGTGAAAGGGCACTTATCAAGAAAGGACTCATCAAAATCTATAATGAACCAAAGGATGGTCCTCGCCCACGCTTCAATAGCGATAAACCAAGCTTCTCGAATAAAAACAATAATATCGTCAACGATGGGGTTGTGGATGCCCGAACTATCCAAAATGTACAACCTGTGGTTCGGTTTGTAGGACAGAATCCTCCACCTCAGAACAACACAAATGTTCCTTCCAATCAAGATTGCATCACATCTCATGATGAACCTAGACCTCGTCAGCAAAAACAAAAACACACATACACTCCCTTAGGGGAACCCATTGAAACAGTATTGCGACAACTCATTCCTCAAAATTTGGTCACTCTACCTAAGCTATCAAACTATGAGTCTCAGGTCAAACTGGCATGGTGGAGAGATACTGAACACTGTGAATTCCATCAAGGGAGAGGACACAAGACAAGTAAGTGTCACCGATTGAAAGATCTCATTTAGGATCTTATTGACCGAGGAGAAATTGAAATAGAAGGACATGACCCAAAAACAACAAATAATGATCATCTGATGTTCAAAAATCCACTTCCATCACAAGATCAAAGGGGTCCTTCCACTTCCAGGCGAGGCACTAATACCACGGATTATACACAGGCTGCGTATAATTACACTGTAAATCATCTGTATGATGCCACTGAACAAGTTGCAACTATAACCTTTAAAAATCCCAACTCAAATTGCAATGTTGTTACACAACGTGGCAAGGTCACCATAAAGGCAGCTCCACAAGGCACCACTTCCATCCCAAAGCAGTACAATCTTTTGGAACAATTAGACAAAACTCCTGCGCTTATATCCA